>NC_068969.1:36968640-37279481 GCF_026419915.1 Harpia harpyja
ACCAAGCTAAATGAAATTCTACAAGCAGTAATAGTATTTTGCTATGGCTTCTTATCCCTACCTTGAATAACAAGGAAGAGGAATGACAGTTTTAAAATGATTGCTTTCATTGTTCCACAATACAGTAAGATTTTTAAAAATCATTCCACATCACATCACTGCAAACAGCAAGTGCGCTCTCCATGCACTCTATGGTAAAATTTAGTATGAGACCTGTGTAATGGGATTTAAAGCTGAACAGCTGTTTTGCTAGCCCTCTATACCAGGGCAAACATCTTGGAATCAGGAATCAGCACAATCTCAGCAGGAATTTAGGAGACAGACAAATATGTATCAAAAGAAAATTAGCCTCTACTCAATGAATCATTCTGTTCTTTTGACAATTACCATTTTTTAAGTCCTCCTGTCTTTGGAACTCATGTCGCTCACACTTAGAAGCATATTTTCTTGCCCCATAAAAGGAATAATGCAACCAAACATCTGCTCTCTGGTGCATGCATTTTAGATCTGTGAAGCCATTTCACTGAGTTATTCAGCCAAGAACCCCATGAATAACTTCGGACCAGATTTAAAGATTAAGTAATCTTTAAAACCTGTGAGATACATTCATCAGACCAAGTCTCTGACAGCAGCAGAAACTGTCTCTACTGTATAAATGAAGTCAGGGGAGAAATTCCTCTTCAGATAAATGAAGCCTTACCATTATAAAAGGATAGCCACATTAATAATTTAAGAAAGTGTTTTGAGGATGTTAGTTTCCCAAGAAGAAATGACAGAGGAAGACAGGGTTGTATGGTAGCCAAGGCGAGTTCTGGTAAACAAATGAAGACTAAGAGGAAAAAACCAGTCTGTCCTAAACCACTAGTCAGGTAGCTATTTCTAGTACCAAAAAACAGCTTCTTAAAATACTTTTAAAAAAGCAAATACCAAATTTGGTCAGAAATTTCCTTCCTGATAATGCTGAAGTCCACAGTGGAAAACTTCACTGGGTGTGTATCACCATCATCATCATCACTGCCATATTCTCCTGAGGAAAGCGGCATATTCTCCCCTTTGGCTGTCAATCTCTCTTTGCAATGCTGCATCAGCCAGAGACCAAAGAGAAAGTCCTGTCCTAAGAGGACACTGACATCGCAGACTAATGTCTTCAGCTAGGAGTGTGGTGACAAGCAACAGTCATTTTCAAAGAAAGTATCTCCCACAGCCCAGTTCAACAGTGTAAGTTAGGGTAATGATGATCTGCACGTTGACAGCATTCTGGACATGGATGAGTAATACAAATTTCAAAATCATATGCTGAAGGAACAACTTATTCCAACTTTTGTCCTAACTTCAGATCACCGGGAACGGTACTAACGTCCATGCCTAAGTTAACGTTGTCTAACCTGAGCGGGAATACAGTTTATGACAACTATTAATTCATAGTATCAATATTAATTATTTTCAAACAGCATCAGTTCTTTGAGCGCCCTAGTGGTGTTGATTCCAAAGACATGAGCATTTGATTGGATAAATGACAGCAGATTAATTGCAGATCATTATGTACTGGAAAATACAGACTATCATGCCAGGAAATGCAGAGCTATCGGCATTGAAAAAATATCAATAAGTTTATTTACCATTTCTTTGACCTATATATTCCTATTTTGAGAACAAAGCCAGCAGGAAGACAACAAGGTCAATGACATTTACTCATTTTCTGCCATTCCAGCCAGGGCTTCTTTCTGTTACTTTGTTGAGCCTGACATTAATATTTCGTCACGCAAATAGCTTTTTCATGACTCTTGTGGTGATCAAAAATGAGGTCTGATGTCATGCTTAGGCAACAAGGTTGTTACAGATTCTAAAAAAAAGAGTCTCAATCTCTTATTTCAAAAGCAGTTAGAGTAGCAGGAAAATCTGTCTTTGGTGGTCCCTTTTCTGTAGGGACAAATGCAGTCAATTCCTGGGGAATCACGGGCAACACTAAATAAATGCAACCCATCCAATTCACACCACTGCTACTCTGTTGAACACCAGCTGTGTGCTTTCCCTTCTCTTAAGGGAACTGGTGAATCCAAAGGAAAGAGCAGTGGAGGGGCTTGGGGACATGCTTTCGGTCAACAACTCCAGCAGGTAGTTTCAAAATTCAACTCTGGGTAAATAAAAGAAAGTTTTTACAGAAAGAAGCTGCAAACCATAAAGAGATAAAACAGTGGTACAAAGCAAACAAAGTATTTCATTCTATCTGAAATGACACCCCATTTTCTTCCTGTTAGTAAGAAAAACAGTTTACGGCTTTGGTCAACCCAAAACAATTTCCTTCCTTGTTCCCAGCTTGCCTACTTTACCTCTTATTTCCATCATAGAACCACAAACTCAAGAAAATCTCTGTAAGAATCCAATTAATGAAGACAGTTGTACACTATTAGTAGGAATAGGGGACCTTCACTGGATCCTTAATCTGTTACTTCAAGCTCCACATACCTTCTCTTACTCTATATACCAAAATCAAAAGTAGAATCTTCTCTATCAAACTCAAGCCACTAACACAACACAGAAAAACAGATAAACCCTCACACTCTCAACTGGAAATAAACAAAGAAAAAAACCTAGTGCAACACAAAATGGTGGATCATTTTATGTTTGCAATTTTAAATAAACATAAACCCTCCAAAAAACAGCTCTACAGCAAAAAAAGAAATTTGTATGCATAATATTTCTGCTCAATGTTTTGGGCCAAAACTTTTCAGAACTGAGTAATTTTTGGCAGAAATCTGTATGTTCCAGAATTTTATTTTGCTATGGAAACTGCCTGCATAAGAAAAACAAAGCCATAGACCATCCATTTCTAGAAAAAATTTCCACCACTTTCATACAAATCATACAAGTGAATGATTGGCATATAGTCCTTGAACAGCTTCTCTTTAAAGATGATTTGTTGTAGCACAGACACTGCTTTTCTTGCTGAACACCCGTGAAATAGTTATACTCTGCAACTGCCTTGCATAATCTGTCAGCTGATGCAAGTCATACACAGTCCAGCTCCAATATTTCCTAAGTGAGCCGAACTCAGTGACAGCCTGTGGGTGGGCCAGGTGCTGTTTTGCTTATGTGAATTACATCTCCTCTCAGATGGGTGGCAGGACAGATTAATGTGGCCTTATGCCATCTCTGCATTGCCATTACAGCTTCTGTATAAAGCTCAAGTTGAATACCACCAAACCTCTCATCTTCTTTCCTTTCAGTTGCCTCTGTCCTTATCTAACCTAAGATATCTGAAAACTTCCAAGTTGTTTCTCAGACACTTGGGTCATTGGCTTCATGCACAATGGCATGCATGAGAGCAGAAGCAGATGTACTATATGTGACAACCCCACATAAACAACGGCCTCTCTCCTTTCACTGCTGTAACGGTGCCTGAAATGGTTATGTACCAATGATTTTTCTCTTGTATTTTTGGCAGCTTCACAGTAGCAATGGGGTTCCTACAAGCCATGACCCACCTCTACCTTTCCCAATACTACAGGCTGCTACAAAGGGCTGCCCTCTGCCTGATGCTCATCGGCACAGAAAACCAACCTGTAACCGGTAGCCAAGACACCACTTTGTCTGCATAGTGCATCTGCATTTGGAGTACACAGCCCTGTGCAGCCAGCCAAGCAGTAGGGTCTCAGTGAAAGCCTCAGGAAGCTGGGTATTTCCTCAATGGTATTTTATTTGCTGAAAGACATTACCTGCTCCTAATGGCTTTCATGACTGACAAATTGTGTTACATCTTCTCATGACCTTCCAAATAACATTCACTGGATTCTCAAGATAACCGAGACTAATTCTTGAGTGATGCAAGGGTGTGAAACCTTCATCAGTTTGTGGCTTACATTTGCACCGGGGAGACCTGAAATTCCCTCGACTCAGCCCAGTGTTAGAAGCGTAATGCTGGAGACTGGCGTCTTCTGACTGACCTGGTCCTGCTCTTAAGAAACATACCAACTATCACCACATATTTCTTAAGGTGGACCCCTTTCTACCAGCAACTCAAATCCCTGAATACCCCAGTTGCAAAGATGATCCACTGTCAAGTAGTTTTTCACACCCAGTTCTTTAAAATCCATTCCACTTTCAGCTTGGTAGATTACAGCCAATGGCTCTGCAACCTAGCAAAGGTTTTAAGCTACCTGACATATCTCTAAATCACACCAAAAAGATGTGCAAAGTCCTGCTCAACACACACATGTATTTTCCCTCCTCTGTCGACAGCACACCCAGTACGGTGACTGGTAAGACACATCCCCAGGGTACCTCTTCATCAGGAGCACACAGTCATGCTCAAAGCAGCCAGCGGGCATGATCCTTACAAAGAAACAAATGGCATTTGGGGGCACTTCGTAGTCCACTGGAGCCATCATCCCACAGCCCTGCACTTTGTAGGGCGTCCTGCCCTGCTTGTCCTCAGGTCTGCTTGCTGAACTGGCATGGCATTTCACGAGCAGGGGCAATGCCACTCTGAGAGGTAGGAAAGAGTTTTAGCATAGGAAAGCATGAGTTTGTACAGCAGGTTTGCTCTGTCAGAGGGCAAGATTCCTGCATGAGACTGTGAACAGTTCTTCTGGCTTCATTTATCCAAATATGGCATTGCCATCAGAACTGTTACTCTGACAGGTTACTGAGCGTGTTTCATTGGTATTACAAGAAAGCTTTGAGCACAAAAGAGTGTGATTTAGGTGTTTTAGGGAAGAAAAGCCAAGCTTTTACAATGATTCTTCATTCTTCCAATACTCTTCCTTTTTCCCATAAACGGTTCTTATGGGATGCTCCAAAAATCCCAGCTGTGTTTTATGAAATTGAATTTTCCAAGTTTCTTGCTAAATATCTCAGACAATTTAAAAACAAATAGCTAATACAAACCAAGTTTCTCTTCAGTTCATGCATTATTAAACACCCCCCTTCCATGCACAAGGAATGCAAGAAGGGCTGGAATAAGTAGAACAATAAGTTACCATAGAAGAGCTACCAGTAATTACTCAGCAAATACAATAAATTACTGTATATATGGAAATTAAATGTACTTCATTTTGTTGTCAGTGAGTATTTTACAAGCGTGGGTGACAGAAGCAGAATATAAATGTGATACAACTGCCTTTTGCAGTATGTGTGTTTCCATCAAAGTTGGATTTTTTTCTCCTCCTCCTCTCCTTTAGATTGATTTAAACTGAGGGATGGTGAAGGAGGATTCTGAATTCACTGGTGCCTCAGCAAAGCAGTAAAAAGCAGCACAAGAAACATGTATGAAAAGTCATGCTGAAATCTCATGCTCCTATTTGAGTTACTGAACAGGGCAGCTCTTCTAAGAGGTCCAACCCTCAGCTTCTCTAGAAACCCATTAGCAAACTCTATGCTTAGAGGCATTCAGGTCCACTCAGATGAGACTATGCCAGGGACACCAGGCATGAGATTCAGACATGTTTCTTGAGATTTATACAGCATCTGTCTTCAGAGGGGCTTAGGAATGAAGCTCAGTTTTGCAACTGTGCAGAGTTCAACTTCAATTTTAAAATCAGTTCTGCCTTCTGAGATTGTAATAGTGGACTTAGAGCTATTAAAAGAGTCAGTGTCTCACACACATTTGCCATGAATTCTGCAAACCCTCTTTGTTGTCAATAAGAGCCATTAATTAAATGTTGCTCCTCCATGGGATAACTTTTCTGAGCAAAGAATCAGCCCTCCACTTGCTAGAGCGCAACAAAGAGAAAATAAAAATCAAAAGAGGAGTGCATTGTCAAGGCTATTGAAACAAATGGCTTAAAGGAGTAGGGGATGTGTGGCAATATAACCGCCCTGTATTGTCATGAATAAAAGTGACACCTTTAAAACAAGAAAAGCAGAAACCTTATTCCAAGTACAAAGGATGTCCAAGCCCATGGATAACTTTAAACCTCCGTCTGGCAAATACAATTCTGTTAGTTGGCAATGAATGGCATGCCTTTACATTTATGCTGGTCCTCAGATCCCTAGAGGACATGGTAAATCAATGATTAGCACATTTGTGCACATGGATCTGCCTTGAAGGCAATTCTCGTTTTCTGTTTAAGATAGGAGAATAACGCAGCATGAATCCTTCAGAAAAATGGATCAAGACACTGTCTTATAGATACAACCACATTCTGTCCCCACTCCCCTGCCTGTGGCTACCCCTTTCCAAATAATTATGTCCTCAATCACTCCATATGATTTTCACTATAACCAGAAAGGATGACAGCTGCACAAGACACACCAGACGCTCTCGTGGGATGTCCGGCAGCCCGCACTAGCAAAGTTCGACCGTTTTGAAATAAAACACAGAAACCCACCTGGGTAAGGAAAGTTATCTTGTATTTCAAGAGGTTGCACAGACTGTGATCCACGTGCTTATTAGAAAAAAAAGGCAGCACAACAAAGATTAACATATGAATGATGCTACCCTCCATTCCCTACAAATGCATGGAATTGCCCCCATCACTGTTACAGGTGATTCAGGCAGTTACTCACTGTAAGGAGGTCTGACTGTTGACAACACAGGCTGTTTTGACAGGGCACAGGGTGCAGGCTACCAACGGAGCATGTTTTCCCAAAAGAGAGGAAATGTGTGAATGTTGATCCCATGTCTTAACAGCCCAGCTAATGATTACTCAGAGTAGCTACTGATTCTGTAGCCTCCCTTTTTCAACCTGTGTTCATGCCATCCAATAGACATTGATGGTAGCATGATGTTAACAAAAGCATGAGATTTTCAGAATCAGGACATGCATCGTGACCAACAATGCCACTCACAACTGCTTTCTCAGCTACTGCCAAGCAAGCATTTCTGAAAAGCACCACTGAAAAGCAAGTTTTACACTGGATATGCAAACCCAGCAAACAATGCCTAAATAGGTAAGAGAGGATACGTGAGCAAGCTGCAGCACCAATTTTGCACGCTAATAGCAATAAATATGTTGGTCGTTAGTTTTGCGTTTATGCCCCATCCAAACATCTACCTATTAAACCCAGGAGCTTTGGGTGTTCTTCAGAGAAGAACTGGGTTTGCAGATCAACGTTTGCACCCAGTCTTTTCTGTCTGTGACCAGATTAAAAAAAAAAAAAAAAAAGAGAAAGAAAAATCCAAAAAGAAAGAAAACATGGCCTGTGAAGAGTACAGGGCTGAGTGTGCAGAACTCAATGTAACATCAAGCCCGGCTAGCTGAAGAGCATGGATTTCCTCCAGAGTTGGGAAATTCAAAGCACAAAGCATCACAGACCCCCAGTCAGAGCCACAGCAAACACTATGCAGCCAGCTCTGGAGAACTGACCTCCTGGCTGCCAACCAAGTTGACAGAACGACACTGAACCCATTTAATTCACATGGGACTCTCACCTGGGAAAGAATGGACAAAAAACCAAGCAAAGGCTCTCACTTCCTAAGAAATAACCTCTCTGATTTCAGTCTCTCAGAACGAGGCAGAACAGCTGATTGCACCACCATTGTGTGAAAACTAGTGGAGAACTGACCATGTGTCACAGATTTGCTCGGCATAAACCAGTAGAGAGAGAAGAGAGGCTCAGAAAGGCTTCTGGCATCAGCACTGCAGAATTTGTCTTTCTTCTACCTTTATTTTCAGGAGACAATGACAGGGAAAAATAATCTTGAAGACAGAACTTACTCTTGAAGAGTCGCCAACTTAAAAAGTTAGTCTTTTGCCATAACTTCAACCAGTATAAGTAGGCCAGAATTAGTGGACTGAAAAAATGTTTTTAAGCATTGGTGATAGGTAGTTGTTTTCCATTAGAGAAGTTTGCTTATCCTGAGGGCCTAGTTCCATGAGAAGTGACAATTCCACAATAAAATCCCAGACTAAGTGATATTCACAGTAAGTCTTCCTGAACACAACTGGAGAAACACCCTTCCTCCATGCTGTTGTACCATCTACAGAACTGCAAGATATCTGTGGCTGCAGAAACTATTAAGAAGAAAAATTAGAACACTAGAAAGTGGGCTAATCAGTTCGACATACTGTCTGATGAAGTAACAGTTATGGAAATGTTTTCCAATTTAAAAAAATCCCTCAAAACAACAAAGTGCATCTAGACTCCTACCATTGAACAAAGAGGCAGGGAAGTTCTTCATGATGATCAAAGCTGCCAAAAAAAATTAAGGTACAATATTAAAGAAAAAAAAGACAGCTATGATGTCATTGAAAATTCAAAAATCCCCTTCGTCTGACACTGAATTCTCTCAATTCAGTCAAAATATGTCTCCAATTACAGACCCACCAAAAGGTTCTGTAACTGAGCAGATGTGACTGCATGGCTGAGGAATTAAGGATATGGTTGCCCACCAGCTCTTTCTCTCCTCAGATGCCTCATCAATGGGGGGGGGGGGGGAGGGGGCGGAAAGCACAGTCTTTATTGTGTGTGTTGAAACAGGTTAATAAGCACCAACATCTAGCACAGTTTTGCCCAGTAAGTCTACATATTCTGAAGCAGGTTCACATCCGCCATCAAAGGAGAAATAGCACTGAGTATCATCCTTGTTTATACATGTGGGTTTAGCATGTTTTTCAGCATCACTGGTTTTCCACCCAGAGTTAGCATAAGCCAACAGTAAAATATGCCACATGAGAGCTAGCAGTGAAAGTTGAGGAGGAGAGGAAGGAATACAAATAACTAAGGGGAGGTAGTCCGGAGCTGTTGTCATAGCTCCCAGTACTTGACAGATACTCAGCTGATGTAAATTTTGTCCTTTTTCCTCCCGTGTCAAGTCTCCAAAGCAGGTTCTCCTCCTGAACAGTACATTCAAACTTAGCTATGGATGAATGCAGAAAAGACTTGCCCTAAGGTCTTACCCGCCTTTATTTTTAGAAATAGACCCCCCCCAAATCACACCTCTGAGTAGTGAGATGACTTAAAAAAGAGGGAGGTCCACACCAATGTCCTCGGACTAAACTGGATCTTGAAATTCAAAGGCTGAGGGCTGTCACACCAAGTAGCCTCTGGCTCAGAGGTAACCCTTTCTGCAGTAACTCCTCTGGAAACCTTCTTTCCCAAGTCAAGCACAAGAGCCCATTGTACAGAACTGAAAGGTTTTAAAAAACCTCCTTCCTTGTGCGCAAGTAGAAACAGGTGGAAATCTGAGCACAAAGGCATGACCTCTGCTTTTCCTCGCCATACCCATCTCATTTGCAATAGGGAGGATGTCACCTGAAGTCCCTGCTCTGTCCCAGGTGCCTTCACACCACCACAAAGACCGCATCATGTACAGGACCAGCACTGTCACTCTTACCCATTTATTTCTTAAGTACTCACCCAGAGGGATCAAGAGAACTATTGTACAACCTAGGATGTCAGCTAGGAAATCCCATCTCACTACCTGCAAGCTTTAAAAGACAGCTGATCAAAATGCCTGCATTTTTTCCTTTTGGTACCGCCTAGGTTTTCTGGAGATGCTAAAAGGCTCAGGGTCAGGTCTCTCAGAAACTCCAAACCCGACAGGGACATTGCATACAGTGGCATTTTTGCGTCTCCGCTCCAAAGCATCTTTTCCCCGCATGCGGCGTATCCCTCACGCCCCGCTGCAGCACGCAGTCTTCTCCCCAGCTAGCGAGCAACTCCGCAGCCCTGCGAGAGGCCGGGAGAGCAGAGCGCGGCCGGGCAACGGCGGAGCGGAAACACGGCGCCCGCCTCCGCCGACAACCGCCGCTCCTGCCGGCGGGAACCACCGCCCCGTCCCCGCTCGCGGGGCCGGGGCAGCCCGCACCTTCCCGCCGCGCACACGGTCGGACGCCGCCACCGGCCGCCCCGGCAGCCAGCCGGGGCGAGGGGAAGGCGCGCCCCCCCCCCTCCCGCGGACCGCGACCCAGGCGCCGGCGAGGCGCCAGCCCGCACAGCTCCGCCGAGGTCGGGAGCGGAGCCGGCGGCCGGGGACCCCCTTCCCGGGGGAGCTCCCCGCGGGGAAGGGGCGCGCCCGCAGCACCCCGGCGGGGCGAGGGGCCGCCCGGCGCCTCCTCGCGGGAGCAGTGCCCCTCCGAACACCGACCTCCGAGCGCGCCCCTCGCCTCGGCGGGCCGCCCCGCGGCCTCCGCTCGCCACACGGCGACCGGCGAGCCCGCGCCGGCCCCGCACGGCCCGCCGGCCCCCCGGGCGCTGCCCCCGCTCGGCTGCCGGGGCGCCCCGGGGGTGCCGCAGGGCCAGAAGGCGAGCCCGCGGGGGCAGAAGGAAGGCGAACCCGCGGGCTCCCGCGTCCCGGCCCGCTGCGCCCGCGGCAGCAGCGGGAGCGCGGCCGCGTCGCCCCGGCCCCCGCAGCCCGGCCGCCCCCAGGGCCGCGCCGGGCTCCGCCCCCCCTAGCCCCGGCACACGGGCCCGGGCCGGGGGCACCTCCGGCCGCGGGCGCCCGCGGGGCCGGCCCCCCCCACCCCCGCGGGGCCGCCCACCCCGGCCCCCGGCCCCCCGCCCCCCGCGGGGCCTCCCCCCGCCCCCGCCCCCGCCCGGCCCGGCTCACCCCGCGGTGCGGCGCGGCAGCCCCGCTACGGGCGGCGGTCTCCATGCGGGCGGGCGGGCAGCGCCCGCCGGCCGGGCATCGTGGTCCGCCCTCCCTCCTCGGCGCGGCGGAGAGGGGCGGGGGCCGGGGACGCCCTCCCCCGTCCTGCTTCGTCTCTCTTCGCCCCCTCCCGCCACCCCCTCCTTCTCCCGCGCGATGCCCGGAGGATCACCGCCGCGGCTCCTTCCCCATCGCCCGCCTCTCCTCCTCTGCCTCCCCCTCCGCCGGACCCGGCTCTCAGCCCCCCGCCCCGGCTGCGGAGCGGAGGGAGGGGACAGGCGCCGGCCGGGGAGGGGCGGGCGGGCGGAGCGGAGCGGCGGGGCGGGGCTGGGCGGGGCGGGAGCGGGATCCCCCCGGGCACCGCCACGGCCCCCCCCGCCTGGCCCGGCGCTGTCCCGGCCCCGGCCCCGGCCCCGGCCCCGGCCCCGGCCCCGGCCCCGGCGCCCTCCTTTGTGCCGGAGCCGCCGGTCCCCGGCGCTTTTCCCGCTCCCACACGCCGCGGGGGCGGGGAGCAACACGCCCCCCGCCGCCCCGGGGACATTTCCACCCGAAATTCGGCAACTGCCAGGCAGAGGCTGGCCGCCGTCCGGCAGCCCCCCCTCTTGCTCTTCCTCCCCCGGCCCCCGCTGTGGGGAGCTGCAGCTCCAGTGCCTGCTTGGCCCAGCATCACCACAGGCTCGACGGCACACACCCCCAGCCCCCGCCCCCGCCCCCCCCCCCCCCAAAAAAAAAAAGGGAGCGGGGAGAGGAGGATGAACCCAGGGAACAAAGCGAACACACAGAGGGATGAGATCGGGGGGCCCCGTAACAGCGTTGGTGCCCCTAAGCCCGGGGATGCTCTGGGTCAGAGGACCCTCGCAGCCTGGAGCACCGGCCGTGGCAAGGGCAGCAGGGTGGGATCCAGGCCCTGGTCCCGGCCCTGGCAGCGCTGGCTGCCTCCGTCCCCCCTTGCCCCATCGTGCTCGCGCAGGGCACCGGGCAGGACTGCTGACCAAGACCGCTGCGCAGCCCTGGGGGCCCGGACTCAAACACGGTCCGTTGCCCCATCCGCCCGAGCCGGGGCTGCCGGGCCACTCTGAACTCACGGCACCCGACTTAGCCTGTCCTCAACAACCTGCCGCTCGCCAGCTCAGTGAGAACACCAAGAGAGCAGCTTGCGCTTCCTCTGCGTTAGGAAACTCTGCCAGGTTTGCCTCCGAGCCACAGATGTGTTATCAGAAGTGAGAATGGTACCGCCCCGGCTATAGGCAAGCCAAATTCCTGGCTGGCAGGGCAAAGAAAAGGTGACCCAGGAGTTGTCCTGCTGCGAACGACCGAGCGCAGAGTCCTGGCTTCCCACAAGTGTGTCAAGTGCTCTTGCCAATATGCCTTAACTGTAACACGGGAAAAAAGGGCGACCGCGAGCTAGAGTGAACCACGCGCACAAAATTCCTCTCTGTGGAGCAATGGAGCATCACGCCTCAGTTGCCAAGGTAGCTGCAGAAGCGTTTCTGGGTACTTCATTACCCCCCCATTTCACAGACGGGGAGCACGGTGCCACACAGCAGTGAGGTGACTTGCCCGAGCTCGCCAGAAAGCCCAGACCGTTTGCATCTCACCGGCACGCACCACGGGCCACGCAGACTGAGGAGCCCAAGCAGACCGGCAGTGTAAAGTTATCCGCTTAAGGCTGAGAAGCGTTAAGTCTTGTCTGCTGCAATGCAGAGGAAAGCATTTGTCTACCCAGAGCCCTCTTCCTTTGTAAGACGTCGGGAGCACCGGCACAGCCCACTGAAGCCGTCTCAGCTGTGGCAGGGAGGTACTCCTGCTCTTTGAAGCAGTGCGACAGCATGGGCAGCATTGGTCTGATCATACCCAAAGCCTGATACTCACCCAAAAGGTCGATCAAGTTAAGTTAATTCGAAGAACGACTGCTTGGACACTGACACGAAAACGTCGTCTTTGCCGCTTCACATCCCTGCAGTTTCATTGTTTCTGTCTCGTCTCTCCGTGAGTGGCATTCATCTACTGTCCTTGGCGGACGTGGAGGAGGCGGAGGGAAACTGGAACATTGACATGCCTTCCTGCTGTTGCCCCACCTTGCACCATCAGCAAGCCTAGCAGAAGCAGAGCAGGAAGGCAGGATTTGTCTTTCCTCCTGCTTTTTGGTCATACGGATTTCTCACCTGCTTGTCATTTCAGGGAAGCTCGGCAGGGCATGAGGTTTTCTTTCCTAGCGTGGGCGTTGCGTGGCTTGCGTGGAGCTACAGCAGTAGCAACAAAGGGCTATTTTTAGCCTCAAGTAGGCCAGGCAGTTCCAGAAGACACATTAATAGGAGGAACATTTGAGAACAAAACAAGCAAACAAAGGAGAAAACAAACTGAGAAATGTAAACGAGAATCACCTTTTAGCAGAAGCCCTCGCTGAACGGTAGACGTGTAGAAACTGCGTCCTGCACCTCAGGGGACATGAGCCCACCCCCCGAAACCCAAGCAAATGCAACCTCTCAACAGTATGTGTTGCCTTCAGAACAATCAAAGTGTCTTGGTTTAGCGCCGTACATCTGGAATGGGATTTTTCGAGATGCCCGATTCAGCAGTTTTCAGCATGCATTCATTTCCCCAAAAAAGCATACCTAGCCTGGTGACTTAAATAGAAATCAATCGCCGCCTTAGAGTTCGGTGCACGTCTGTGTTTTGAATCAGAGTCTAGCTGGCACCCAAAGTGCGTTGAAACTGGTTGCCCAACTTGCTGGGAGAATGCCTGCCCATGTTTGTTAGTGAAATCCTGTGGGCAAGGTGCTGCTCCCGACGTGCAGCTCTCTGCAGTAGGCAGGAAAAAGAGGTAAGGATAGGCACTATAGAAGAAAGAGTCATTTTTTACTCCCGAAAGCAAGAAATTTTAGATTTCAATCAATGGGAATGCGGTCGGGGGCATGGATATCTGCCAGCTCTTTCATCTAGTATTGGCATTGGAAGACTAGATTGCAATGATTCAGCAGTCTGTAAATCTTCACGGAAGAATGAGTGTAACGACATGCACCACAACCGCATGTGCACCTCCCACACGGACTCACATAGCTGGTTTCTACTGGGTTTTTTTAGCTCCTGGTAGCAGTTTCTCCTCTTTCCAGAAGAAGTCCCAATAAGACACCTCGTGTTCTGACTCTTCTGAAGGCATGAGTCGTTCCCCCGAAGCTTATTGCAGGACACATTCAAAGCTGTTTGCTTGCCTGAGTGTTTGGGTAGATCCAATCCAGAAATCCAGAACAATCTGTGTCACCGGAAGCTTTTAAGAGCTGAGCACGTGTGGCACAACTTGCAGGCTGGAAGCAGTTTCCCCTTCATACAGAGTGTCACAATGAAACTTCATGCCGCTGTCAGGAGAGATATGCCTACCAAAGTCCTACAATCATATGTTACTCCATCACGTCTTGTAGCAGGATGCTCATAGTGACAACAAAAGTGTTTTGCTATGTTTAGCGTGCATTTGCTTGCTGTTGATTTCATGAGATGATTTCCTCAAAAAGAAGAAAGAATCAGCACTTTTCGCTTCATTCCTCTAATTAATAAACACCTCTTTGGTGGCCCCATCTGACTTTTCTCCATACCAGTATGAATACAGACAAGGTTTCAGATGAAGTCGCGTCAGAGTTTAGTGTGTAGGAATTCAACGTAAGGCCTCGCCGTTCTCATTTGTCAATAGATTTGCCCCACTGCTCTCTTCAGGGGGCAAAAGGATAGGCTTTCTGCAAAGCTTTTTGAACCCAGTGAGACTTTTAAGTGCTTCACTGACCGGAGCAGCTGCATCTAATTCATGCCCACACCTACCTGTGCACAGAGCAAGAAGATGACAACACACATACGCACAGACCAAACTGCATCTGTGGGATTTGCCTATAAGGCACGGAGACGCAAAGTTTGCAACCAATAGAACGAAAAAGAATTTTAGGACGTACCTGGGGGATTTTTTTAGCTAAGTCCGTTCTGTCTAAGAGCACCGCGCTTACTTAATCATCTTTGCTAAGAGCCTGTCAAGCAGCAGTGACGGGTTACCAATCCCAGGCCTGCCGACACCAATTTAGGCTACAGCTCTGCAAAGCACCTGAACTTAAGCGGGTGCCCGCTGTGGGCAGGTCAGGCGGCAGTCAGATAATTTCTCAGTCAGGTGTCGCTCTGGCAAGCTGGGGCTGACGGCTACAGAGCTGCCAGTGAATTCAACCTTGGGAGGTTCCTCTCCAGTGTGGTTTATTTTCTCCTGCTATCTTGAAATGACGTTGCGCACCCCTCATGGCTAGCCAGAGAGTTAGCCATACCAGCTGTTATGGTGTCAGATGTTTCTGGTTGAAAATTCAGTGCACTTATTTGCAAGTATGTCAGTTGCCATAGTCTCACTCGCAGGGCACACTGCTGTCGTACTACTGTCCCTTAGAATCTAGATTCGCACAGCTGCCTGAGGTCACAGGTTGAAAACTCAGTTTCTCTAGGATCTGAGGGGGCCTCCGTAGGCCACCATCACCTCCAAGGACTTCCTGAGGGGGCAGGAAGGAGGCAACAGCCCTGCCCTGATGTGAAACTCCACACCAGGCGCTGGCTGGACGGCAGAGGTGCCATAAGCCCGTCTTCACAGCAGTCAGCCCGAGGGGCTTCCCATCTCAGCTGTGCGTGCCAAATACGCCTGAGTCGAGCAGCAGCCCAAGCAAGCCTCTCATGACTGACTGCGAGCGATCTGTCAAATTGCCAAAGTCCTGAAATAGCTCAGGACTGCTTTTCGCTGGACGCTGTCCGGCCAAGAAGCTCTCGACCACGGCGGTCTGGGGCGGTGTGCTGCACAGGCAGAAGACCTGGGGGGAAGAGACAGTAGCAGAGAGGCATCGAGGATTTCCTCTCGCTCTTTGCAGGCTAGGCACCGCATAGCTAATTAGTCGCAGGAAAATGCACCATCTGTTTCGCCGATGTAGGATAATGGTATTCCACTTCAGCTACAGGGAAGACCGGTTTCATAAACGACACCATACCCAAA
This sequence comes from Harpia harpyja, assembly GCF_026419915.1. NCBI lineage: Eukaryota > Metazoa > Chordata > Aves > Accipitriformes > Accipitridae > Harpia > Harpia harpyja. Next base: position 36,984,174 of record NC_068969.1, read on the forward strand.
CCTCCTGTAAGACGGACTCTTTTGGCCAGAGGGAGGTACAATGGGACCTGCGATTTCCCATTAAAGGCCCGGTCGGCTAAATGCAAATGCCAGTTTCTTATCTGAGAACAAAGGGTTCAAGCATAAAGGACAAGCTAAAGCCCACACAGAGGGCATAGACCAATTTCTAACATGTTACATTGCTACTACAGGTATGAAAATCTTTTAGCTGCCAGTGACACAGAAGAAGCCTTCACCATGGTGAAGATTCATGGGGAATGGGAACAAAGCAACCTGGCAAGAGAGGTGTGAATACAATGAGCAACGCACCCTGCAACGCCGGGAATAATCCAAATTATTCACTCTTTAAGGAGTGCGGAACCAGCTTTCTGCTTTTCAACATCAGATTGGCGCTTTCTAGCAAAAACCCCTCTATTCGCATACACATGCACACACACACAAGGCTGCTGATAGGGTGTGATACACCTAAGTTTGGGAAAATCATCTCATAGCTTTATGATAGCAAGTTACACTTGCATAATGAAGGGTACTGGCAGGCGAGCTCAAGCTGAGTGGGTGTAGGCAGGTAGTACGCTTCAGCAATAACTTAGAAAGCTGTTTCCTTAGCACATGTGAAGAGTTTATGTGCCTCACATGTGTTTTTTCCAGTTTTCTTAAATCTTCTAGCACCTTCCTATTAACAAGAGAGAAGATGCTATCTCCACAGGGGTAACAACAAATTCCTAATTACTGTACAGGGAGAGATGAACAAACCAGAATTTGCACCTAAGTAAGTGGAGATGGCCTGTATTTTTTCTGGTACGGGCCTAAAACCAGCACTCCGGCCAAACAGTCTACAATGTCTGAGAGCAAGATGTATACCGCAGCCCAGCTCTCTCCATTGCCCTTTATCTGTTGGCTTAAAGCCTCACATCAGGACACATCCTCTCTTTGGACAATGTTTGATCTCAACTTCTACATTGCTTAAACTCATTTTTTTTTGGCCTGTGTACACTTCTAGTTTGTTGGGGTTTTTTTCTTGTCAACTTGTTTTCTGTGGTCAGTGTTGTTAACGGTGCTGGGTAAGTCCTGCCCTAACACGCGAATCAATGGGATTCCTCCTGTGCGGGTCACTAGCAGCTGGCACATTCAGAAAAACACTTCTACCAATGGGAAAAAGTTCCCCACACATTTGTGTAAGATTCAAAGAGGTACAGACGTATCTCATTGACTCTCTTTCCCCATCATTCGGTGAGCCTTCCTGGCCATTGGCCTCCTATGCCAGAACAGCTGTGCAATTCCCCCCACCAGAGTCCTTGTCCGTGTGAGCTAGGACATGCCACACAAGTGCTGGTGGGTTTGCTGTACACCTCAGAAGGCATCTGCCCGCTGTTCGTCCAGGAGTGGGTGACAAAGACCAAGCCACCAGAGAAAGCAGAGTGAGTGATCCACAAATACCTGTTTTCCATTTCGGGGCTAAGAACTATTTCAGGTATTGCTATTCAGGTGTCTTAAGAATAAACTCTGCTTTTCCACATAGGATTTGAAAGACTCAGAAAAAGCTACAGGCAGTTTCAGAAATATACAGTGCTTACTTCTTGCAGGTGTCGTCCTCAAATTGATGCTGGGTACTTCACTTGCTACCTGCCTGGGGCCTTCGTGAGGCCACTTGGTGCATAGACAAAAAATCTTTTGACAAGAATAAGGACAAGGAATTCACCTGTGTGACAGCCATGAAGACTAAAACTATTTCAGTACAGCTTGAAAATCTCACCAATTAATTGCTCAGACATGAGCTAGAAGTTAGAATTTAGGGAAGTTCTAGCTTTGTTGAGATGGCGTACCCTATTTTCTTCAAGCTTTCTGAACATCATCCGTCGTACTAAAGAGCAGTGAATTTAACCTCCTAAATGAGATAACTTCTGCTAGACCTAATGCCCTCAACAGTTGGCTGGACAGGAGAAAAGCCTTACAAGCTCTTCATATTCTTAGGCATGAGCATTTAGGGAGGTTCAAACAAGCAAAAATGTAACATCTCTACACAAGAGAAGAGGCATTAGCAAAACAAGCAAATTTATGCTTTCAGAACAACCGTATCAAATCTGTGGAGACTACATCTTCAGCCTAGCTCACACGTTAAGTAAATGAGTCAGCGTAGCATGCAGCTGTTTGCTCTCCAGTCTCGTGTTCAGGTTTCAGAAATGCGGGCACCTCCATAAAAGCTTCAGGGTCTGGTCAAGTCTTGTTTGAGTAAGGATCAGTCTCAAAGCACAACCAAGACTCAGTGCTCTAACAAATGAGGCTCCTTCTAATTTGCTCTGAATAGGTCTGCTCTGCAGTCGTTCCGATTTGTCCGAGTTGCAGACCTTGGAAATAGGAGGGGTTGTCCTACACAAAGAGGCACCAATTCAGCTAAACTGGTAACCCTGCTATTTATATATTTTCGTGTCAACTCACAGTAATTTAGCTTGCCTGTCTTATTTTGCTGAATTAGATTTTAGCTTCTAGGCAAGATTTTCCCTGGTATATCTTCACGTGTTTTCAGTTTACGTTAGGTTTTTTCAGTCTTGTACAAACGCGTTGAACTGCACTTTCTCTTCAGGTAGCATTCATACTCAATGGGTTCCTGGTTTAGAACTCAAAGCTAGCCATTCCCTTTCCATCACTTCGCTTGCTTTTGAACGCTGTTTTAAAAAGTGTATTCCATTTTCGGAGGTTGAGCAGCCCCTGTGCCAAAAGGTAGCTGACTAATTTCAATGTATCGGTGAAATATTAAAACAAAGGGCCCTAATCTTGTGGCCTACACAAGCCATAGTTTGTACTTCAGTGGTTTTTACTTGATTGTGTTTGTTCATGCTGCAGTTGCACCTTAAGTTAAAGTCCAGCAGCACTCACGAGTCGAGCAAGTCTTTCTGATCATGAAATCCATCGGTGTATCCCTGGACCTCTTCAGCCTAGAGGGAAAGGACAAGCAACAGCTCTTCCTGAGTGCATTTTAGTCTGATCCCCAAGGATGAGCATTTGAGCACACTTACTGAGCTATTTAGACTCATGCTGCAAGACCTGCACTAAAAATCACTCTTAGGGCTGCAAGCAAATGAGAAGAGCATTGACTGGGCTCTGGCCTCAGGTTAACCAAACGGAACAGGACATGGAAGAATGTTGGACACGACATGAGAAAACTGTTGGATGTAAAAAAGAGCAGTGTGAGACGCTGACAGAAGTTAGAGATGGTGCCACGAAGGACGGCCACATCTCACAGGCAGCTAAGGGGCAGTTGTGTGAGACATGGCCAAACTCCACAGATAACTGGGGGGAGCGCTAAGGACCTTTTGGGAAGTACAGTCTTGAAAAGCTACCGTACCCCGGTAACTGTATCAGGTATATCACATCAGACGAAGATTACCCAGGTAACAGTCTCAGAAATATCCAATTTGGTGCCTGTGGGCAAAAAGCAGTTTGAGGTGGGTTGTTGATTTGGGAGGAGACTGAGGTGGACATAAGGAGGTACAAGGCTGGTGAAATGGAGGGTTAAGAAGTGGGAGAAGGGATGATAAGGTCTGCAGACGATGTGAGCGGGGCTGTCTGGGGGTAGCCATCAGGCAGTCCTGCACTTGGGCATGGCAGCTGGAGCGAGACAGTCAGTAAAACCCGTAGCTACACCTTCACCATACGAGTAGGGCCTGGTCCCGTCCTCAGGAGGACTGGATGGGAGTGGTCCACCCCCGTACCTGGGTGGACCAAATCGAGCATCCTTGTAACACCATGCAGGTGCCCATTTGGGGTCTGGCAGCATTGGGGGCTGCGCACAGCTCCCACCTGCCTGTCCTTCCTCTGCTCTCTGATGCTGCTCCAGGGAAGGACCAAGAGATTCACACCCCTGCCACCCCACCATCCATGTCCTTGCCTCCTAACCCATTTTCAGTGCCTGCCATTTCATGGTTCCAGATCCAAGCTGTCAGTCATTTGCAGCAATGATGAAGCACGAGACTTTTAAGGACTAGGAGCAGCTTTGGAAAGCCTGACCTGCTAGTGTTAGGGTCACAAAATGTTGTTAGATATATCAGCTAGTGTCTGTTACTCTTTTCTTTTTCTCCAGTGTAGGAGTAATTTTAAAAACCCTTTAGCAAGGAAATCCTTTGCTGCCAATTTGAAATGAGTTGCTTTTATATGAGCCAAGGACTTGATCTCCCTCTGCCCGCTCTACCTCTCTCCTGCACAGGAGCTTCCCCCTCTGTGCTCATCTGCTTATTCATGACTGCACAGCACGCTCAAAGATGAGTGCAATACGTCTGAACAGCAAGCTTTCCATCAGATTCAATGCCAAGGTGAATTTCTTTGTTTCTGTGTGCTCAGACTGACAACAAGATTAGCATGCAATAATACAGTGCCTGAAGTTTAAAACTAATTTGAAGTTTGTAGGACAGCTCTCTAGAAAGTGGGTTATTGAGAAGAGATGTAATTACTGAGTTTAATTACACTGTCATCTGTCATTTTTGTTGAGTCCAACTACATCTGTGCGCAGCAGCTGAAAATCAGGTACAGAAGTTGTAATGATCATCTTGGTGGGTCAGGAACCTGGGATCTGAACTAATCTGGCAGCTGGATAATACTTACGTTGAAGAGGTTGTGTGGTTTGGTGGGAAAATGTGGTGTCACACAAGAGCATTCAGAGTAACTGCTTCATTTTACAAGGCTTGATATTAACCTTCTCTCTCTTATGACAAAACAGATTTTCCATCAGGCATGAGGAATGGAGCTCCACAAAGGCTGCTTGTGAAATCTGGGGGTTTAACAAGTGGAAATGCAGCCTGGAACAGTAACTTTTAGAAGGTACCATTTGAGAATAACCTCATTCTGTCAGCGAGTGCTTGTCACGACAGAAGAGCAAAAAAGCCAGCCTCAGTCCTTCCTTCCCTCTTCAAGAAATTATCTGTGAGTGATGAGTGAACTGGCTCCTACTTTTATTTTTAAAGCCATTACAAGGAAGGAAAGGGCCAGAAGAGGAGTTCCTACAGACCTTTCCAGATTTACTGCCCATTGCATTGCTATCCACAGCTGTGATACCTAGATTTGGGAGGGTTGTAATCCAAATTTTGCACTGTGTCGGTGCAAGCCAGCCACACAACCCCTCCAGCTCTACAGCCAGTCTTGGTCAGACTTAAGGCCAGGTGCATGGGTATTTCCTGGATGAGCAGAGCAATGTATGGCGTCCTCATGGCACAGGGTTCCCACAGGACTGACCACACCAATGATGTCTGAAAATAATCGTGATAACTGTGCAAGTGACTTACTGGAAATCTATAGTTTCTGCTTTCTCTTCCTTTCAAAGAAAATTGTGCATCTTCGGTGGAAAAAAAGTAAGGTTCAGTTTGTTTTCTGCAGTATTTAATGTTCTGTAGAAATGAAAGACAACAAAACACATTGTGTAACAAGAAGGATGGCTGCTTTGATGAATCAGAGAGAAGAAATGAGGAAAGTCAGTGACTTTTGACTCTGACCTGATTCAGCAGCTCATATTAAATAAGGGATATGCATTTGAATGTCTCCCTTTTGGGGGAAAAAATGGATCAGTCCAGCTCATCACCAGACAGGAATTGCATGCCACTCTGAACAACAGTATGATGATAAATCATACAATCACAGAAACATAGAATCATCATAGAATCATATTTTTGGTTGGAAGCAACCTTTAAAGGACATCTAGTCCAAACCCCCTGCAATAAGCAGGGACATCTTCAACTAGATCAAGTTGCTCAGAGCCCCATTCAACCTGACCTTGAATGTTTCCAGGGATGGGGCATCTACCACCTCCCTGGGCAACCTGTTCTGGTGTTTCACCACCCTCATCATAAAGACTTTCTTCCTTATTATCTAGTCTAAATCTACCCTCTTTTAGTTTAAACCCGTTACCCCTTGTCCTATTGCTACAGGCCATGCTAAAAAGTTTGCCCCCATCTTTCTTATAAGCCCCCTTTAAGTACTGAAAGGCCTCAGGAAGGTCTCCCCAGAGCCTTCTCTTCTCCAGGCTGAACAGCCCCAACTCTCTCAGCCTTTTTTCATAGGAGAGGTGCTCCATCCCTCTGATCATAGTTGTGGCCCTCCTCCAGACCTGCTGCAACAGGTCCATGTCTTTCTGTGAATGGAGTCTTAAAAAAAACCCCACAAAAGTATTTATATACTCATACCATTTGTATAGAGGTGACAAGCCATCGCCAGCCAAATCAAAGTGTAGGCAAAGTAAGAAATGCCATCGCAGCTACCGAGCACTTTGGATGGCAGCCAACAACCACCTACTGCCTTGTGGAGGTGGCTAATGCAGTCTTACTGTGAAGAAGAGGGTAAATTGTAAAGGCTTGACAGATAGGTTTAGCTATCAACCAACAGAAAAAATTTATTTCTGGAGAGACCCAAGGTACAAGCATGAAACAGGAAAGGCTCTTCTCCTCTGAGAACAGCTTCACAAAAAGGCTTCTCTAGGTTTTTTGTGATGCATTTGATCATACTGTGACTTGCCAAGGTGTGCATTTAAGAGCAAGGAGGATACACCATTGACTTGATTAGAGAGACTTCCAGGGGTGTTTCCAAAGTGTGACCAGACCTCCCTGCCTTATTCACTCCAGTAATTCTGTTGATTTAAGATGGTCATCCACAATGTTTGGAAGGAAAGAGAGGAGAAAACAAAGATAATTTGGCTCCACTGAAGTTTGGTTCCTCAGTTAAAAAACATTTCCTCTGTGAAAAATATTGCAACCATGTACTGTCCCCACCACTTCTCTTTGATGAGTGTTGGGGTAGAAGACAGAGGAAGGAGGGTGGAGAAGAACCTACACTTTTTTCACCACCACCTTGTGCCCTGCTAGGTTTAATACAAGATACAGGAGCATCAAGTAGCACAGAATAGGATTTTTATCAGGTACAAACACTTTTACCTTGAATTGACTTAATTATATTTAGAATACCTAGAAGAGTTTAGAAATATTAGGGAAAACATTTAGCTCATTACTCATATAATAATTACTCATATAGTAATTATTATATACATGTGATTCCTTTCTCTGCTCTCAAGAGTGTCAGGTTTAGCTCTCCAAGCACCACGATGCTACATATATTTCACAGGCAGGCACAGCCCATTTTGAGATCAACCACTATCGTGGTCTTGAAGGGGCAGATGCACAACCTGCTCCAGAGGAGCTGTTTCCCTGTACACGGGCAGATGTGTCACAAGGGTGTGTAGAATCTCCTGTGACAGCTCAGAGATACAACAGAAGCAGGGTCCTACAGGCCTGTCACAGGTGGTGGTGATTCATCCTTGACAATCAGAAATGTAACACCCCCTACCCAACAGTCTGAGCAGAGCAGCTGTTTCCGAACATTGGTTCTTACAGCAGTTTCAGGATACACACCAAACCCTGATACCCTAGTGCTTTATAATACCTCAGGGTTTTAAAAGGAAGCGTCTTCTTTACGTCATTGCAACCAGATTTGTCTGTGGATCTTCCAGAGACCCTGGCCATGATGAGGTATCTCATGACTGTAGGAATCAGAGACACCAGAATCAGTAGAGGACTTGAGATTATCAGATCAAACAATCAACACAAGCCCTACAGCTACTAGGTATATAATCATTTACATAGAAATTGTTCTCTGCCACCAGAAAAACAAGGTCCAATCAAGACCTGGGTCTAGATTTCAAGCCTTGAAAAGCCTGGAGGTCTTTGGTAGTTTCTGACTGGGAGAGGAAAGCCAGGGCCTTGGGAGGGTTGAAAGGAAATAGCAGCTGGTCAAAGAGACACAGGACTGGTGTTTCTGGACAATATCATGGCAGATAAAGAGTTAAATAGTTCATTTTTCCCCTAAATCTGTTGCTGTCCTAAAATGGAAGGGATATTAAATGTCAATTAAAGAAAAAAAAAGGAAAAGAGAACCAAAAAATAAAAGTTAATACACACAGTGCCAGTGGAGTAGTGGCTCCTCAAGATATGGCTTTCCAGAAGCGGGGCTTGCTTTGAAAAGGCAATACAACCCAGTTTGTGTAATGACAAGCTCAATTCACATAGGTCCTCCAGGATAAAGAGATCAATTTGGAAGTGATGAATATAAAGAATTTGGATACTGAGGTTGTTGCATACAATCCTAGGCCAAGTAATGATTGGATTTATTCACCCACTTTAGAGAGGTTCTGATTACCAATAAAAGAAGGGGAAATGAACACACAGGGAATGAGAGAGAAAATGCAAAGGATTAACTGTTACGGGAGCAGGCAGAGTAGAAACAGGTAGTATAGTTACTCAGCTCCAGCCCTTTTGTCCTTCCCAGAACTTACTGAAGAGCAAAGCTGAGCTTTTACCACGAGATGGAACAGCCTTCAATTTACACAAGCAGCAGGAGCTTCCTGGACATTGGGCAGCTCACTGGCACCTGAAGATTTTCTCCAGCTGTTCTACTGTGTAGCTACCAGGTCTCCTAGGAGCACCAAGTCAGTGCCAAACACCTGGCTTATTAAAACGAGGAGAGGATGAGGAAGGAAAGGTGACAGGCATTAACAGACACCTGAGCTGCTTCAGGACCCCTGCCGCAGATTCTCTCCTAGGGTAGTATTAACTCCTGCCACTGAGATGTGTTCTTGGCACTGGCTTGACAGCACCAATTAATTCTGGAAGACAAGAGGAGTCTTAGCATAGAGACCTCCATCAACCCAATCTCCCTTCTCTACCTCTGTCTGTCCCTCTGTGCCAGCACCAGCAGGGATCTCCATGCTAACATGGACCGAGGCGTTTGCATACCACCTCTCCACATCTCCAACATGAGCTTTCGGACATATGCTAGCCTGAATGCCAAACTGAAATCTGTCTTTGATTAACAAAACATGGGAGTTGAGAGTGGCAGAAGCCCATGCTCCACTTGCTTTAGAAATGTGAAGACTACAGCTACTGCAGAAGACTCCTGCTTCAGCTAAGCTGTGGCACTGTCTCCCAGAAAGACAAGGGATGCCTCTCTGCCTCCTGCAGCTCGGAAGAAGACTTGAACACCTGCTCGAGATGTGAATATCTCAACAGCAAACCAGCAACTGTTTAACAAACAAGACATTTCTACCATCCACCTTCTTTGTAATCATGCCCCAATGTGATACCCACCACCTTCTTCTGATGTTGAAGGGAAACAGGGCAGGCAGGAAAGAAAGGTTCATTGCAATAGTTTCCTGCTAGCAAAAAGAAAGTGAATAGCACTAGCTCGTTTATGCCTTAATTTTACTAAAGAAAAATGAATATTGTGATCATCTAATTCAGGGCTATTAGAGGAGGGTAAATAGGATTGCAACTGTATTATTTTATCTCCAAGAGCATCTCATCCCTTCTCAGAACCATTTTTACTTGGAAGGAATAGGAAAGGTCTTCCTGTGCCCCTGCACTTAATGACTGTCACCCCAGGGTGAGATACTGAGCACAATGAAACAGCCGAGTTAGGCCTGTTACTAGGGCATGAACGCCAGATACATTGTCACTATAAAACTGCACTATTATTCAACAATAAGACCTGTCAGTCATGCTGTACGTTTCTGCACCTTTCCAGAACACTTATGAGGCACCACTGCTTACCAGGTAATACTTGCCCTGCGTTAACTTTTGAGAGGGAAGGAAAGAATTTAATTTCTACAGTGATGGAAAATGAGGCAAAGGCATGAATCTGGACTTGGGGTGCTACTACGTCTGCTTCTCTTCAAACTTTCTGAGTGTCTGTTGAAACTCGCCACAAAACAGAATCAGTTGCAAGATTCAAATTTAGAATTTGTTAAAAATGCAAGGAACTAAATCTTCCTCCACAAAACCGGGTGTTGGAGGATTGGAATTTCAGTGGTTTTAAGAGAAAAAAGATCGGGATCTTGGTGGGATCGATGTTTTTTTTCTCCCTACCAGCAGATGATTTTAGTTAACACCTATCTAAATAGAAATGGAATCTGAATCGCAACAAAGGCTTTCTTTTCTTTGTAAACTCTTAAGCTGGAACTATTTAAAAAGTGAGGGTTTTGTAGTCCCTTGGTGTATTTTTAAGTCTAGCTACCTCAAATACTATTTGAAATTGCTGTGGATGAAGAGATGCTCTGGAGAAAACAGAATTGTTAATACATTGTTCGTTTGCACTTTGCATGTGAGTTGAATGATAAAAGCAGGTGCAGACTGTAATGTATGTTGTCAAAGGCTGAAATAAATCCATAGCATTGTTTTGAAGTCAGTGAAGTTGCCCTTCTGGTTTTCGTTCTGTTTTCGCAATTTTGGCCATCTATGTACTTGCTTGAACTGTGAAGTGAATGATAATAAAGTCATAAGATTGATTTTTCTACAAGAATTTCTTGGTTCTTTCTTGAACATTTGCCCTTACCAGGTCTCAATATCTATTACAATTATCAGTATTACTCCCATCCTACAAGAATTGGGAAAAAACCTTGAACACACAGAGATGCAGGAACTTGCTCAATGTCATCCTATGCACGTAGCAGACACGTTCCCCTGCCTCAGACAACATTCAGAGCCACCAGAACATGGGAATCACTACTGAACATTTAATTTGCTGTCCCTGAAATGCAGAGATTCAGGAAAGAGGATTTATCCTTGATAATTTATTTCTGTTAAAAGATCTGGAGTTGAAAGGAGCCAGAAAGCAGTTATTAAGCTATTTTGGTGAAGTGATTTGGGGACTCAAATGACACTGAACACAGTATGCAAACCAGGACCCACCTGTTAAAGGAAAATCAAATGTCAAGAAGAGTTCAAACAAAGCCCATGTCTTAATTCTTATTACTTATGGATATGCAAATACATCTGTGTAGGCAAGAAAGGTTTACCATAAACGTGTGCTCAAAAGGCGCTCATAGAGGACTGTTTTCTACCTCATCCTGTTCTTCCTTCCCCTATGCCCCCAACAGGGATTCAATCTAAATGGGTCATGAATTGACTAACTTTGATGTGAGTGGTAAACACTTCATCTCCTACTCTACGAAGTCTGTTGGTTAATATTCATAGGGATTGAGGAATATGAAGTTGTTTCAGAAGGAGCATATATATTCCCACAAATACAGGGGAGGAATGGAGTGGAAGAGATTGTCAAAGTTTACAAAGACATCAGATTGTGAAGAGCCTTGTGAAGACATTAAACAGTGAAGGAGCTAGTTATTTACAAAAGGAACTCAGTCATTTTAATGAACACATTTCATGAAAGTTTAATATTGTCTTATGTTGTGCATCTTAAAACCCAGGCTCCTGAAACAAGGTGATTACATACGAATCTCCTTTTTCCTTGTTCATCCAACATTGTTGTTAAAAGCATTAACCCTAACAGCTCAAAGGGAAATTAGAAAGCTTTTGGATGTAGAGCTTCAAAACTTTTGATTTCTGTGGGCTTCTTGATTTTAGAAAGTTTTGCTTCACCTTTGAAACTTCTGACACTGGGCTTCTGTTGGAGCCCTGACTGACATGATAAATCATAAAGCTTATCAGAGTTCTGGGACTTTTTTCTCAAAAAAACCCCCACAAATGAAGCAAGCAGACAGAGAGTGTAATTGTTGTGGTGCATTAGCCTGGCACAGAGCAGAGATCAGGCAACAGGAGCTCCACTTTCACCAAAGGAGGAAAGCTCTAAGTCTTGCATCCTTCATCTCACCCTCAGCCCTTTTCTTCTCCACAACCCTATGGATATCCCCACATTCCTTACATTTCTCATCTGCTGTGCATTGGGGTTTTTGGTATTACTCTTCACCTTCCCATTTTTCCACTCTGTTCATGCACAAGATTTGTTTTCCTCTGTTCTCTGCCATTCGAAGAGGAGATGTTGTTCTGCCTAATACTCTGCCTGCCACATCTTACTGCTTAATGCCCCATCAGACCCTAGTTGGAGTAATTTGTGCTGCAGCAGCTTGAAAGAGTTTCATATGTTTCCCCCTGCCAGATTACTGTTTTCCCTTTCTCATCACCTTTGATCTCAGCCCTCCTCAGTTGTGCAGATGGAGATGGGGAAGAGTTGTATAATTAAACACTAACGTGACAGCACATACATTTGTCAGTTGGTGAGGTGTGCCATGGACACGTGCCTTAGTGCACAGGCTGTTCTCAGCAGCAGTTGGTGAGTACAAGTCTTACCTTATGAGTACTACAGACTGCTTTGAAAGTATCAGTAAACATTGAAATGGTAGTGAAAGCAATTTGAGGTGCAGGAAGGTAAAAGTAATCCAACCGATATGTTTAGTTCAATTCCCTGCTTTGCCATCAGCTTCAGATGCCTTCATCTACATACTTTGTGGCTCTAGCCCAGCGTGCCTATAACCTACCTGCCATCAGGGGCAACCGGGTTCATGAATTGTAGGGTGGAAGACAAGCTCAAGATCCATTAAAGAGAAAAAGGAGGCTGAACCTGGGTTTTTTCACATCTTGGGGTACCACTAACATAAAGGGCAGAGTATAAGGTTGGAAAGGTAGAGGTACAGGTATTAAGTTGTGCTTTATTTTGAGACACAGATGACCATACCAGCCCTCTCTCTAGAATGATGCTCCAGGTAGGTTCTCTTGGTTAGAAGTGGGAAGTTCCTGGCAGCACCTAAACCCCCATGTGAATCTAGCCCTCACTCAGAGCTAGTAGCTAAGAGCTACTAGAGCTAGTAGCAAGAACTGGAAGCTCCTCAGATAGTGTAGCCATAATAACCAGTTACAGAACCTCCATCACCAACAGGCCCTAATCCTTTGGGGTGAGCTAAGAGGACTTCTGGTATGGACTTCATCCGTAGTAGTCCGTAGTAGTCTGCAGTAGTCTGTAATGCCTAGCAGGACTGTGAGAGTTTTGAATCACATGGATTACTTTATGTTTTGATCTCTAGGGGTTGGAAGCAGGATACATGATGTATCTCTACAAGTAACTCTACAAGCACCTGGCACAAGTACTGAATTCTTCTGTAGAGAACCCTCATTTAGTGAACATATCTATTTGTTCACAATTTCCACTTGAGAAATACAGGCAGTTATTGAACACTGTTGGCCTGCAGAGCTGCCCAAAACTGAACAGTCCCAATTCATGCACAAACATGCAGACTGGTATGTTGTGCAAGCTGGATGGTTCCCCTGTTATAAGGCAGCTTTAAATGAGAACAGTGTGCAACATGAGGCTACTTGTGCTGCCTTGGGAGGAAAGAAATATTTTCCTTTAGCTCTGTGATGCATGTAATTCTGGAAGTTTGCAGAGAGACATTTCTTTCCCTCCTACATAAAAATGCCCCCAAGACCTCCAAACAGCTCTGCTACCTGTAAATTACAAGTATCCATTCTTTATCAGCTGTTCAAACAAAACACAAATAAGAAAAAAAAAAGCACCCCTATATGCTTTGCTCAGCAATGTCTGCAACTTCCCCAGCTAAACCAGAATTTCTGCTGCTCCTCAGTATGGACCATTTTAAATGTTTTCCTTACTTACTCTCTGAGAACATAATGTGCTTTGGCATGAAGCTGCTCATGCCCTTCAGAATAAGCCTCTCTCTCTCTGTTACTCAATTAGTAAGTACTTCCTGGCACATTTTGAAATTTAGGGCTTGCTTCTAAGCCAATAGTTTTGCCTTAACTGCTTCTAAGAGTATATTTGAAGAAGACTTAAACTTCAAAATGCTTCGTGGCAGAACTATTCCCATGCAACCGTTTTCCTCCCATGAGAAACAGTTTACTTTTGGCTTTGGCTGGCATCAGGTTATCAACTTTACTCTCCTGAGCAGCACTGGCTGCAAAATTAAGCAAGACTTAATTTATGCAGAAAAGGAAATGTGTAAGTAGACATCACTATCCTCTTATTTAGCAAGTCCAGACCCACACCTTGTTGGTCAGCTCAGAGTCACAGGGGTTCTTCAACATTGTGCAGGTGACTACAAAATTGCAGGAGTCCTTAGTCTTGGAGTGGATCTTCAGCATCCCACAGTAGGACTACTGCATTAGAGAGAGCAGAGCTCTCCAACCTCACAGCCAGCTCCTCAGGGATGATGTGCAGGACATGACAGCCCAGGGCCACTTCCCGGGGCTGGACCCCAGCTGCACTTGGGTCAGATGGACATTCAAGCCCCTTCCCCGTATTCCAATTTCTGTGTAAGATAATCTAAACAGCCAAGCAGGGAGCTTTGACAGACTGCAGAAGGGCCCGTATCATTGCTGATGCTCTATCAGAGAACCGACTCCATGGGGCAGCACGGCTTCTCTGAGGCCATCAGGAAGGACACGATTTGGTTTGCTTTTAGCTATTTTCCCAGCTAATACAGAAAAATCTCTATATCGTACGAACTCTATATTAAGGCGTTGAAGGAAAAAAAGTAATCTTAACTTATGCTGAAGAACCTTAAGATAGAATGGAAACGCTTATGGCACTGCAAACCAAAATTTCCAGAATCAGAAGGCTTTGCACCATTGAAAGGATATACAGAAGAGAAGCTAAGAAATACATGAGGAAGCTCTGGCTATGAAATATTTCCCAGCTGGCTACATACCTGCTAAGGGTCAGATCTGAGAGGGAAACATTTATTTTCTTCCTAAGAAGTACCAGGCAAAAGTAACTGACGATGCTAGGTGTCTAAAGGCTCTCTCCAGCTCAGCCCAGACTCTTCCCTTTGAACATTCAGCATCATTTCTCCAATGAAAATAAATTCACCATATCAAATCCCTTTCATCAGCCCACTGAGTAGAAAGCTGCCTTCTCAACCATACCCTGCTCCACTCTTTGTTTTTCAAAACTCTTTCCCCAAAAGAGCCTCCTCACAACTCACCCTCCTCTCTGGAGGGCTCCCAGGAGGACTGGATGATCTTCCCCCCATCATTTAGTTGCTCAATCCAGCTAGAAGAAAAGTAATTATCCCTGACTGGGCCAAGCCCAGTGGTTCTTACTGGGCCAGCTGTTTTGTGATGGGTCTTGTCTGCAAACGCCACATGGCTTCCTGGCTGTAAGATAATCTCTGCTCAGAAAGGGGAATGGCACATACTTCGAAGAACAAACATGAGGCTAAAACATACGATCCCCAAGCAGTCATGGAAAAAACCAGAAGGTCTCATTAATACATCTGATCTGTAAGGATAATGTCTCATGATTGAAAGGCGGGCAAGAAAGAGTGCAGATGCTGTTTTCCTGCAGTATTTGTTCATTGTTTTCCAACTACACGTAGAAAAACACTTGTCTTGGCTTTTTTGTATATGTCATCACCCTTACAGCAGAACTGCCTTTCTGTTGTCAATTGGATGTTTCTAATTTGCTGAATGGACATTTTCTTATACATTTTCCTTTTTCTGTTTTCATAATTGATTTGTTGCCACAGGCTAGATTGAATAGGGACAGGTTTTGAATGTTTGGCACTTGGATTTGACCTAGCAAGCTACCTGAAAATATGCACTGTATGAAATTTCTGAGTAGTCCCTCTGAATTAGAGTTAACATGGCTATAGTGGAACAAAAATGTGATTATTGATACTAAGCATATCCTTCTTCCAGTCAGTGCTGATTAGTGTACTCCAGAAACAAGATGATGACATGAATATGAGTATTTCTGTCCTCCTATATAGATTGAAGCGAAGATTTTTAGAAGCAATCAGAGATTTTGTTTGCAGAGCATGAAAGAGTGTGAAGGGACCCATTTCTTCTTCTTTTAATTAAAGAATAAAATACCAGCCTCTGGAAAAACAGGTCCTTTGAAATCAAAAGACTGACATCATGAATGACTTCTGAAAAAGGTGATCTGACCATGCTAACAATGCCAGAGCTGGAATCTCAAGCTGTTTATACCAACATTATTTGTTTTGCTCTGCAGTTCACATTCATAAAGCCAATTTTTATTGACTCTGTACAATTTGTCAATCAGCAAATGGGATCATTCTATAATTCCATACCAGACAAACAGCTTCCTCATAAATGTATTTATAAAGAACTTCTATATACAAATATTTATTTCTGCAGACAAACAAGAAGAAAATGCCACACTACTTTAGCAGCTGCAGAGCAGATTAGAAGGGTTGTTTCCAGGACGGGAGACGCAAGACTGAGAGCAAGGCAAGGGGACTTGCTTTCAGAGCTGTTTATCTTCCTCTGATACATCCCAGTGTAAGAGAAAATGAAATCTAACTCTATGAGCAGCAAGGATGTCAGGCTCACAGTAGCACTAAGGATACCACTGAGCCAAGGTGGGTCTGTAAGTGCATTGTCAATGCAGCATAAGTAATTTTAGGATTGCTTGTGGCAACACAGAAGCTAACCAGTGCTTGCTTCCTAGCTGTGTGAAGGTACATGGCAAATTACTAGGAGGTAGGAAAAATGATAAATTACATTGTGGTTTCGACAGCTGCAGAAATAGAGCGAGGTGGTCATTGTTTCTACATCAGAGTTGGGCTTGAGTTGTTGTAGGGGTACAGAGTTGTAACCATATACTGCCAAATTTAAACAAACATCACTGACATAATTGTGTCTGCTATTGCCATGCTTCAGCTGTCCTACTCACAGGTTGCAGTCTATAAAAGCTATAAAGATCACCGTGTATACACTTCATACAATCACAGATTTATTCCTGGCTGGATAACTCCACTGCATGTTTTCCCCACCTTTAACATTGACCTTGTGATGTTCTTGCTGATCTCTCATTATCACTATGTCATCACTACTGCCAAAGGAGAGCAGCAGGATGAATGCAGTTCATTTTTTATCCCCATCCAAAGAGAAGGAAGAGAAATACACGCCTTTTGGTGTTTATTCTCTCACTAGTCTGGAGTTGTGCAATATTCTCCAAGAGCAAGAAGAAAGTGGTGAGTCATGAATGTGTCTTAACAGAAGAGATATTGAAGAATGAACCTAAGGGTGGAGAGGAGAGTGTGACTGCAGGAATCATCTAAGTAGGCAAACTTCTATGAAGGCTTGGAGATACCAGAAAATGGAGGTAGAAGTATGGGTGGAGTAGAGGGAAACAAACCCTTTATATGAAAGGGCGTGCAAAGTGCAGTTTGGCAGAGTCCTGCAGTAAAAGCCTTGTATGTCTGCAGCTGAGGGTGCAAGAGTACATCGATAGGGGTTTCTGTAGCAGTTGTGGATAGCTGTGTTAAAAGCTCCGATCACTGCAAGGGTGAGAGTGCAAAGGGAAGAATGAATGGACTTCAGTGCTGTCAGTCTCTTCAAATGTTTATGGCACTTTTGTCTCAAAAGTGGCAAAACCTCTGGTAATGGACATGGAAATCATTGTATACCTACCTGAGGAAGTATTGCATGAGTGCTTTTACAGAAGATTTAAATTGTACCTCTGCCTGGTATTTGCTGGTTTCTGAGCTGAGCATAACAATAAGTTATAACTAACTAAACAACTAGATAGCTTATAAATTTCTTTTACAGCTACCATTACTTTCTCGATCTCAGAACCAGCCATAAAGCAGAGGCAGCTATGCTGATTTATGGCAGCTAAAGATTTGCCCTAGGAATTCAGCCCTACTGGTACCTTTGCATTGATCACGCTTCAAAGAAAGGCCCAGAAACTGAAGACGAATCTCTCCTGGATTGTTTGAAACAGTATCTGCTAACCTTCTCAAACCTGTCATTATAAGGCCCTGTTTTTCTGTTGATACAGCTGTAACTGTGATTTTTGTGTTGATACAGCTATAAACTGTTATATGCTTCGTTTGCTTTTAGACTAAAACATACTCAAATTTTCATCAGTTTTCCTGATTTTCTTCTTTTTTATGCTCTGCACGTGTGAGACAACTTGAACATTTAGCATTTGTATTTTTTTTCACTTCCCATTGACCTATCTATGACTACACATTTGTAGCATTGTTTATCAAGATGCAGAAATACCAGGAGCCTATGACTTTTTGCATGCTTTTTCTAACCCTTACCATTTTTTGCTAAGGAGCATTCATAGAGCAGTGATCAGTTAGATATCCTGGACTACTGATTTATTAATGCAGACATGCTTGGTTTCTCACTCAGTATGTTAGGAATAACTAGTTTTGCAAATGATGCAGAGAAGCCATATAGTGAATTTCTGGTGTCCTCATTTTAATGGACACAACTGTGTGGCATCCCTGTTACTACAGTGGACAAGAAATATGGGACTTAGATTTGGGTGTTTGAGGTATATTATTTGATAACAAAAGAAAAAGGTTCATTTGTTTTGATTTTCAAATTTGTAATAAAAAAATAAAATCTGTTATCTGGTCAATACTCACTCTTTTTGTTTGCATTGCATCAGCCAGTTCATGTGTAACAGCATGGAAGTTTATCTGTGGAAGCAGTGTGTCTGTGTAGCTCAAGCATGTGCCCAGGGGTAAGCAAGGAAGTGCTGCTTTATCTATGAAGAGTCAGTTTTGGATAGGAGGAGTTCATCCTCATTCTGCTGAAGTCAGTGAATGGCATAACCTTAATTTAAAAATTCAAGTAGTAGCAGAAATGCCTGACAAGTGAGTTGCAGTATGGCAAAAGACACCTGAGCTCACACTACATACATTTTCAGTGAGAAAATAAACATTTTAAAACTGTGATTACACAACTTCTCAATTTTATCCACACACTTCTTTTTTGAGTTCATTTTGTGATCATTTGTCTGTTCTGCTTACCTGACATTTTCCATCTGATATCCAGATTATCAACTATTTTGAAAGGAAAATGCCCATACCATCTGTCTGATCAGCATTCAGCACAATGAGACCCTGTTTGAGCTGGGAATCCCAAACATATCTAGACAAATACTTGACCTTGAAGCCAGATGAGAAAAGGGCATAATCAATTAAGCCAGAGTTGCTGTGTACATTTTGAATTAATAAATGTGTAGTTCTGGCTCTCCTCAAGAGAACTTAAGGCTCTCAAGAAGAGGTAAAGTGTAGAAGAAATCCATCACAGATGTGAATTTTCCTGTGATGAGTTGAGTGCCTCATAACATCTCATAATATCTCATGTATCTCATCATATCAAAGCTTCGCTGCAATCTAATGCCTGTGCTTCATTAGTAAACATTAGGCCAACTCTAAACTTGTGCCAAAGAGGGACAACAGAAGTGCTAAAGTGAATGGCTTTCGACCAAGAACCATTCCCTAGCTTCATAACACAAGTTCCTAATTGCGGTATGATTAGCTATGGCAAACCACATACACCTACAGGTGTAGAAAGTGCTACTGAGAACCACACCAATCCCACGTGGTTGACAGTGTAAGCTCGGGTGCTGGTGTGTCTGAGAGAATGAAGCTGTTGCTGTTGATGTGACTTTGTACCTCACCAGCTGAACAAAATGCACCTGTAATCAACTGATGACTTTGTTGGACTGTTTTCCCTTTAGCTGACCTTGCCCCGGCTAATGATGTGAATGCCAGCCTGGTGAAGGCTTGTTCTTTTCTCTGCTCCTGCTCAGTCCCTTGAAGGGTCAAAGTTGCAGAGGATGGTGTGTGGACAGAAAACTGCATCCACAGGTCAGTGAAGTCAGAGGAGAGACACTCAGCCTCTTCATGGCTGTCAGATCAAGCTGTAAGCTCAGCTTCGCTTTGCCTGCAAGACATGCTTAGCCAGCTAAAACACCAGTGGAAAAGTCCTCTGCCTGTAACACACATTTTAATCTCCACAAGAAGGTCATTCTGTGGTCTAACAGCAGACTTTGGTCTCAGCGCAGGCTATCTGGACAAGCCTGGTATGTAGACGTCAGATCTGGTAGTCCCTTCTGGCTTGAAGCTCTGAAAGTGGGGTAATGAATTGTCGGTCTCTTTGGCTGCAGAGTCTGATATTGCTCTGGTGGAGAGACCAAGAAAGCTCCTGTACAGGCTGACTGCTGCCAGTTGTACTGACTGCTGCCACAGCCCATCTGGAGCCTCGTCACTAGACATCTGGGTTTTTACTGGGATATGACACATGCGATAGAAAATGGCCTTGGTATGTACATGCATCACAGTGCAACATCTGCAATCTGAAGTCTGTCCTTCATTCATTTTCTAGAATAGCCAAACACAGTTTTGTTTTTTTTTTTTCACTCCTGAGAGTCCCAAAGCACCTCGTGATTTATTTGTGTTCTGTGCTCTGCCATTCCCGATTCCCGGCGGTTGTGGTCTCCCAGTTAACAGCACAGAAGGGAAGGAACGTTTTGACAGCAGCACAGTAGGGGTTTTTCTCCCATGTGGCAGAGCTTCAGGGATGTTGAAGGCAGTCCAGAGCGGACACAAAATAGATGTTGCGGTCTTCTGAAAAGCCACTATGCTCTTGTGTTGGGAAGAGCAGAGCGACACCAGAGCTGCTAAAGCAGAAAGCTGGGTCCCAGTAGCTGGCAAAACCACCACCTCTTTCAGGTACCTCTTGTTTCAGGAAGATGCCAGCAGCTTGTGCACAAAGACGTGAACCACCAGAGCAGTCGGTCCTTGTTATTCTGGCTGCTGTCACGCTACGTCAGCAGGACATGACTTCCAGCTTCATTTCAGGAGAGCATTGCCTCAGCCAAGCCACCTAGTTGTCCCTGAGCACATTTTGGCTGGAGGAAAGCTGCTGTGTTTATAGGCTAAATATGGGTTTTATTTCAAGTACACCCTGATGGAAATGTTGTATCTCTTGTGTCTCAGTTGTGTGACAGACAGTCACCCAGCATGCCCCAAGGGGTGAACTGGAAAAGCCGGCTTCCAGTGGGGAGAGGCTTGTGCTGACCCCACATAGGGGAAAAGTCCCCCATTGAGGTGAAGCAGGGACAGGCATCTTTCTGAAAGGCCCTAAGGGACTGGTTTATGTTGTGGCATGGCAATGGAAAGAGGAACTCATAGCTTTTCCTTAACTGAAATTGCATAAATAGAAACTGTTTGAGATAAGATGTAATTCCTTGTGGCTCTTTGCCCTGGTACAATGCCCTGTGTGTTAAACAGCGGTTGGAGGAAAGTTACTAAAGCCATTTGTTTGTATTGCTAATGCTATGACTTAAATTTTTTTGTTTAGTTTTTAGAGGATAAATGCAGAGCACAACTAAAACATCCCTCCTTTCTGGGCAATACACATCGAGGGGGCTGACACAGGGGCTTGAAGGCTTCAGAATGGTATTCAATGATGCTAAAACCAAGAGCGGTTTTCTGTTACTTAATATTAATTACATCTTCTGTAACTGAACATATTCTGTGCATCTTCTGGGCCACTGTAAATGGAGACAATGAAGCCCCACTAGAATCAATCCTTCACAAACTGAAAGGTCCTTGTAACTTTACAATAAAGCTGTGAAATTTTACCCTATTTTATTTTTGACACTGTGATTACATTTTCCTAGTACCATGCAAAGCAAAAGGCAAATTACTCCAGAACAAAGAATAAAACATTTTGCTTGTGTAGACATGGCAAGAGTTGGCAAGCATGCAAGAAAAGCTAGAATTTATCAGGAATTTCAAGGGTTATGTTACACAAGGCAAACCTGAAAACTGGTTGGTAATCATAGACTTAATGTCTTGTGTGCACTTAGACATGTGTAAACTGAACAGCAGAAGAGAATGAGGATTGGTGGCTCACCATTATAATCAAATGCAATTTATTTTGTATTAAATACTTTTGTCCCATTTGTTGAAAGTAAAACCAGAATAAAACAATATCTCCAAAAATACTTCATTGCTGTCAAGGGTTCAGGATCCCAAAAGAACCTGCATGATTTTTCAACTGGAAGTTGCTTTGCAATGAATGCTCTTAAACATTGGCTTTCAAGCCTTCACCCAAATATTACACATGAATCCTGTACAGATTTTTTCCTGAATGCCAATGGCCTTTGGTAAGGCAGAAAGAAGCAATTAAAAATTTCTCTGTGATGTACTTATGCTTATCCAAACTAATCAAAACTAATCTTTAATTTTGCACTCTGCATAGTGGCAAAAGCAAGCTATAAGAAGAAATAATGGCTCCAGACCAGAGGCTTCTGTTTCCTCAAATCTCTCGTTGTTAGAACTGGATGTAAGGAGGATGGCAGAGATCTATAGCCATTAACAACGCATTAAATTATCCCATTAGGCTAAAGTGTAGAAACGTGACCTGTTACACTTCTATTTTTATTAGACCATCCTTGTGCCTGGAAGGATATGTGAGTTGCAGAAATACCAGCCTACAAGCTGTAATAAATTATTATAAATAAAGGGGTTTCTGAAGAGCTAAGAGAGCTCTTAGTGACAGCTTCTTCTCTAAATAGGGTCAGGCTCCTGTTTGGGTGTCAACAGCATAACTGAGCACTCTGAATGGTGGCTTTTTGGAGTTGATCTACAGGCAGCATTAGAATCATCCTGAAATGTCTGTATCAAGGCTGTTATTTTTGTATGGTGTTGATCAATGATCACAAACAATGCTCCTCTCTACTGTGATTTATGGAAAAATCACAAACAGACTGCAGCACAGCTACTGCTTTCTGCCAAGATGCAAAGGCACAAAAACTTGGCATGAGCTCTGTGTGGCAGGATAAATGCTTTCCGTTAGTTGTAATGTGAAGAGAAAGGGGGACTCCTAAAGCTTTCTAGGCCATCATCGTGCCCAGTTCCCATTGCTAGTAATGGAAGAAAGGGTATTTGAATGCTTTATTTGGCACTGAATATCTTGACAAATAAGCACTTCAACCTTAGAAGGCATGTCTGAACATCTTCCAGTTATACTGTGGCAGCACGTCTGGTTAATTGTTGTTATTTCATGTCGTTTGCCTTTTTCGTAAAGACAGGTCACAGCTTTTTTATCCTCCATACTTCTGAAGCACTGCTTTTCAAGGATCTTGTATTAAAAGAACTTGCATGGAAAAACTAAACCTTCCCAAAGCTATTAATCAATATAATTTATTCTCTAAGTGCTGTAGCAATATTAATTAGCGCCGTCTAGCTTTTGTTGTTGTTACTGAGGTACACTTGTTCTTGGAAAAGTAAAAGCCTTTCGGCAGTTGAAGAGAGCTTGTGTTTTATTGGTAGCAATAAAATAGCACCTAAAGGCTCTGAGCAGAACTCCTGGCCCTGGTTTGGTCTGATCTACATTGCTCTAAGTGGGGTAGGAAATAGTTTTTCTGGCTTGTTAACACTGCTGAGAGGACAAACAATTTTTCCTGTTCTGCATCAGGTTGCAATTGAGTTATTGGTGATTTCTGTTTAAAAATGTCCTATTTTTTCATTTGGACCGGACATTAAGTGCAGAAATCAATTCTTTTTATACATTTCTCTGCTATGTTAAAGGCAAGGTCAGTACATGGAAATCATTCCTCAAGAAGGCACTCTTCCACAGCAATCATGTCATAGAACAGCCTCCTTTTTGATAAGTGAAACAGGCAGATTCCTGCAAGTATCTCATCTTAATGGATTTTCTGCAGCCCCTAAATACAATCATCTGATGTGTCCTTGATGTGACCTCTCCAGTTTTTCTACAAACTTTTTAATAAAAGCACAGATACCCGGAGAGCAACACTCGAACCTGATCTCAGACTGCCTTATGCAGAGACCAGTGCAACCGGTGCTCCATGGGTCACAAGGACCCCATCTTGTCAAGGAAAACGCTCCACATCTGTCTTCTGGCAGAACATGGTAGGGGATGCTACTGCCATGAAATAAAGCAGAGGCCAGGAAGATCTGTGGTGTGATCTGCTCATTCCAGTGGATCGTAATCCTGACAACTTCTGCCCACCAAAAGGAAGAAAAGGGGGAAAAAAGTTATTTTAATATATGGTCAGCTTTGTGATGGCATGGACGTGGGCTGCAGCATGCACTTGCTGAAGATGAAGGGTAAGAAAAGGAGCTCCCTGTGGGCTCCAATCTCTCTGCCAGAACAGGGGCTCTATGGAGACAAGATCCTGCCCCGGCTGGTCTTGCCCGACCCTGCAGCGCAGAGGAGAAATTCCCCCCTCTCCTTCCTGCCACACTGCAGTGCGGCTTTGAGCTTTGGATGACATGCAGGGATCTATAAAAGCCATCTGTGGCTTTCAGCTGTATGGGATGGGGCCTGAAACCTTACGTCAATACTGGGGAAGGCTGGTGAGAATGTAACGCTTCTACAGCAGCAGCGGCCAAGCATGGCAGAATGATGAAGGGACCCATCCTGCGCTGTGGGAAGGAGCCTGGAGATGAAAATGAGAGAAATTTAGCACAGCAAAAAGGTATTCCAAGTGATGCAGAAGCTGATGGTTATGTCCATCGCTGCTGTGCTTTGCTGGTTTGTAATTATCAGAGTAAATGCTTTTTTTTAACCAGAAAGCACACCCTGTCAAAAATCAAAACTTTCCATGAAAGATGACTTTGATGCACCTCTCAGTCTCTCTGCAGCTCAAAGAGGTTTTGCAGTTTTTAAAGTCTTTTGTGTTTGTGTTCCAGTTCAAAAAGACTGGCCATTTTAGAAAGTAAGTGACTTTGTACAAAGAAGATTTATGGTTTTGTTTGGAGTTTTAAAAGGTCAGAATCAACCCCAAATTTTCAACCAGCCCTTTTAATTATTTTTTTTTCCTTCCATATAATCAGTTTGCAAAAACCCCGAAGTAAACCAAATAAACAAAAAATTCAGGACTAAATTTTAGACCTGATTTGGAAAGAAGAACATTTCAAACACTTTAGTACAATAAATGCAATGAACATCACATATCCAGTTGTAATTGCTGCCCTCTTGTCCTTCCCACATTCCTCCCCTGTGATTTGCAGTATTTGTCATTTGTGCCTTCATCTTACAGCAACTGTATACCTCCTCAACAGGGGTTGTACTTCCTGGGTCTCTGGTACAACAGAAGTCCAAGACTAGCATCCTTCAGGTACTATTCATCCTTGTGTTTGACAGGTAGCCTGAAGCTGGGGACACCAGGGCTCAGCTTTTCCCTGAGCCACTCAGCAAATAGTTCAGCCTCTGTGTGCAGCGTAGCAGTGACGGGGCCACGTGGGCATTAGACACACTGCAATGTAACAGTTACACTTGTCCATACATCTCAGACAAGGGATGGCAGACGAGGAGGAGCAGGGCTCAATGCACCAGTCACTGAAGTCAGTTGCAAACGTTCAGTTAGGTTCAGCAGCGTCATAAGGACCCCAGGGCAGACCCCGTAATGTGGGCATGGATACATAACAAAGGTGACGAGACAACTTACCACCCCAAAATATAATGGGGAAATACATTCTCAGAATGACACTTCCTGTGTGTCAACTGAAGAATACCCAGAGGCCTATGTACAGAGCAGGAGTCTCCCCAAACATGTGGCACATTGCAGCAACACGGCAGTTTATCTCTTTCCCACATCAGTTTTAACTTCTTAATTTCTGTAGCCACACTAGCTTTGAGAGTCACCCTGGGGAAATATGTCCTGCAGGTGAGTCTCTGAAGGAGTAGGTGGAAAGAACAGATCTCTGGCTATAACCTGAAATTCAGATTAATTCTCTTAATCAGAACAGGCTCTTTCAATGCCAGGCTTTTAAAGACTCTGGGCACACTACAGTCATCGAGATAAACACTATAAAGTGAAGTTCACAGAAATCTGTCCTTGGTTTGGACCCTGGTCTTTCTTCAATGACAACGACGAAGGATGGGTAGCTGCAGCTCCAGGTGGAGGAAGTCTGCATGTTCCTTTCCTTATCTCAATGAGTGACTGCGCACATACTTGTGGTGAATGTTAAACACACACTTTCCTACCCTCACTTCCTGAAAAAATAAATTCTGCAAACTGCAGCATAAGCATTCTTCCGAGTTCTCTTGGTAATTGGTTTAATGGATACTAAGAGCTGGAGAAGCAATGCAGCCTGCACGATTGATTGCTATAGCTAATTACAGAGGGTGTACACGTGCAGCATGTTACAAAGAAAGAAATGTATACAAGTGCACACAGGCACAAAGCATCCCTAAATCCTCCTTCTAATGAAAGCTCCAAATGAAATTTCCTGAAGTACTTCTAATCAAAGTCTTGGAAAAAGCAGTCCAATCTTAACATAGTTAGTATTCTCCCAAAGTAACCTTTTGTGGCCAATTTAAAAGCATTTGGCTAGGTGTCAGCACTTATTTTTAAATACTCTGAACATTTTGAGCCACAAATTCTAAAATCCTTTAAACAAGGTGAAGACATAATACTCTAATTGCTCACTGTAAGAAAGTAGGGAGATTCACCAATGGCTTGGTAAAAAAGAATCAGCATTAGTTATGTCAATAAATTATTTGTCTCTCTTACTCCTTGCTCACTCACAGATCTGTTTCCTAAGGTTACCAAGCCTGCCTTGTTCCACTGACAATGATGAAATTTAAGTGATCAGCAAATACCCATTTCATCCTGCTACATTTTTTGACCACAGCCGGATGTTCTTTAATTAGCTTTTAAATTAAACATTTGCTTCCCCAATATCAACAGTTCTACAACACATAGAATTAGACAAATTAATTAGTCAAATTAGCAACAGGCAAAAGAATCACGCTAAGATTTAGAAGCCATTTATGGGCCAGGTCCAAAGCTCCATTAACTTAATTGCTGCCTTAGTATTTACTTCAGCATGCCTCAGTCCATCCCTGTGTTTGGTCTAGGACCAGTTTCCCCTCTGGGCTTTGGCACCGCATTGCTGGCTTGACAACTGCACAAAAAGGAGGGTCCCAGCCTCGGAGGGATGCGTGCTGAGCCTTTCCAAAGGAGCTGCAAGAGGTTTTCCTCCATGTCCGCAGATGAAGATGCAGAATAAGACACGTTTGGGAAGGTGATTGGTGCTGGGGAAGGGAGGTGGCTGCTGGTCGTGGCTGAGGGTGGCTTCCCTGCCAAATTCTGCTCGTCTCATTGGGGTGAGCGGACCTGGGAAGCCCCTTCTTCTGCTGTGCAGGTGCTCCATCTGCCGCCGCACTGCTCGCCAGGGCAAGGTCGTGTCTGAAACCCCTCGCATGTTGTCCAGATTCATCCAGCTGCTCCAGGGAATCCTGCCCGCTTCTAACAGCTCTCGGTGTGGGACAGCAGGAATTGGATTATTGTGTGAGAAATGATGCATTTATGTGACTGTTGTTGGAGCTCCTCCAAAATACAGTTCAGTCTCTTTGAACTTCAGAGGGACTTGAGCTTTCAAGCTCTGTACCCAAGTGGCACACTAACCTCCTGGGGCAAAAAAATGCTCCTATTTTGCAATGAAGAGTCTCAGTATGGCTAAAACCAGCAAGTAATGCCTTCCAATAGCTGGATCTCCACCTGAATTTATTGCTGGCTGGTTGCATAGCTGGAAAGGTGGTTTGGCTGTGGCTTCGCTTTGTTACAGGTAAACCAAAGAGCTGCTGTCAGCATGCTCCAAGGACAGCATTGTAAGGGTAGCAAATGTGAAAGGAAGTTGCCAGTCAGGGGGAGCAGGATTACAAATAGGAGAAGCAAAAGTTAGCTGCAACTTCGGAGAAAAGGAGGCAATCGATACGGTTACTCTAATCTAATGAATTTCTTCCACCATCTTCTTTCTCCCCCCTTCCAAACTATTCATCTGTGTGCCCTTATTTAGTTCTTTTCTCACTTTCCCTTCCACTTGTCTTCCTGCATAAAGTCAGTTTATTATGGAGATAATTATTACCGTTAATAAAGCAGCGCTTCAGCACATACTAATCCCCCCAAAAGACTGAAGCAGAAAGTAATGAAGGAATGGGATAAGGTGTTCAGGAAAGCACAGGGCAGGCAGGGCCTAACACTGTGTGAAACCGGTTCCTGGAGGCAATGCCTCGGAAGGCTCGAAGCTCCTGTACACATAGTCTATTGGCAGCCTGTGGTCCAGAAAGCCCATGTTGAGAAGTTCCTTCTGCTTCAGCTGCTGTGGCTGCAAAAAGTCCTGCCATCCTTCCCCTATGTCTTCTCCTTCATGGGAATGAAGAAACTGCTTTCAGCAGAGAAAACAGACGCTAACTGTCCTCTTTAAAGGTGGGGTCAGATGTTTCTTCAGACATGCAGGGTGGATTGTCAAATTGATCTTGGCTTCAACAGATGCAAATAAACACTTAATACAATTTCAGAAGCAAAGTCACCCTTCCATAGGTGACTCAATACTTTTGAAAATCAGGTGCTGGATTCAGATACAAATTGCTCAAAATTTGTATTGCCCAGACTAGTCTGGCTTCTGCTGTGCCAGGCCTTGTGTGTGAATCACACAACAAAATTCAGCCCCTGTCAGAAATTTCTTACAGCATCAAAGATCAGTCTTTGCAGAATAACAATGAGACTGAAGATGATGAGGGGCAGATGTTGGGTGGCACAAATGTAACAAGATGTGTCCCAAATCCATCAGGTCAGGCATCCTGCCCTTTGATAACAACCATACACTGCACAGATCTATACCAGCAGCTCATTAACATCAAAGGGAGCATTTTGTTTCTTTGTGCAGTAACCAAGCCTGACTCTTCCAATGGCATTCATTTCCAGCCGAGAGCTCCCCTGACATGAGGGAAAAACTGGTAAGCGGATGGTGGAGCAAGCTCTGGGTCCCTAACCATGGAACCAGCAGCTCTTTTTGCCAGCTGTTTACACTGAAATGTAAGAGAGAAAATTTGCTTTGAGAGAAAACCTTTGCAAGCTACTCGCCTCCAACAGTTTGCTCTTTGTAAACCTACTGCAACTATAAAGTAGACTCACGTGGAAGCCATTGCAGGTAGGCAGGCTGCTTGTTTGTGTTATAAATGGTTTATGGCCAGTTGCACAATGAAGCAGGAACTGGGGGAACTGTAGATGAACCCAAGTTTCTAGTCTGAGTCTGTGGGAAGAGAAAAAAAGATGTCATGAGCAATTATAATGCCTGACTGAAACCATAGAAATCA
Organism: Harpia harpyja; assembly: GCF_026419915.1. Taxonomy (NCBI): domain Eukaryota; kingdom Metazoa; phylum Chordata; class Aves; order Accipitriformes; family Accipitridae; genus Harpia; species Harpia harpyja. The sequence goes on from NC_068969.1 coordinate 37,012,868, forward strand.
TGAGAGTGGAAGAAAAGATGCTCCACCACCGTTTCCTTAGCTTTCCCCTGCTATCGGCAATTTCTTTAGCCTCAGCCAGAGGAAATCAGCATCTTCTATTACCTTCAGCTGAGCAAGGTCAGTTGAAAACAGGTAAGAAACTGGCTGTGTTATTTAAGGAAAGGGAAAGGGTCTAGGAAGTGGGTGTCTGAGGTCTTTTGGAAATGGCTGTGCTTATCTTTGTCTGAGGTTGTTCACAGCATCAAACAGTGCTCTGCTTTTGTCTGGAAGCAGGTTTCAAAAAGAATGATGGGATAACTGCTCTCTGGCAGAGAGGTTATTCCAACACAAGTCCGTGCTGTGAAGCTCAAGGGCATACTAGTGTTTTCTGATAGGTAAAAAACTTCAGCAATTTGGAGATGTGTTACTGGTGCCAGTGAAAAAAACATGCAAGAGCCTGGCAGTTCAGTACCAGCCACTGGTTTGACAGCTGTCTGTGAAAGAAGGCAATGAAGGGTATATTTTCGTGATGGTTGAGTCTAAGCCCGCCAAGAGGCTCTAAATTCTTGACCAACAGACACCAGGTCTGGCACTACAGACAAAGGACTTTAGTGGCATCAGAAATCCTACTGGAATTAATGGAAAATGGATAGCTGTAATGCTACCCTGTGACTGCTTGCAAGATCAAGGCTCGCCATCTGCACAGAGCAGCTTTAAAACTCCTATTGATCTGCTGTGTCCTTGCCACCTTTCTATGCCCTTGCTTATCAAGGGGAGCATGGCCATTTTAACAGCCCAATGCACTCTCATTGAAAATCTATGGCGATGGTTATGGGTCACTGGGTGGATAAAGAGGGCCTCTAGCATTGCACCGTGAGTTTCACCAGTGGCACTTCTGTCAGTTCAAGAGCATTCCTTGCTGACAGATGGAGTGCAGGTGCTTGAGGTGGGCATTGCTGAACCTGCTTCCTGCTGAAGGCAGCAAAAATTGCAGGGACAAGGGCTTTGCTGGAGGCAGCATGCATGCTTTTTGCGCTGCTGGAAGAGAGAATAATTTCTGCAGTGTATTTGTAGAAACTCAGACCTTCGGTAAGTCTCGGTGGAGTGGAAAGAAACAGTCTGACTCATATTGCTTCCCCCCCAGCGCTACGCATTTTACACACACACACACACAAACTACATGCAAGCAACATTTTCTAATGGACCCGTGTTTATTTCCAAACACAAATATCTTGCAAGTAATGCTGAGCTAAGGATAGGCATTATAATAGGAAAATAGCACAGAGCCTCAGGACTGACTCCAAAACACAAATCACATCTCTGTGGAGGGAATTTCTGGAGTCCACTGAAGTTAGGGTCACCTTTCAAACACCTCCATTAACACGTGGACTGAGAAGCATCAGCCTTTCACAGCAATTTCCTTTTGCTGCAGAGCCAGTCTGCAGAATAGCCAAAACATCCATATGCCGTGCATTGTTGTTCCCTTCCCCAAATCCATCCCCAAGGGGCTGCCAACAAACCTGAAACTATGAAACAGTGGTGCATTACTTTTTTTCCCAGATGCCACTCCCAAATCCTTCTGCAGAAAGCCACATCATTTTGCAGCATCTGTCTCTCAACTATTCAAGCTGAACTATCTTTGGGACAGTGAAAGCTTCATATTTTTGTTCAAGCAGCATACACATGTTAGTACAAAGACCTCAGCTAGCAGAGCACAGGTTTCTTCTTGCTGAAGTTCATGGAGCAAGAGCACTTCTACTGCTGGGGGAGCCCTATATTCCCCTTGTCCAACTGCTATCTAGAAACACATACAACTGGTTCTCTTCCCATGCAGTGAAGAGGAGACAGACTTCACCAGGCTTTCTACCCAACCACGCGCACTGGATGCCCCTGTAAAGTCCAGCCAGGTGTGCAGTGCTGAGCTGTCTGCAGTGGTTGTGGCAGGATCCTGGTAGGAAACAGCTACCCTCTTTCTCTGGTCTTGACAAGTTCGCTAGCACCTCCATGGAGCAGGGAGGCGATCGTACTCCTTCTCTGTAACACAGGAATTGTGTGTGGAGGGACCTCTCAGGTCTGGCTTTTCCCAGAGCTTTTCCCGAGATGTAGCTTGTCACTGCTTCCTGCTCACAGCTTGAGTCTGCAATCAGTTTATTTACATCTGAGCATCTACCCTTACCTTGAAGAGCTTCAGGTCCCCTGCTGTAATTATCATCCAGACTAATTAAGCAGAATGCTGGGCCGTTCCCCAGTGATGGTCCCAAATACCTTGCAGTACCACTGCCTGAGGGATTGCTGTAGACTTTGGTATCGGTGTTTCCAGAAGGGCAGAGTAATAAATCACAGTGGGGAGAAGCTCCCGGGGCCACACAGCAAGGGATGCCTGTGCAGTTGCCACTGCCAGGACAGGTGACAGGCCAGCCATGTGGAGGTCTACAGGGACTGGCTATCTGATCATCCATCTTGCTTCTCAGGTGGGTTTGTGCAGTGAGCGGTGAGCCGCTGTGGTTGCATGACTATTGAGGGACTGGCAGACACAGCTTTGCTGTTGTGGGAGGCGGGGGTACACAGTGTGCTGTCAGGTGCGGGCGGGAGCTGCAGACTGGTGCTTACCCCCCGTCATAAATCAGTGTCTGGCCACTGCCTACAGAGACTGTCTACATGGATGTCGCTGCTTTGCCGCACAGACCCCGCTGCAAAGGTACCTGAAGGCCTCCTCTGCTTCAAGTGCAAATTGCGTCACGAGTTACAACTTCTCCTGGGGAACCAAGCAGCACGTTTTTACTATATGACTATTGACAGATGCCAGTTGTGTCTTCTTTGCATTTCAGTTGCTGCATTTATTTTCAAGAAATTGAACCTTTGATATTCTGCCCAGCACAAAAGATCAGAATACACCCATTTCATCCTTGCAGTGAATTGAATTCTCCCTCACAACAAGAGATGAGACCTAACAGTTACAATGCATGGTGAGCAAGAACAGCTTCTCCCTTTATCTGAAATGAAAAAGTTTTTGAAATGCCATTGCAATCAGCATCCAAAGAAGGTATCCACTTTCAGGCATTCTTTTCAACACCCATTTATTTTAAAAAACGGAAAAACGTCCAGTTCCTTGCTTAGTATTTGAAAAAAAAAGAATTTTTGTGTCAGGTGGGAAATCCAAATTCCAAGCAGTGTAATTTTAAGAAGGACAGATCATCTGGCTGTAAAGTCGAGGGCAGCCTCCTATAAATCTCACACGCATCCGTGTTTGAAGCCTACTGGTTACCATGGTTACCATGACATTGCTGGTCTTATTTATAGCCCTGTGCTATATATAATGCTTTCCAGGAGGCATAAAAGGGATAGCTGACTGTGAAGGAATCTGGGAATGGCACATTAAAATAGAGATGTAGAGGGGAAAAAAGCTGATTAGAGAAGGGCTGCTGAAGCTGGATGTTGGCTTTTGCGGCGTGGGGCCATGACTTTGTCCTAACGTCAGAGCAGGCATTCGGGATGCAGGTGGCCTCCTGGCTTCTTTGTCTGAGCCCGCCCAAAGAACCCCCATGGTGAGGGAAAGCCAGGGTCCTGGATGGCATCCCTGCAGATCACTGGGGCAGGGTTTCCCGGAGCTGGTCCACGTTTCTGAGGGACAGAAGGGAGCCCACAGGTGTCAATGCAGGTGGGAGAAGGGCTGGGGACAGGCAGTGGCAACCTCCTATGTCAGCAACCTCCAACGTTGGGCCCAGAGGTAGGCAGCTGCAGATGTCTCCACCAAAGCGGAACACATTGCCCGCCTCTCCCAAGAGGACCGTAGTTGGCTTTTCTTCCTCTTTTAAGCAGACTATAACACACATGTGTAGAGTCATATGTGTGTGTACATATATATATATATACACACACACAATGTGTTATGAAGAATATACATTTTGTTAGGAGGAATGAAAAAAAAAATTGGGTCAGTGGCAACATTTACACAGGGACTGCCTTGTGACATGGGATAAAGAGAAGCCTGCAGGTCTGTAGAAAAGAGAAAGACAGAGAAAGAGAGATGGAGTAGATAAAGCGAGAGAGAAAGAAGGAAGGAAGGAAGGAAGGAAAGAAGGAAAGAAAGAAGGAAAGAAAGAGAAAGAAAAAAGAGAGGAAGAAAAGCAGGAAGGGAGGCAGATGGGATGGAGGGAAGGAGGGAAGTAGGCAAGGGGGAGATGAAGGAATGAATTTTTAATAAAATGCTTCCCCAGTTTTTAATCTAATTCCACTTCCAAGAGCCAGGTTGCTGCCCAGGTCAGCTGTCAGCCCCAAGGGCAGTTTCAGCCTCCAAAGGGTAGATCAATAATATGAGTAGAATATGTAAAGGTAAAAGTCTTGAAAATGGGAAGCAACAACCTTGACAGCTGACACTGAAACCAACAAGAAAAAAGAAAGTTTATTAAAAATAAGTGACATGAGAGGCTTAAACAGTGCCTCCTAAAAAAAATTTCAAGATTCATAATATGGGTACAATTACAAGCAAAAATTCTGAAGAGGAAAGGTCTGCCCAGACTACAGCTGAGCTGAAACCTCTTTGGGAAGCAGCTGAATGAGGCCGGATTACCTTTCATAAGAGCACGTACCACAGCTTCAAGACTGTTGCTTTAATGGTGAATGTTTTGCTGATTAAAGACCTGTGGGAATGAGTGGAAACTGATTACCATAGTAAGAATTGGCTGCAGTCTGACCTAAACAAGAAAGGCAAGGTATTCTGTAACTCTGCTAATGACATTGAGATGTCCCTTTCACCAAATGCATGAACCTTAACTGGCATGGGTCCTGACAAAATGTTCATTTAAAATATTTTAAAATGCATTATTTAAACTTATTTTCAAAAGTTCAGCTTTAAATGCCATCTGCTCAGCTGCCTGTGGAACTCTACAAATAGGTAATCCAAAACTCTTAGACCATTTTGATGTGGAAAAACAAGCCAGCAGCCAAGCAAACCTCCTGTGAACAGGCATTTAATAAGACAATCCCTGGTGTGGAAACACGGGTGTACTTGGAAATCACTTGTCACTTCATTTTCAGTCCCCTCTTCCTCTTTGATGATGCCTACAGGCTGAGATTGAATTTAGTCCATTATTGGGAGTACGGACAGGTTTAGTTAGGGAGTAGGGAAAAAAACACCCCAAACAACACAAGAAGGGGAAAAGAACATGAAGAAGGGACCAAACCAGAATTAGGTCCTGTTCTCCTCACTCATTTTAAAGAGTTTCTTCCAAAAAGCAAAATATTTTCCCTCTTAAGTCATGTAAGCCAGAAACTGAATATCCAGTAAAATACTGTGGATGCATTGTAATCAAGTTTCAGTATGAATTACAATGTCATGGCTATGCCTCTACAGAGATTTTGCCCCTCAGCAGCTAGTTACCCCAGTCCTGTACAGAAGCAGTCATCACAGTATCAACATACTTTTGCTGTTGTCTGCAAATTACTACATGGCCCAATGCCACTGTGAGCTTTTGTACTATTATTTCTCTTTGTACTGATCAAATGTAAATTATTGAGGAAAGTAACTGAGGAAATTCCAAGGTAGTAGAGATGACGGTCTCTGTAAGGCTGTCTGTCACTGAACGTGATACTTCTGACCTGATAATTTGATATAATGCTTACAATCCAGGATACTCCTCTAGGAGTCTATTACTTAGGATCTAGTTTGTTTAAATGCCCAGCCAGGCACACGAGAGAGGGAGAGGGAAAATCCATTTGCCAAAAGGAGAACAGATAAATCTTGAGATAGCAACCAGAACAATGTTTGCATTCAGTTGTTCTTGTGGAAGAAAAGAAAGGAGGGGAAATCATTGAAGTTGGAATTCAAATGGCTTTACAGCAGTCTAAGTTGGTTTTTTTTTAAATGTTTATTTTTACAGGGAAGTAATATTCCAATAGGATTCTATGGAAAAGTGATTCCTGTAGCAACTATTCTAAAACATACTGACTTTTTGATAATGAATATTGTTTTGCTTTACATTTTAAATTGCATATGCATGAGTCCTTCTAATCTCCACAATTCCAATTGTAAAAGAAAGTGGACTTTTAATGGAATCCTTAAGGGAGCAAGGTACTGCTTCTTCAGGAACTTGGTCAGCAAAACTCTGACCTGAACCCTGTAAACATGGATCAGGCCTCTCCTCCTGGGGCATAGGGTTTCTTCCTTTCACTCTAGTGCAACCCTCTGGCCTTTTAAACTTGTCCATAAAAACATGCATATTAAAAAATCAGGTGCTGATAGGCATTATCTGGGATGCTGGATCACCTCTAGCAGCAGAAGGCCATTAACTAGTATGGCTGAAATTACGTTTCCATTCCACTTTCGTCCCTTTATCACAGAATTTAGAACAAACAGAAGTGATGATGCACATGTAACCAGCTGTTAACAGTGATGACACAGCCTACAGGATTCAGGTGCTCGCTACCCAGTAGCTCAGACCTGGATTTAGATGCTGGAGTGAGCAAGACAGAGAAGGGCTTAGCTATGTGAGCGAGCAATTCTTGTTTTACTGAGAAGGATTTTGGCAGATATAGCTTTCCATAAAATCTGAGGTGTTAAGTTAGGGTCTGAACTGATATCTTATTAGATATTTTGGCCTGATAGCAAAAGGCTTTTAATAAAATTGGTGACTTCTACCTTTCAGAACGAACAGCAGTGTTCAGTGCCCATACAATAAAACTTCTACCTAAAATCTCAATGATGTTCAATGAAGACTTAATTATCAGACTGCTGAGATGTCTTTTAACACTCCTGCTGATTTTGATCGGGAGTAAGAGGACGCTTCTGTCAGATGCGAAAGTTCAAATACAAGAAAAAGAATGTGGTGCATGTGCTTAAGTTTTATAACGCAATAGCTGTAGGTTATTTAACCTATAACATGAGTGCTTTCCCATTTCCTTGCTTTGGAGCCAGAACTTCTGTATATTGCTATATTCTTCTCAGTCCTGCATGCCAAGAAAGTAACTTTGCCTTCTCACTGTTCTTCTTGGGTATCTTCCCATCTATAGCTGTGTATTGCACTCTCAGCTTTCCTGGACCTTCTCTATTTCGCAGCTCCAAAGGTTTCCACTTGGTCCTTAGAATGGAGAATTCAGGATAAGTTGAACAGAAAGCTGGTCTTTTTGCTCCCCAATGAAACCGTTTTAACAAAGCATAACACAGTGTAAACGGTGAACATCTGTCATGGTCAACTCCAGGACTAAAAGACAGGCAGGCATGCACCATTTCAAATATTATGAAAGCGATCACATAGTAAAACAAGTGTGTATTATCAGAAAATCCTAAATAAATATTAAGTTACTCAAATACTGTTATAAGCAGACAATAGTATGTGAAGCAAACCTGCATGTAAATATAATTTCTACAGCTGAAATGGTTTAAACTGATGTAGATAATACAAGAACAGCACCAGAAAATGTCAAGGAGGCTGAAAGAAAATTAAGCATATTTCTCACCTCTTGGAAGCTGTGGGAGAATATATATTTAAATAGAAATCCTTGCAATTAGCAGCTCCAGGGCACAGTGGCTCTTCTTGTAGGACCTGATTTTTTTTCTTGTAAGCATTCCTCAAAGTGGTACTTTTGCAGAACTACTGATGTTCTCTGTATTCATGTTCTCCCCTTTCACAAGTGTCAACTCTTTAGCATTAGCTACGTATTCAGCACTGTTTGGACTTTTACAGTATTTGTAAGCTTTCTATTTCAGAACAAATGAATGAGATTATCTAGTATCATTTACTTATACAGTGATCCTTTTCCATTTCTGGTCAATCTCCCTTCCAGTCTACTTGGCAAGCAGCCTTTTTGATCATTAGAAGCCGATATTGGGCATCCAAGTGGCTCCAGCCTGCCTTTTATCTGCCAGGCAGTACTCAGAGACTGATCTAACCTTTGGTGCAAATTAAAATAGCCTCAGGGCATGCAAATTTATGTTGTCAGGAAGGGTTCCTTGTGGACCTGCTGAAGATCCCCAGGTCCCCATTGTGCTCCAGCTCTGCATCTGATGAACATAAAACTCCTTCTGTGGCAATCTCTGCCAAAATTCTCTGAAGTGTCCTTTCTGTGGCAAAGAGGGATTATATATATCCATCTCTCTACAGGCAACAGGAGTATCCCATAAAACATGTGACTTGGTAACTTGTGTTAGAAAATTAGTCGTATGTTGATTAACTTGACTTTTCTAAAGTGTTTTTTCCTGCCACCTTTTAAAATATATCTAGCAATTATTAATAGTCAGCATGGTAATAAGGACTCTGAATCTTGTAGTAAGTTTTTGTTGGGACTGTTATCCTGAGAGCAAAAGGCAAAAGCCTGTGCTCTGGAGTTACTGCATATTGACATGCAGCACAAGGCAAAGGTATTAAAAGTTCCTTTTCCAAAAGACTTCTATTTCTAACTGGATCTGGGAGAATAGCTTTCTTGTTTGATGGCTAGATAAAAGCAGTTTGACAAACCTGTTTTGATTGGTATCAAAACCCAAACCGTGTATTTTGATTGGGGGGAAAGAAGATGGCAGCATGGAAACTTCCCAAATTTTGGGAAAAGACTAAGAACAATTATGAATTCAGGTCATCCCTAGGAAGAATGAGTGACTGAAACGCCATGTATTAGACTGGGGAAACAGCCGTGTGTGTATGAAGCAGCCCTGGTCTCATATCTCTTCTGGGGCAGTGATTTGCCCTGTGCATTGAATTGACTTTCCTGAGGATGTGAATCCCTGCAAGCTGCCTTTCTCACATTAGCAGGTGTCATTTTCTTTTTGTCTTCTATGGAAATTTCTGCTTCTCACTCCCTTACACATTAAGTCAAACAGGAGCTTTGCTGTGCAAATACCTGACTAATGAAGACTCCAGTACTTCCATGAAACCTTGACACCACTAACAACTCAGAGCAAGAAAAGAAAATTTTGCAAAGACAGAGACTCTTTTCAGAAGGACAGTAGTGGAAAATAAGACTTCACCACAGGAAAGGATTAAGGACAGTTAGTAAAATAATAATAACAACTTGTTAGACAATAAAGTGATCAAAGGGCCTAGTTAGCAACAGAAGTAATTGCTTTCTGTTTGTCTAAGCACAGGCTGTGGCTGCTGTGTCCTATAAAGAGTAATTGCAAATGGCATGATTTTAACCTCCAGTCTCCTGAGAAATCTTTGAAAGTAAGATTGTATGGTGTCTTACCCTTGACAAAAAATGCGCATGTTTTAAGTAGGGAGCATTAGACTGCAACTGTGCCCCCCCTGAAGGTCACTGAGAAGTGGAGTCAATTCATTTAGCAGGTTAGTTTGAGTTCTCAGGAAAGGAGCACAGTCCTCAGTTTTATTCCCAATACAGCTGATGCTATGTGCATGCAACTACCAGCCAGCGGAAACGCTGCCATAGATGCTGTAGCTGAGAGTCAGGTATGCAGAAGAAGGTACTTGCTTAAGCAAGTAGCTTAATTCTTTATGTATCTTAATTCTTTTATGAGTATCTTTTAGGAGCATCTTAATCAAGATGACTATGCAAAGTATTTCACCATATATATTAAATGGTATTAAATATAGTGGTAAAGAGGTGTGCTGGCTTTGGCTGGGACAGAGTTAATTTTCATCATAGTAGCTGGTATAGGGCTGTGTTTTGGATTTGTGCTGAAAACAGTGTTGGTAACACAGGGATGTTTCAGTTAGTGCTGAGCAGTGCTTACATAGAGTCCAGGTCTTTTCTGCTTCTCATCCCACCCCACCAGAGAGTAGGCTTGGGGGGGCACAAGAAGTTGGGAGAGGACACAGCTGGGACAGCTGACCCCAGCTGACCAAAGGGATATTCCAGACCATAGGACGTCATGCTCAGCATATACAGCTGGGGGAAGAAAAAGGAAGGGGGGGACATTCAGAGTGATGGTGTTTGTCTTCCCAAGTGACCATTAGGCGTGATGGATCCCTGCTTTCCTGAGATGGCTGAACACCTGCCTGCCAATGGGAAGTGCGGAATGAATTCCTTGTTTTGCTTTGCTTGCATGTACAGCTTTTGCTTTCCCTATTACACTGTCTTTATCCCAGCCCATGAGTTTTCTCACTTTTACCTTTCTGATTCTCTACCTCATCCCACTGTGGGGGGAGTAAGCAAGCAGTTGTGTGGTGCTTAGTTGCCAGCTGGAGTTAAACCACAACAACGGCCAAGGGAGGGAAACAACTAAGTCCACTTTTGCAACACCTTGTTCCCCAGTCTTTTGTTTGTAACCTGTAGAGTATGAGCTACTCTGTGCTGTGGCTAGTATCTGACAGTTGTGTGCAGTGTGCCTCTCACTTTTAGAAAAAAAAAAAAAAATTCTACCACATAGCACATCCCTAAGTGCACATACTAGGTCAAGCCAGCAAATCAAATTCTGGTTTATTGGACTGCATCAAGTAGAGAAGGAAGAAGGGGGGACGAGAACAGTGTGGGAAGAAGAAGATACAGGAGAGTTATTCCCTTATGAGATACTGGTTAAAACTAATTTATGCTGCTAGGAAAGGAGGGAAGTTGATTATGATCTCAAGGCTAGGAAAGTCAAAAGTATTGCCCGGGACAAGTTGGGGAAAGCTGGGTGTTATCAGACTCTAGGCTGATGTTATTAATCAAACATTTTCATGCAAGAAGATTACATCCTCCTCGTGCTCTCTAGATTTTAGTTCAGCATCTTCTTAACTAGCCTGTGCCCTGCTTCTGTAACTCACGGCTTCTGCTAGGAAAAGGCACTTTTCTCGTCCTCTGTAATGTGTTCAGGTGTGGCTTTGATGAAACGGTGCACATCTGAATCCCTTGCTTTTTTCTGACTTAATTCCCTGCTTACTGATTTATGTATTCTCCAGTCCTACAGCTGGGTCTTCACAGTTTCTCAGGCATAGAAGTTTCCATGGAAACCTCGTGAGTGAAGGTAAAACCGTGGTGGAAATCAGCGTTAAGCCAACAAGCCACTGATGTGCAGAAAAACTACTCAGGACCAGGTTATGAAACATTCTGGCATGGTAAGTGCAGATCCTGACTGAGGCAATTGTGGCTTTCTGAGGTGCACTTTTCTTCCTTTTCCCTATTAGCCTACCTCTTCCTCTCTCCAGACCTAATAATGTATCACTCTAACTAAATCGTTAGGACATAACAATAAGACTGAACAAAAGCTAACTGAATAGCTCTGTGGCACATTTTGGACAATGGCAGCAGTGGAGATATAAAACCAGTTCTGTGGTTAAGCAGGATTATCAAAGTCAGGGTGTCTACAACCACTCCTGCAGACAAGCCAGATTACGGTTTTAAGAAGTACGTAGCTCTGTACTATGAACGCAACTTTTTTCCATGTTGCTAGACTTATTCTGCTAGCTCAGGCAAAGTCACCACGTTCAAAGATCACTCTGGTACTCTCCATCATCTCCAGTCACAGCTTGAGGATGGGTGTTTTGTCCTCTTGCCTCTTTCTAGAAAGCACCTAAACTGTGCAGTGTAGTGCTGGTGCAGGAGTGCTTGTGTGAGAAGAGGGCAGGAGAGGAGGAAACAGCAGCAGTCCAAGGCTAAGGATGACACTAAGAGCACATGGTGCTGGGGATGGAAGAGGCAAGCGATTGTGTTTATTCCTACAGGGGCACCACTGGCACAGCAGCATCCTGGTGAGAGCCTCTGAAGCACTATCCACAGGAGCAGGCTGCAGCCCATACTCAGATTTTTTACAGAACAATTGCATTATTAGCAAGAATAGAGAATTTGGCTAAAAATACTATCGACTGGCCTGGGAGAATGTAGAGGACTCTGTAGTGCTAGTGACACAGAGAGAAAAAAAATAGATAGATAGATAGATAGATAGATAGATAGATAGATACATACATACATACATACACTCACCTGCCTTGTAATAAAACACCCCCCCACCATATTTATATGCATATCCCTGCAAGGAGGAGGTATTGCACAACACAGAGGGCCCCGGAGTCCTTGTTTAGCGTCACAGACAGATACACCTGGCTGGTGGTCGGCTGAACACCCGGTTGCAGGTGTGCTGTGGCTGTACTGTGGAGCTGGTGCTGTCGTCCCTCCAGGATGTGCTGCCATGGTAGCTGGTTGAGCAGAGACAGGGGAGGTGAGCTCCTCCTAAGCTGGCACCACCCCTGCTGAACCACAGCGTGTCAGTTTAGCCCAAGTTTGGACTCTTTCTTCAATTTGAAGCTGATGTTGCAATGCATGGGGTGTCATCCTCCTCTTTCATTGCTATAGGTAGAAGGACCATCACCCTACAGCAGCGGGCAATGAGAATCTAAGCCAGAGAGAAGATGGTGGCTGGTGGTCTTGTTTCCCATGTCTAAGTACTCCTGTTAATAGACTCACCTGCTCATCCACTCTTGGCAGATAGCCATGAACTTTGAAAAATTTCTTTTTTCCACAGCAATGTCAGAGCTTGAGGGGAGAGAGCATGTGGATTTGAAGCTGTATTGCCTTGTGCTTCTGCTCCCAAGAATCACTGCAGGCCAAGCATGCATCCTGCCCAGCATGGGAGGACTTTCCTGGTCAAGCTTTCTGTTACTGAATGAAGTTTTTTGAAAAATGCTCTGTGCACCCAAAGGGATGATAGAATTTATTAAAACAAGAAAACAGCCCAAACTGTCCAAGTGAAACATACTAGCAGCTCCCCCCCAGCAACACCTGACACAGCAACACACCATCAATAGCAGAGCAACAAGAAACCAATAATTATTGGCCCAAGTCACAGTGCCAAGCAGACCTACTTGTTCAACCACTAACAGGAAGGCTGAGTTGTGAAGAGAGCGGCTGTCTTTTTCCAAAATACAGTTTTTCACGCTTTGGACACAAAGTGGTTTCCTTAAAGCACAATGGGTCCTGATGGAGGTGACTCCAGTTTCACAGGGACAGCAGACTTGCTCCCGACTCTGGCTTCCTACTGCTTGACTGTGACCAGTGAAAGCACGTGCAATCAGTGAAAGAGGAACTGTGTTCAAACCTATTCTGATGTTTATTCTTCCATGAAACTCAGAGTATTTTCTAATAACAATGCAAAGGCTTTTATGCTTCTGATTTTATGAGGTCATTCAGCAGCAGTGTTTTCAGGGCTTCTTTTTAAAGATTTTTATCTGCAGGTTTACTAATTCTCTTGCATGATCTGCTTAAACTCACAAATCTAGAATAATCTCAAGAAAAACATTCCTTAAAGATGAATTTGTGGAACTCTAGGGGACACAGAGGCATGTAACTCAGATTTATTTTAACTCTGAATTCTCAGTGCTTTGTCTGTATGCTATCCCAAAGGCAAGAGCAAACCTAGTCGTGGAGCAGACTGGGATGTCCTTGCAGGCCTGGAATACCCCCTTCCCTGCCACTGCAGGGCTGGGTGCTAGTTACCAGCAGACATTACCAACACGTATGCTTGGTTTTCAAAAATCTCCTTTATTGTGGGAGCAAGTTATGAAGCTAAAGAAGACCAATTTTCCTGGTCTGGAATGTACTGCTAGGAAAAAAGCCCTCACCAAACCGTGAAAGAAGTACTTGGCCTGATTTCTTAATACAATAGGGTTTCTTCAGGTGTACAAACTGGCTAACGTATTCTGAAGAGGGATGGAGTGTTAATAACTTTTAAACCTACTCATCACTGGACTTGCTTCTTCCAGAAAGGGAGAGGTCTGACAGCTATCACATTCTGCAGTATTCAGGAAAATATCTTGACCACATGAGAGGGAGGCAGTGAGACTTGCTATGGTCAGTGGGGGACAGTCTGGAGCTGAAGTCCTAACAAGAGTGTGTATATAGTGAAAGAAAAAGGTGTCTCTGAGGCATTATCTGACTTCTTTGTTATTCATTGGTTCTGTCCTACTGATCTGTAATGCATTTGCTCTGCATTTGGTATTACCACACAACCAGCACAACGAAGAATCACTAATGCACTAAGCTGCAAACTTGCGTTTCCATCTGCCAGGGATTAGACGCCAGAAATGACAACTGTTTTTTGCATTAAATGCTAGAACAGCAATTACTTCTTACAATAAGGGCTGGAAAAATCATGCTGCATTTTGCTTCTCTGATGAGTGACAAGTTTCTTGCTAGCATTGCCCTGATTACTTGACCACAAGCCGCATTTTTGTAGCTCTCTTGATATGTGCCCTTGAACAGTCTGGATAAAAATGTGTAAAACATTGTGTGATGCAACCTGGAGAGTGCAAAGCAAGGATCTTCTTTTAATTATTGTGAGAATAGACTTATGCAACTGACAGGGTGACAGAGATAGAAATACACCAAAAGATCTGACAGAGAAGCATCCCATTGATGTAAGCGTACATCAGTGTACTCCTTTGTTTCTGTCAATATTGGTGCACTTTATGTTACATTGGGAATAGGTGTGTAACACATGTTAAGGAGCAGGCCTAAATGACCACTGCCTTTTCAGTTTGGTCTTAATTTATATTTGTAAAAAACAGGTGAAAGAGATTGTCATTCTGACTGCATCACATGTAGCAGCACTGGTATAAAGTCACAAGTGGCAAGGCAATGGGGAATTCTGCCTACAGACCTGAATTATTCTCCCTTGACGCAGTCACTGAAGGTTTCTCTTTCCAGATTCAGTGTCTCATGTCTACCCTGTCATCTGAAATAGCATTTTGTCCTCTGATACTCTCCAGCTGGTTCCTAAAATTAGAAAAACAAAGCAGCCTGATGAAGTTCTGCCTCCTCAAAATATTTCTTGGTCTGCTCTGACATGCCCCAGCACTTAACCCCAGCAGTGGGAAATGCTAAGCAGTTTGTCAGTGTTGGCACAAAAGCTGCTTTACAGGATGTTTGGTGTTTTTTTTTTTCTTTTTGGCCCCTTCTTGTGGAAGTTTGCTGTAATAATAGACTGTAAATAAATGTATAGTTAGAATCTACACTGAAGCTGCCTGAAGCTTGAAGCTGCTCATGGTGATGTCCTGGTTTTGGCTGGGACAGAGTTAATTTTCTTTCTAGTAGCTGGTATAGTGTTATGTTTTGGATTTAGTATGAGAATAATGTTGATAACACACTGATGTTTTCAGTTGTTGCTAAGTAGGGTTTAGACTAAGTAAGTCAAGGACTTTTCAGCTTCCCATGCCCAGCTAGCAAGAAGGCTGGAGAGGCACGAGAAGCTGGGAGGGGACATAGCCAGGACAGCTGACCCAAACTGGCCAAAGGGGTATTCCATACCGTGTGACATCATGTCTAGTATATAAACTAGGAGGAGTTGGCTGGGGGGATCACTGCTCAGGAACTAACTGGGCATCGGTCAGTGAGTGGTGAGCAATTGCGTTGTGCATCACTTGTTTTGTATATTCCAATCCTCTTATTATTATTGTCATTTTATTATTGTTATCATTATCATTATTAGTTTCTTCCTTTCTGTTCTATTAAACTGTTCTTATCTCAACCCATGAGTTTTACTTTTTATTTTCGATTCTCTCTCCCATCCCACTGCAGGGGGAGGAGTGAGTGAGCAGCTGTGTGGTGCATAGTTACCGGCTGGGGTTAAACCACGACAGTGGTAACAAATCGTTTTCCTGTTTCTTAATCAGTATTATTCTAACCTTAACAGCCAATTAATAGACCACATACTGTACAGGCATCAATTTGCAGGATGCTTTTTTAGTACTTGAATTAGCATGGCATGCAGAAAATGGCTGATGAACAAGTTAATCCGCTGGCTAGGCATTACATTTACATCAATTTCTGCAGCTTTTTGTGGTCATCTTACTGCCTGGAAAGATACACATGGCTGAAAGGAAAATCATCCTTCTGAACCACAGCTCTGACTTCTGTTGTTACTCCGTGCTTTAGCAGCTGCAAGAGGAGCTTATATTCTGTGCCACTGCTACTTCCTTTGCAGCCTGCCTAAATTACCCTGATAACTGGGGTGACAAGATCAATTTTGCCATATCAGAAAAAACAGGGGTTGTTTGGGTTGCATGCCAGATGTCCCAGATGAAGAACATTAGCCAGAGTTTTTGTACAGTCCTTATTGCTGTGCAAGCAAAACAAAGTGGGGACTTGTCCTCAGGAGCTTGCAGTCTAAGACAGGTACAGGCACTGTGCTACAAACAAGTGAATAGTTCAATAAACAGCAGAATTAATAGTGTATGTTTTCCTGAGGATTGCTCTCCAAGCTGATGGATGTAGGTAGATATGGACGATGACGCAAGTATTGGCAAATGCTTTGTTTGCCATTAAGAGTATTTATAAAGTTTTCCCACCACCTGGGTCTTGCTTTATCATGTTTTTCCTGCAGTCAGTGTCCTTTTAGCAGGGGCTGTGTGTTTTCTCACTCCTGCACAGCCACCTACTAGTGGCTAATCACCTTTTTGGCTCTCCTGTCAAACTGAAGATGACAATGGATGCAGACGTGGTCAGGGAGCCATCCACAGTCCTTATTTCTGTAGGAAACCTAGCTAGAGTGGGTAGAGTGGAAGCAAAGGAGGTAAACAGATATGTTTGAACTGGGAGCTATAATTGTGTTTTGAATTTTTTGTTGCTCTCAGCTTCTTCTTTCTGGTCTCCAGGGGTCTTCTGTGTTTTCATCAGGCAGAGGCAATTGAAGGAAGTAAAATAAATTAGTCTGTGTTGAATTCTTTGCTATTCTTGCATAGAAGAGAGTAAAGAATCACAAACAATTATTTTGGTCTTGATGGGAGTTTTCCTGGAAGTAGAACATTGTTTCAGTGTTGTTCAAATTGAGGGTGTTAAAGTGAGCAGTTGCACAGGATTACTTAGAGGAGTTAGGGTGAAAGAAGGATGTCCTTTACTAGTAAGAACTATCACGAAAGATCTTTACTTGTGTTGTTGCAAGGAATGGCACAGACCTGTGCATGAAGTCGAAGGCTAGTCAGCCAGAGCCAGGACATCAGAATCTGGGTATAAATCATGTCAGATAGAAAAGTCAAGCACAAAACAAGCAACCAAAATGACTGTGAAGCAGGTGGGATTAAGCTGGAAATGACATTGATGGACTTGTTGAATGTAGCTTTGAGGATGTGTATTCTTTACACATAAAATCCCCTGCAGTATGATGTCTGGAAACTTCCCCACCTTCCAGAGTAAGGAGCAGAATGCAGTTTGCACTGACAGCCAGCTGTACCACAGTCTGTTTTCACTGTGAAAGTTAAAACTGGGATGGCTTTTATAAAGCTAGAGAAGCCCATTCACACACAGACACGTGAGCAGTATGGCTGAGGGGGAAGCCAGCTGTCCTTGCTATCCCAAAAGAATAGCCCAAGGAAACAACAGAGGCAACAAATGAGCAATCTTTAGTAAAAAATGTTCATAAACAAAATGCTAAATTGTTTGACAATGCAATCTGATACTTACCAGGCTGGTGCAAGCGTAAAGCCCATCTCTAAAACCTCCTTGTTTTGCCCCTGTTTAAAGCATCTTATCTTTGCTACTGACAAATAGAGCAGGGTCGTGCACAGCATTCTGGTCTCCTGATGTTAAATGAAGAAATATCTGAAGCGTATTCAGGATTCGCATTGGAAAAGGAGATGAAAAACAAGGGTTTTATAAATTTTAGCTTCTGCGTGCCTTTTGGGTGTGTACTATATAAAGATAGCTTAAAAAAAGACCTAAACAAATATTAATTCCAACCTCCCCTCTTGCTACTTGCAGAGGAAAATATGGCACAGATGCTGTCAGCCTGTAAGTGTCAAGGCAAAAAATGTGTCTACACACTACTGGACAAAGCCGTGAGAAATGTGTTGTTTACTCATCCATTTTATTTTTAAATTCATATTCTAAACCATTTTAACATTTTTTGCCCATCTTTATTGACCTTGAAGATCTTTTATCACAAAAATAAATTATTGCAGAGCAAAAATCAGCAGTCGAACAGAACACAGCCTGCTGTGTTGCAAAATAAATTACTAGATAATTAAAAGCAGACTCTAACCAGATTGGTTGGAGCACATTCTTCACACAGGTTGTAGTGGCTGGCATATGAATGAGGGGTGAGGTTCTCCATACTGCCTTGTTAGTATACTCTTGTTAGAATGAGTGGTTTTTTTCTTCTTTTTTGAAGGACCTAGGTAGCAGCAGGAGGAAACATTTAAATGCACAGGCAAGGCTTAGGGATCTGCATCAGTATAGGAGTAAGTTTCTTCTTCATCATGATCTTTCTATGGTACTTTCACTTCATCTGTCTTTCCAAAATGTCCCAAAGTAGTATGCAGGACCTGGCTCCTGAAATCAATCTAATTTACTGGAAGGTGAAAGTATCTATCAGGAAGACAATTCATGTTCATTCCAGTGGCTCAGCAGTAGCTGGAGAAGGATTAATAATGCTCAGCCTGGGAACAGTCCATCAGACTTTTATTACAGAGACATCCTGCATTTTATGCCCGCAACTTCTAGCAAGTGCTGGTGAGATGTTAACACCTCATGAACTCACACCATAGAGTTTCAGGTGTAAAGTTGTGAAAGACCTATACCAATCTGTCTTGAATGGGCAGCTGCTGCCAATATTGATGTTCATGTGGCATCCTGGCGTTCTCAATTTCCAGTGCTGGAAGACTGGAGGAGTTGATTGCCCTAAACATGACATCTTGAAGACTTCAGAGCTATGACCTTCTGACATGTACTGCACCAAAGGCATTCTTAAAGTCTAAGTACATTTTAAATTTCATTGTTGCACTGCAGTTTTCCATAAACTGAAACTGTCTTTTAGAGTTCTGTCACCTTCTGTGCTTTATTAATGGCTCACAAAGTGTTGTCCTGGGTCTGGTGTTTACCTTCTAGCTGGATAAAATTGAGGAGAAAGCAGACTTAACAGCTGTCCAGTTTTTTTTTAGCAAATGCAGAAGTAGTATTTTTGCATGGAGAATGTCATACACAGCCACTCCATTACACATGGTCATCTGGTCTACAGCACAGCTCCAGCCGGTGGAGATTGAGGAATCTTAATAGGGGCAACCAGAAATCCCGTATCTGAATGTGCGTAATTGCAGCATGAGACCTCTTGTCGATATGTTCAGGTCTGCACATGTCTTATTGCCACAAAACAATGTCTGGGAGACAGGCTTGAGCAATATGTGCTTTCATCAACCAAGCCATGAGGCCACGTACTTCTCCGGTAGCTTCTTCAAAAACACCTCCAACAGTGTTTTGCTAACCAGTATCACTGTTTCAGAAACTGAGAGAAGCTACTGCAAAAGTCATGTGGATATTTGACAGAAAGGGGTTATGTGATAGTGAGGGAAATGTTAGATGAAGGGAATGCAGGTGGTGCAAAGAAACTTGACGTCTTTTAGATATACGCAACCTTTCTCAGCACTGAATACTGCATTCCACCACTTCAAATACAAGACTAAAAAGTAACAGTGTATTAGGCCTGTGTCCCAGGCCTGCCATCTTTCACTTAAGTTGGCTTAGTTCCAAGGATTTCAGCAGAGTTGTATCAATTTCTGTTTCTTAAGAATCTGACCTACCACGTTTGGTCACATTGCTCTGTTTTTGTGATTTATTTGGTATTTCATGTCTGAGGATTCTCAGTCTTCTGAGAAAGCAAGAGTACAAAGTGCCTTATAGAATATCTCAAATTGTGCTGGGTGTTATTTTTAGGAGGAAGGAAGGACTTCAGGAAGCGTGACAGAAAAGGAAAATTATTGTTTTCAAGAGATACTGCTATTTGAATGCACTCTGGCCAGTGGGAGAGGCCAGAGTCTTTCCTGAGCAGATGAAGGAAGGAGACAGTCCTTCTAGGCTGAAGCGGGAGAGTGCTCCTTCCCAATCCATTTTAGAAAGCAGCACATCTCTAAGGTGAGAAATTTGACAGCACTGCATGTTAGCAATGGGCAAACCTTACTGAGTTCACAGGCCTGGGAAGGCATCCAAACTGTCTCTTCATTTTTCTATCATTATCACCACCACTGCCTTCTGAAACAGAAAAGATACCACTTTTGCAGGTAGCAGAACAGCCTGCTCTTGCCCTTGTCTGTGATTGTAGCACTTTATAGACCATAAAAGTCTATTTATGTGTGTATTGGGTCTGGCTGAGATGGAGTTAATTCTCCCCATAGCTGCCCTCGTAGTGCTGTGCTCTGTATTGGTAGCTAGAAAGGTGTTGATAACACACCAGTGTTTTGGCTACTGCTGAGCAGTGCTCCCACAGCTGGGCGCCAGGTGCCCACCAAAGCCACTCTATCACTCCCCCTCCTCAGCTGGACAGGGAAGAGAAAATGTAGCAGGAAGCTCGTGGGTCAAAATAAGGACTGTTTAATAAAGTGAAAGCAAAGATCGTGCACGAAAGCAAGGGAAAACAAATGATGCATTCTCTACTTCCCATTAGCAGGCAATGTCCGGCCACTTCCTGGGAAGCAGGGCTTCAGTACGCGTAGTGGTTGCTCCGGAAGATGAAATGTCCCCCTTCCGTCTCCCTTTACTTAGCTTTTATAGCTGAGCTGACATCATATGGTATGGAATATCTGTTTGGTTAGTTTGGGTCAGCCGTCTTGCCTATGTCCCCTCCCAAAATCTTCCCCAGTGTCAGCCTGCCATCAAGGGGGGGAAAAATGTTGGAGAGGCAGACTTGATGCTGTGGGAGCACTGCTCAGCAGCAGCCAAAACACTGGTGTGTTATCAACACCTTTCTAGCTACCAATACAGAGCACAGCGCTATGAGGCCTGCTGTGAGGAGAATTAACTGCATCTCAGCCAGACCCAATACAATGTGGCCTCAGTGCTCTTTAGATGTCAGCTCCTCTGATGCAGGTCTTTTCCAGGCACATTGTTTTTTTATTATTCAATGCCAAACCAAAGATGTTCTGCATCACCTCAGTCTCCTTCAAACAGTTGTCCATTTGTGCACACTCATTTCTGTATATTTAGCTGAAGGCTTAATCACTGAGGATGTGATGGAGAAGTGTGGCTCATCCTGTATCCGAGAAGAAGGAGAGCTGGGAGGAGCAGTGAAGTATATAGCTTTTAAATCATCAGTATTTTTCTACACAGTTCTATCACAATAAATTTCAAGTGTTTTATGGGTTTATTGCTGTTTCTGGAGTAGCCTGGTTTATTTCTGCGGAAACACCTCCTTTTTCCCCCGATTTCCTAGAAGCTGAGCACATTGGTACCTGCCAGCTCAGGGAATGTAGGCTGAGCAGCATTTCCAGCATGGATCGCTCGGAAGCGCCCACCTCGGCCAAGCAATCTCGGAAGCAATGAGTCCTGCTGCTGCAGCCGTTTACCACCTCGCGGGCAAAGAGCTTGGCGAAAGAGAGCGTCTGAGAGTCATGCAGAAACACCGTGCCACATGGCTTCCCAGCGGCTTCCTGCACAGGGCAGCCTCGATGGCGAGGTAACACTGTCACGGTCCCTGTCATCTATTTCACAACCGCGGTATTAAACACCTGCTTGTCCTTCTTTCACAGGTTACGGTACAGAGACAACCACCACCACACAAGCGCGACCGCGGGCCCCTGCGCCTCACCCCGGGGGCGCCATCTTGTGGGCAGGCGGCCATTAGCCGCGGGCGAGCTGGTCACGTCCCCCCTTCTGCTGGAGAGGGGTCCCGAGCGCGCGGGCCAATCAGGGCGGCCGACGCTGCGGAGCAGGCGGGCCCCGGCCGGGTCGGCGCGGCGGCCGGTGCCGGGCTGCCGCCGGCCCCTCAGTCCCGGGCTGCCGCCGGCCCCTCAGTCCGCGGTGCCGGCTGCGTCCGCCGAGGGCCGCGGGAGTTTTGTGTGTGCACCGTGAGCTCAGCTAGCGAGTTGCCCGCCAAAACGCGGCTTTGGCGGCTGTAGGAACAGCTTTGTTGGGCCACTGCTGTGCTGAGGGTGCCCGAAGGGCCGCCTCTGCCCACAGCGCTGGGTGGCGGTCGTTCAGTCTGCTTTCAAATAGTGCACGGCCTCGAGGGGCGACAGATCCTCGGCCAGGGTCCGCCGCGTCCCACGTCTTGACACAGCGACTGCGAGAGTGCCGCGCGTCGAGGGATAACGTGGCGTGCTGTTCCTGTGAAGGTGTGCGTTGCAGCCCCTGCATCCTTCTCGCTGGAAGTGGTGCATGCCTGGCCGTGGGTAGCCGTCGGGCAGCCTGTTCTTCATCGCAGCGTGTGCTTCAGCGGGAGGCCTGGGTGAAGGCAAAGTTTGAGTAACGGGCAAGCTAATGACGTGCGGAAACAGACTCCACAATCAGTGCGATTGTAAAGTAGGTATGTTTATTCAGCGCTGGGCAGCACGGGGGGTAGTCCCACCAAAGTCGTGCGCACCTGACACGGCAACTGACTTCAAATTTAAACAGTCAAGTGTTACATATACATAAGATTTTCTAATATGCTTACAATATGCATGACCTATCCCCGCTTCATATTAAAATTAGTTCCAAGAAGTCATTTCCCTAAGTCCCTCCTAACTGAGCCTGCGCAATGCCTCCTTGTGGTGGTCGTAAAGATGAAGGCTATATGTCTTCCTCGCGATGAACTCTTTACCTCTTGCTCCTGCGCAGGCTCAGTCGCCCTTTGGCTTTTGTTCAGATCGCGTGGCCAATCTTGGCTGGTTCTTGGGGTCGACTCCTGCTTCTCATCAGGAACTATCCCTTGCTTCAGTTGGTTACAACAACATATACATTAATCATTGTCCCTTATCCCTTTGAACTATGTCTATTGCCATTAAAACTCTATTACAAGTTAGATAATCATTAAACCCGTACCTATATCTAAAATAAGTAACCATGCTGATATATTTCTCCTAAAATTTCTAGCCCCCCCATCTCACTAAAATGTAAGCACCTAACAGCATGTCACCACGGGCAGACATGCAGCTGCGCGTCAGTGGCCAATAGTGTAGTGATGCAACAATGCCTTTGAAATCTGCTACGTCTCTTGATACGAGTTTCATGTGTTTTTTTTTTAACAAGTAATTTAATCTCTCTGTTTCTCTCCTTTAGTCTTTAAATATGGACTGAACACCTCTGTACTGCATGAGTGTTAATGAGGCACAGCTTGGCACACTTGCAAAGCAAATGTGGAAGACGTCTGCGAGCGTGGGAGCGAAAGAGATGAGACTTGAGGGAGAGAAGTCTGTGGGACGGGGACTTTGCTGCTCTGCCGCAGATGGAGAGGTGAGGGCAGGGAAGAGCTGCTGCTGTAGGGTGGGGGAACCTTCAGACGCCAGCGTTTGTGGATGCTCTGACTGTCTCTCGGTAGCAACGTGACAGCTGGGTTTCTGGCATGCTGGCACAGGCAGAGGAAGCGGTAGGGTTGTGACCTTTTGCAGCCTCTTGAGGGTAGAGGTACCATCTCAGAGCAGTGACCCGAGGAGGCAGCCGACTTCTGTGAAAGACTCCATTCTCTATTGACCAAAGGCATTGCTCAGCCTGGTTAGATTTTTTTCTCCCCTCTTTCTTTTTCCTTCCCTCCTTCCCCCCAGTCAGATGATTAAGTGATTCAGACGGAAGTAATAGCAGCGATCATTAGCAAGAGTCAGACAGGAAATTGCAGTGCAAAACAAACAAACTTTCGGCAGTAGTCCATTTTTAAGGTACTCTGCAGCACGTTTAATGATGTAATTCTCCAGTGCATCTGAATGTTTAAATATACCTGCGAAGGAGAAGAGTCCCTGGCTCATGCAAAATTGCCCTGAAGTATGTAATTAATTTTGATACATTGAAAATTCAGCAGGCCTGCACTGAGTTATGATGTTGGGCTTTTTGCGGGTAGTTCAATGCGTTTCTTCCGTGCGTGCAGATTTCATCAAAGGTGGCGGCTCTTGGTCTAGTCAATATAAACTTCTTGTCTTTTGGAGCATATATGCATTTCTGACATTATGTCCAGAATAGCAAAAGATTTTATTACCACTGTGTGAGGTCCCAGGAGAAGCCTAAACATGGAAAAAATACAGATTTTAAACGAAATTGCTCATTTCCTTGTCTGTGAGTAAAATGTGAGTTTGCCGGACCTGGGCAGATGGCTTTTGCATTTTCAGAACCTGTCAGGTTTTTGCTTGGAAAGTGAAGAGTTTGGGATTTTTTCTTGAGTCACGCTTGTGAGGCACCCCCCATATTATGAGGAAATACTAATTTCTGTTTCACAAGCTACTTTGTGCCTTTCACACAATATTGAGCTGTGTCCGGTCAAAGATCCACTGCCTGTGCAACTTTACAGTAAGCATTTTTCCTCTGAGTAACTTACACAGCTGCAAGAATTTTTAGTTGGTGCTCTTTGCAATCAGCTATATAAGTGTCAGTACACCAAAATACAGAAACTACGTGGAGACAGCACAGGGTTATGTTACAGTTGGGACGTGGGCATAGTTCACGCAGGCATGGCCGGAATGGCCTAAAGCCGGCTAAGCCATCTTCTTGTAACAGCGTAACTGGGAAATCTCAAATCCAGGCAAGCAGCTTGGATTGTATGTGGAGTATTCACCTCTGCTGCTGTCTTCCTGTTGCATCTGTGTTGCAATGGGTATCTGAATTAGCAAATTTTGAGGTAGCTCAGGCATATCTTGGAGACGACACGCTTGGTCTTTGTCAGAAACTTGCAGAAGTGCAGCTCGGGTTTCCAGGCTGTGGTATACGTGGCAGCAGTGCTACGGGGACCGGTGGCAGGCAGCTTGCTGCTGGTGTAGAGCTGGGTGTAGAGCCCAGCTGCAGGAGGTGGCCCAGCTTCCCCAATTTCTTGGCAGGCTGACTAAACCTTGCTGGTGTCTTTAATGGTATTGGCATGCCCAGCCTTCTCTTCTGACCATGTGACCTTTTAACAGCTTCAATCCAGTGGCACAGTTTATCACATTTTCTCTTAAGGCACCATCTCCCAGGGCTTTGGAGAGCATAGTCTGTGGTGGGCTCGCACCACAGCGAGGAAGCAGTGGCAACACCTGTCTCCTGTGCTGGGAACACCATGGCTGAGATGAAGAGGATCAATTCAAGCATTCCCTCCAGTGGTGTTTCCTCTGTTGAGCAACTCTGCCTGCCCCAGCCATTTCTCTCCCTCTCCTTACTCTGGAGGGAGAGTGAGGTGAACCAGCCCGCTGCCCTGCACTGCGTCTCCATCCCCATGAAGCCCATGGTATTTCTCTCAAGTCTGGGAGGACTCGGTTGCTCCCATCAGGCCAGAACTGAGATTGTGTTATAAGAACTCTGTGAAAACCAAGCGATGTTAGGTGAGGACTACAAGCTGCTGCTGCTGCAAGACCGAGTTCGCAATTTGCCGTTGCTCTCTGCTTTTGTGGTATTTGTACCGCTGCAGATGAGGCAGGAGAGCTTCACTCTGCTTATTCTGTGGTGGGTGTGAGCAGCCGTGCAAGCTGCAAGGCAGTGGCAGCGCAGCTCTCCATTCACAAAGCCCGACTTCATTGCAGAGAGGCCTACTAAAGAAAAATGGGCTGACTAAATTAGACTCTTCCAGTGTGGACTGGGAGAAGTGGGAGTATATTTTAATGTCAAAGAAGAATGAAATTTTTTTGTGTGAAATTGCTGTGTGCAGAGAAAGAGAGTGATGATTAGGGCTCTAGGTGAATCAACAGTGGTAGTAATACTACAGTGCAGTGAAATGTGGCAATACGTCGTTACTGGGCAGTAACGTTTCTGTTAACGTCAGCAGCATAGAACATTAGCAAGAACTGAAAAACTGATTAGTAGAAAACAACTTTTTTTCCAAGGCAACGTACCTGATCTCCAGTGCAAGACAATCTACTGGGAGATAATAGCTAGAAGCTGTGTACTATAGGCAGATGAAAAAAGGGCAGTGCACCATGATAGAGGGAAAATTGCCTTTCCACCTGGAGTTATTAATTGGAGGAACTCTTTTGAAGCAACCACATTTTAAGCAAATACACAGTAAGGCACCTAGAAGTAAAAGTGGATTTCAATTTTTTTTTTTTACCTTCTCAGCCAATGTGTTTCTGGCAGAGCCTGCAGAAGTTACTACCATTGGTGGAATTAATACAGCTGGGGTCCTCATCTGTGTGTGTATATATGAGGCTTCTTTCATGCGAAACCGGTGTTTTTCTGTAAAATCCTGTGCTTTAAGGCATGACCACTGTCCTCCCATCTGGGAAGCATACGAGAAAACTTTTTGTTGAAATCCCTTTGCTGATGTCAGCAAAATGCCAAGCTTCTGCTAACAGTGGAAATGAAGCAGTAAACCAGGGTGACCCATGGGATGTGCTTTTGGAACTGGCAGGCCCTGAACACGTAAATCCTCTTTGGACCTGTAGTGGACTGATGAAGAAGCCGTGAGAAAACCAAGAACAGGTGTCTCTTTCATGCCCTACCTCCTGGGGAAATTATTTGCATGTCCCTCAGAGGCTTTCCTCATTTACAGAATGGAGATTGGATTCCCTCCACCTCAAAGCTCTTTCATCAGCCCAGGGATGCGCTAGGTGAAACACAATACATCTAGGGAATGCCCAAGGTGATTTTCCTCAGGATGTCAGCATGGACTGTATCAGAGTCTGAAGGTTTGAAACTGGGACTGAGCAAAAGTTTGGATTTTACGCTGCTGTCCAAAAATTTGCTGTGCCTACAGCTGATCTTGATGCTGTATAGTAACCTTGCTGTCCATAGGAAATGTTCCTAAATAGCTACTAGATGCCATTTTCTCCACCCAGAAGTTTGTGGAAGTATTGATGGTTGGTTTGCAGCAACTAAAAACATAATGCTGTCAAAGGATGTGAACGTTCTTGATTTTTAATTTCACAATCTAAAGCAATTACAGTGTCATTCCAAACCCTGTTTGACAGCAGCTTTTCCTTTGTGGGCTGCCTATCTGTCTATCACTATACAGTGAAAGGCTCGCATTACTTTTGTCGCGGGCTGTTAATGAGTCGAAGGAGACAAAAGAATCCAAGTCAAGATTAGAAGGAGAGCGGTTCCTTTGGGAGGCCATACCAGAGGAGTGGGAATGCCTGTGTCCTGCCAAAACTACTCCCGAACCACACCGTTGAACCACGCAAATTGCATCCTGCATGACAAAAGAGACTGTGTGTACAGAAGACCTCCAAAGCTGATGAACAGAGATGGGTTGCTGGTTGCTAGCAGCCTGCCCCCAGACCGTCAGGTCAGGGAACATGTCTCTCAGTCTTGGGAGAGCGAGGATGGACGGAGACAGTAATGGAAGCAAACTCTTCTCGTAGGTCACACAGCAAATGGGTGGTAGAGCTGTGACCTGAAGGCCAGGCTAAGGGAGCAGCACGCTTCTGAGAAGGGAGAGTTGGTGTACAAGTACCATCAAAGACTTTGCGTACAGCAGATTCTGGTGATTCAGGATTTATATGGGTTCTAGCTATCAGTCCAAAAATGTTCTCATGGAAGATGGATAGAAGGTGTTTTTTAAGACAAATGGATGTCTTGGCCTACGTTGGACTGTTTTGGAGAGTCAGAATAACATGACAGCAGATTATGTATTCTCAAGAATTGAGGACACGGTTTTGTCTTTTGTGTAGTCCTAGCATTTTATTTGCAGAAATGCGTGCTTGGTGATACTAACATCACAGTCCAGGAAAAGAAATGTATTAATGATTTTAGTGGCCTGTGTAAAACGGAGTAGCCCAAAGCTCCTGTTGTTTGCACAAGAATAAGCAGGGAGTTTGGTTTTGGCTTACTCAGGTGGAGGAACAGTGTTGTTGAAGTGGGAGAATAATAGATGCGGGCGATAGAATAGTTTAGCAGCACTAAATTATTCAGTAATGTTGATTCTGTTCTAGCAGCTTGTTAGCTGAAGGTGTTTGAAAAAGTTACCATTCCCTCACAAAATCTGCCAGCATAGCATTTACCTGAGCAGAGATCTTTGAAAAGATCGTTGTTATTTTGTGGACCTGTTGAAGGTGGTTCCTGGTGGACTAGTTCTTTCTGTGTAACAAGGCAGCAGGGGAGGAGGAACACACCCTTCCGACGGGAGCTATTTATTTATTTGTATCCTTTATTGAAGGATGCTGGCGTTTCACTGAATGTTGCCAAGTCAAAATTCCTGTGCTTAAAGCTGAATGTTATGATAAAAAAGCAATGATAGAATTATACTCCATTGCAGCCTGATGGATGCATGAATTAATTGACTGTAAGAGGTAGAACTGATTGAGCAATTCAGGTTGGAGAGGACCTCTGGAGGCCTCTGGACTAATCCCCCTCTCAGAGCAGGGCCATCTGGTTCAGGTTGCCTGGGGCCGTGGGCAGCTGAGTGCAAATACCTGCAAGGCTGAAAACTGCACAGCCTCTCTGGGCCCCCCCGTTCAGGTGTTTGACCACCTTTGTGGTGACCAGAGATCTGCTTTTCTCCAGCTGGCATGAGTCTGGCTCTGCCTTCTCCATACCTCCCCTAGAGGTAGTTGGGGAAAGTTCAGAGTCACCCAAATGACTGTCCCGATTAGTAGGTCTTCTGCATTTTTGATTCATCTATGTTTGCACTGAATACCTTTGCTTCACTGACTGTGGATTTGTATCTTTGCTTATATCTGAAGGGGGGAAAACCCCAATTTTCTGAGAATTTGGTCTGAAGATTCTGATCTTGTGAAACCACTGGTAAAAAATTCAAAGTCATCATCTTTAGGTGCATTTTTTTTTCTACAGTCTGCCAAATTCTGTTAGCTAAAGCATGGCCAAAATGTCACACTACGCATGAGAAAAGACAGTGGAGTAACCTTTGCCAGCTGCTGTGTAGGACGCTGACCCTTGTACAGCTCGGAGAAAAAATGGAATATCAACTCCCTGGGGAAAAAAAGGAACATTTGATGGGTTAGGTGAGAGAGAGGCTGTGAACAATCTCTCACTTCAGTTAAAAATTGTTTGTAATCCTGGTTTACTCATTGGAGATACCCCAGTCTCACTAGCAACTCTTCTCTGTGATTGCTGTCCCTTAATGTTGCCCTTAGCTTTGGTATCATCGTGGCAACTGATAACTGAACTACTTTAAAATTGGAGTGACTGTTCATCTCCGCTGTGACACAGAGCAGCCTGTGGTTTTCTCTGCAGCAAGGAGCCGCTGCGTGGACAAGGGGGAATTGCTGAAACTGCTTTTCTTCAGTTTCTGCTGGCAAGAAAAATATTTATAATAATAAATAAAGAATATTTAAAAAATAGTGTAAAAAGTATTGCTACAATAGCTGGGGAAGACAACACTGCAGTTCACGATTTTGCTGGCTGTGGGTGCCTCGCAAGCTATCTCCACAACATCAGCACAGTGGTTGCCTTAGGATGGAAATGGCACTGGTTAGTGGGAAGCTGTTTGGTCTTTTGTGCTTGTAGCAGTACTGCTAAAGAGAGGTCAATTTAGTTCTTTCATTAGCTTTGTCTGGGTCTTGTAGTTTCATCACTTTAAAATGAATCGTGTTTGATCCAGAAGGAAACAGGCTTCTGTCTTTGAAGGCTTGGCTGGTTGCTTTTCAGGACCTACACAAGGTCCTTGGTAGAGCTCACGCCTTGGGGCTCTTAGACGAAATGTAGCGTTTCACTTCCTCTGGCTGAGCAGGACACGGTTTACCATTTTTGAGAAATGACAGTTCATCTTCTCGTTCCGACAGTACTACAGAGCTGGCTGTACTGGCATTAATCCACCTAAGTCCAGCAGCATCAAAGAAAAAAATGTCTGTGAGAGAGAGACTGCCCAGATCAGCAGTGACACCAAAGACGTTAGTGCATGACCACAGCCAAGAAGTACCAAGTTTCTTCAAATCCACACGCAGGAGCCCCGCCTCCTTTCTGTTTGGTCCCTGAACTAACTGATTTAAAAAAACCAGTTCTGTCTGTCTTTGAGCAATCCAGTCCTTGCCTCGTTTGTCCTTCATACATTCTTGAAACCGAGTTTTCAGAAGCTGTGAAAAACAAGTTCTAATTGAAATGAAAGCATTTTTAATTTCTTCTGAAGTCAGGGCTTTCTTCTCCCAAAATGGCATTTTCTGTTGGAAATCATTTGTCAAGAGTCAAACAAATCCTCTTCAAACAATTACAAACTTGCTTTCTTTTTCTTAGGAAGGACTGATGTTGTCATCAAGGTCTGGTAATTGCCATTAGCACATGAATGCCACAGCTTGAGTGTGAAATACAGATACTGTATCATTTTTACATTTCACAGCTCTAAACGCACTTGTGTGTTTGGGTTTTTATTCATTCCCTGAGCAACATGCTGTGTGTTGCCTCTAGCTCACGCCTCTCTGTAATGTGGTTTTACTGGTTATTAGATTTCTAAGACCCTGTCAGAAATTTAACCTTTCTTTTTTTTTTTTAATTTTTACTTTTCTAAATAGTGAACAGTGTGCCATAATATTTGGCTGTGTAACTGTTCGGACGGAATTTCAGGTAGCTGGTAGCTAGTGAGTGGGAATAAAGCGGGTTTGTTTGACCTGAGAGAGTCAGTGAAGAAAAACAGATTCTAAGAGAAATGAGTGTTGTCTTTTTGAGAAACATTATTTTGTTTTGTTAGTAGACCTGCTGAATAAACTGTCAAAACTCTTTCAAGCCTTACCATGTGGTTCCCAGAATAAGTAATTCTTTTAGAGGAGGAAGTATTCATGCACAGTTCTGGCATTTCAGAAGGCTAGCGTTGTTTCTTGGGCTTCAGTGAAAATCTCTGAAATACCCTCGTCTGGGTGACCCCTGCCGATTTTCAGCAGACAGCTTGAAAACGGCAAGTTTGCAAACCTTTTCTTCTGTGATTGGATGCAAAGTATCTCCTGGTGTCTTCCTCACTGATCCTGCCTCAGGACAGGTATTTCATTATGTCAGGAGCGTGTGCCAGGGAAAAGAGGTTACTAGCAGAATGCCGCTTTACCAGGACGGTTTGTGCAGGCACCCAGGCTGCTAGGGAGGAAAGGAGATGGTTGCTGTGTTGAGATTTGAAATGGCTGTAGCGCAACGCTGCCGACGTGGCCCACAAGCGGGTGTGTGTTCCCCATCCACGTTGAGGTGCAGAAGGCAGTTTCATTTTTTGTTCTGATGTTCTTCTTAGGAGCCACCAGAAGGAGCCACCACAATGGAAGGCACTGACAATGGCACAGACAGAGAGAAGGGGAAAACCTCCATCTTGGAAATCGTAGCAGCGTACGAAAGTGAACGGAATGAAAAATTGGTGGATGTTCAGTGCTGTGCAGATATCCCACCATGTTTTATCCCGCTGCTGTCCACTCAAGTGCTAGCTTCTGGGATGCAGATTTACCCACGAGGAGCAATCATCCTTTCACCAGCTATTGCAGGTGAAATGCAATTAATGGCATCTCCTACTAATCATCTCCAAAACTGGAGAAAGTTATCCCACTTTAGTCTGGGAGGGGGAGAAAATTTGGAACTAGTGTAAAATAGTGAAGTTCAAAGCGGTATGTGTCATTCTTGTGTTCTTGAACTGCCCATACCACAACGTGCAAACCAACCTGCATTCAAGAGGCCAGTTCCTTTAAAATTTGGCACTTTTCTGGATTTGCGGTATCGAAAGCGGGTGGACGGCGTATTTCCTGAATGTCATCTCTCTTGCTTCCTGCTGTTTCTGCATAGAGCCATGAGGTCTGTTTTGGTTTCTGCACGCAGATGTCTTGCACTGCAGGTTTAAATGACAGGTTCATCCTCTCCTGGCAAATCTTAACGGAGAGGTTCTGAAAATACTTTTGTATCTTAGAGTAACTAGAATCCAATTAAGTAAGTGAGAAAAAGAAAAAGTTATTTACCATCCTGCCAGCATAAATGAATTTTTTGGAGAGGTTGTGTGTCTGAGCAACACAACATTTGACACTAGCCCGTCAGTTACATACAAACTGCTCGGCACAGTGGTAGCCAGCATAAGCTCTGCTTGGGCAAAACTTTACCTGACCTCCACAGGCAGTTAAATAACATTCCCTGGGACCTGTTCTGTTGCTTCGTTCAAAATGGGAGGATTCCTCCAGTTCCTGCTGGCTTGGCAAAACAAAGCTCCTGCCTCAACATGCCACCAGACAGAGAATAATCCTTTCTCTTAAAAATGAGTTGTCAGTGGTATAGATTCACTGTGCCATGTACAGAAGGAGTGTTCTTCAGAAAACAGGGTCACCAGTCACTTTTCATCCAGTGCTGAGTCACTCATGAGGTTTAGAGAATTGAGGCGATGCTTTAGCTGCTTTATGTCATTTGTGCAAACCTCTCTCCAAGGGCAGATATCTCAGTGGAGACCAGTGTCCTCTGGGATACTGACGGACTGGCTGGTGTAGCAGGGCTGTAACTCACACTGCGCAGGTCCAGGACGGCCACAGGCTTTGACATGGCATCTAAGTAGGTTAGCCAAGTAAGGGGGTTCAAAGGCAGCCAAAGCTGAACTTGAATAATGGAGAGCATTGTGGTGTAGTCCAGTTACTCACCCTGGCTTAAATTCGGCAACATCATGAATAACTGCCGGGGTTTGATTCTCCAGTCAGTTTGCCAATTTGCCAATTCCCAGGACATGCAGGACATGCTGGGGGAGTTTTCCTAGGAAAGCTTTAGTTTCTTTGCCTATCATCAACCTCATTTTTTTCTTTCCTGCTCAAAACTGCATTAGGAATCTACCCTGTGTGGTATTTAAATGAGTAGCATGAGAGTCAAGTTGTGAGTGAAGTGCAGTCACTGAACAGTGACCAGAAAAAACAGCATGTTAAGCTGTAAGCAGTACCTGTCAACTTTCACCCAGAGAAGCGTACCATGTGAGCATATTATTTGTTTGCAGCCACAAGGGATGCGGAGAGTATATCGGTAATTTTCAGCTTGCAAGGAGGACGCACAGCCGGCTTCTGTTTTGACACATCGGACCGCCAAATTTAACAAATGGGCAATGAGGTGGTTTTTATCTAAGATTTCTGCAGTAAATTAATTAGCAATTATGTTACTCTGTTCTTGCATGTTGCTCATCTCAGAAGAAGTGAGAGGTGCTCTGGATAGTTTTGGGCCAGAGGAGTCTGTGTATTCTCAAGGAGCTACACATGCATCCTGCTGTCGTGAGATGTGTTTTGGACTACATCTACCAGTGAAGTGCGCCTGTGCAAAACCTGCTTTGATTAGATGCATCCTTTGGGCAAAGCACAAGGTTTGAAGGTTCAAGTCTCTTGCCTTTGGCTAATAGGCTCCATCAGGGAATGTTACATTCTCTCTGTGGAGGAAAATGTTCTGTCACCTTGGCCTTCTTGAATAGGACTAAACACATTTTTAAAAAGCTTCAAAATGTGTATTTAGACCACATGTAAAACAGCCTTTTCAAATGCAAGAAATTGAAAGTTCTTGCACTGCCTTGTTTTACAGATGTGGTCCAAACGTGTCTAAAATGTAAGTTTCTGTTTATAACGGTACCATAAATAGCTATCAGAAGAATTAGGTATTTGGTTTGGGTAAATACACAGAGACAGCAAAGTATGAAATCTTAAGATAATCACAAAGTTTGGACTCGCACATTTAAAGTTCTGATGCGTTCTGCCAAGCTAGTGACCAAGCTCCACTGCTGTCTACAGGAGTGAATCTGACTGTGTGCCGCTCTCAATTCTTGTAAGAAAGTGGAGATTCCTGTTCTGTAATTAAGGCCAGAATTGTGTCCTGGAGCTGATGCTGTAGTGGGAGTCCAAATGGTCATAGCATATAGTGAGGTGTAATACTGACGTTGGAAGGCGTTATGGATTTTTGTTGGCACATTGTATCAGATGCCCCAGCTAAATACTGAATTAATTCTTCAAAGACATCTATTATAGTGCTCATATAACTAATTATCAGTCATACAGTCTGTTGGATGTAGAGTTTCATGGGTTTTCTCCTATATGAAGCTACGACAAAGAGATTTTACATCTAGCACCAAGAGAGGCTACTTTGGGATACTTGATGCTGGTAGAGGAAGGAAAACAGATAGCCAACTATATATATAACCTTTTCTGTAAGACCGTGAACCTTTTGTGGGGTAGATTGTGTTTATAACATAAGCTGTGATTTAGCTTAGGAGTGTGGTCATAAGTAATGCTGGCTCACTGGCAGCTGGGGAGGTAGGGTGCAGCACTCTTAATGCCCAGTAAATGCTCAGCTTGAACTGTATTTGCCTGAGCCCATTCTGCTTCACAGCAGTATGAGACAGACCAGGAAATGCACCTCCGGGTAATCAGGATACCTTCTGGGTGATTAAAGTGACTCTGCTTTTGACCTTTGGCCTTTCATGTTATCACACCATCCACGGTGTGCTAATAATCTCACAAAAATTCATGGCTTAAGCAAGGTATGCCACACCGTGCATTATAAGGCTTTTATTTTGTTCTGTGCTGTGCAGTTGTAAACCCTGAAAGCTAAGCCCCAAGACTAATGATAGCAAAGGAGCCCCAAGAGAGAATTTCCCGTAGACAGACAACGTTCTTTTCTCCAAGTGAGGGCAAAGCTGTCCAGTTCTGGTTCCGTGCACACCCCTGTCCCTCCTGCAGGTCTTCCAAGACCACTTTTGACATTGCAGGTGGCTTTGAACAGGAGTTAGTTGTATCTGCTTACTTCTGGATTTTTTGTTGTTTTTTTTTTTTTTTATTCTGTAAGAAAGCTAATTAAAGCACTGGAATAGTTGTATAAACCAATCACAGGCTACATTTCTTCCCCAGACTTACTTGCTTTGCCCCCAAACACTGCTCTTTCAGTGCTCATCTGTCCTGTTGACAGAGATGGGTTCAAGCACAGAAAACAACAGGTCCAGGGGTCTTTAGAAAAGGCCAGATTCTGAGGATAATATCTTGGCAGCCAGAGAGGTAGGAGAGAAAACATGACCTGAAAAATCCAGAAGCAGGAATTCCCACTGACCCCTGGAGGTGCCTTACATCTGAAAGCCTTACTGGGTGGCCCAGTAAAATTCATTAGAGCACAGAATAAGCCTTTCTGAGGTGGTTCACCTAGATTTCATTCCCTTAGGATCTGGCTGGTGCCATGGCAATGCATGGCTGGGATTCTGCATTTTCTGGATGTTGTGGGTTGAGCCTGTCCAGCAGCTAAGCACCCACACAGCCACTCGCTCACTCAGCCCTCTCCCACGGGATAGGGAGAAAACAGAAGGAAGGTAAAAAGACTCATGCATTGTGATAAAGGCAGTTTAATAGGCGAAGCAAAAGCTGCGTGCACCAGGAAAGCAAGGAAGGGCTTCATTCACTGCTTCCCATCGGCAGGCAGATGTTTAGCCACTTGCTGGAAAGCAGGGTCTCAGCACATGATACAGCTGATTGGCAAGTGGAAGACAAAGGCCATAACCATGAGTGTTGCTGCTTCCTCCTCCTTTCCTTGAGCTTTTATTGCAGATCTTGACATTATATGGTTGTTACGGATGCACGACTAACCAAATCCCACAGGTGTTAAAACTCAGATTTATTCTTCAGCAAAAGTTAGTTAGAAGTCCGGTAACATTTTATAAAACCACAGGCTCAATGATGTAAAGAGAATTAATACTACATGGCCGACTTAAGAATCCCCAAGATTTAAAGTGATGGCTCAAAATGTGCTTATCACTCACCTAAAAGCTGAGGGCTCTCTCCCTCGAGGAGTTACCTCGGGTGGTGCCCTGGCCCGAGGGGGAGTCCCCGACTGCAGACCCGCTGCTCTGAGGAGGACTGCCAACGTGTCCTCTGGCTGGACCCCGTTTCTACCCCTGTCGAATCTGACCTGTGGTCATTTAATTCTATTGGCCAGGAGGGTCGCCTCGGTGTACCTGGCGCATCTCGATTGGCCAGTTCAAATTTCAACCTGCAGCCTCCAGGGTTTCCTTCCCCTTCTCCCTTCCTGGAGAAGTTTCGTTTCCTGCTGGCAGGATGGGGGGGGGGGAGGGGGGGCTGGGATCTACTGCCACAATGGTATGGAATACCTCTGTGGTAAATTCATGTCAGCTGTCCCAGCTGTATCCACTGCCAGCTTCTTGTCCACAAGAGGACAAGGTGGCAGCGTGAGGAGCAGAGAAAGCCTTGACACTGTGCAAGCACTGCTTGGCAATAGTCAAAACACTAGCGTGCTGTCAAGGCTGGTTTAGTAACAAATCCAAAACACAGCACCTTACGGACTACTGTGAAGAGTAGGTAGGAAGAGGACTGGTCAAGCCACGATTGAAACTGTGGCAGGTGCCGCAAACTGCTACTTAGTGGTTGAAGTCTTCTGTCTTCACAGGATACAATACTTCCACAATGGGGAAAGGAGTGTGTTTCTGGATGCAGGAATGGTCTTGGACTGGTCTTGCATTTTCATGAATAAAGGACAACTTGGTATATGCACCCCTACAGAAATAAATGATCCAAAATGTCACATATATATTTTGTATGAAGTTAAGCTAAATAAGTGGATACTGAAAACATTATAATGTTACAGTGCCCTAAGGTTGTTAAATTACAGTAATATCAGTGATAGCTATATGAACTGATTGTTCAAGAATTCCTATTCTCGGCTTAAGAACCATAGCAAAAAAATCAATATGTGGCTTGTGCACAATAAAAGAAAAAAGAAATATTCAAAGGCACCAAACAGGAAATGAATTTACTCTAGGATTTTTGTTTTCAATTTTATTCTTAATGAGTTAAAAAGAATCTTTGATAACTATATAGTTTAAAGAAAGTGTAATCTGGAGTTGTTAGAACGGTAAGGAGCGTCAAGGTACACAGCTAAGTGCTGTTAATTAGTCCTTCTGCTAATTTCAGTTATTAAACAAGAAGAAGAGTTTTTACCTTCTTTTATCTACAGAGTTTCCGAGTATGTAAGAATGAAATTTCCCAAAGGCAGAGACGATTTGACTGATTCAGTCACTGACTAAAGTACATTATGAGTGTACAGCTAGGTTTGCAGATACTGCACACAAACCTTCACCCTTAATTAGATTATAGCAGAAGTAGATAATGGTTTTACAGTCTGCTTCTCATCATCTTATTAAGTGTAACACCATATGAACTGGAAACAAGGTGGTTTCGTATAATCCTATGTGGGGTCATATGGTTTGAAGCAGTCTGTGAATCCGTCTTCAGAGGAACACATTCAGGAAGTTTGTGCCGATCCTTTGATCTGTTCTGAAATGTTCCTATTTTCAGTAGCTTTTGAAACGGGATAGTGCCACCCAAGCTACCCAGCTGCGAATGAGAGCCACATAAAGTCCAGCTGTTCTTGCCTTCCAGTTGTCTTAATGAGGATGAAGAGTGTGGAGGACTGTTGTCATGAATTGCAGTTGTACCCACGATTGCATTAGGTTTTATGACACAGACATTTATCAGCATTTGAAGAAAATAATTGCTTTTCTTTTTTAAGTTCAATGAAGAGATTGGGACTGAAGGAGCATAGTAACTTAGTTCCAGTATTGCAGCTCTCTTGGTTGTTGGTATAAATAGCTTTGGGAATATGGAGTGACCGGGAAGACAACAGAAAGAAACAAGTCAACCGGCTCCACTAGCCTCTTTCTTGGAACAGACTGTCAACACCGATAAACAAAATGCATGATCATTGCTACCAGACCAGTTTTGGTCTCTTCCTAAAACGCTGATGCAGTGTTAGGTCTTGTGATCTCTGTTCTACTGATTTATGAGGAGAGAGGATGCGTTTTTATTCCAAGAGGATTTCTGTTCAAGGTGTGATGAGCTCAGAGCATTTGCTAAGTGTTTCAGGCTCTGGAGGTGGGGAAGACAGGTCTTCAGTGCTTTCCTAATGTGGAGACAAACCTGAACGTGACCCATACAGCAAACCGAGATGCCAACACTTAGCTTTTGTAGTTGCTCTTGCAAATGGAAAGAACTTCATGATTTTTCTAGGAACCAACTCTTCCTTGAGCCTGAGTCTCAAAACTCACATGCAACGGCCTAGCTTTATAAAAGTGAGCATGCCTTTTCCAAAACTGCTTCTGAGTGGGGCTTGAGCCTGCAAGCTTCATACCACGAGTTCTTTGAACTGAGATTCACTGAACACAGGGACAGATCATTTTCTGCTGTCTGATGAACGTCGTCTGCATACTGGGTGCATATGAATTTGTGAAGAATATGGCTCTAGTAAAGCTGCTACACAAGCTAATCTTGAAGCAAACCACAGTTATAATTACCTTTATGTTTCCGCTGTTGTTGTTAAGGTCAACATGTTTTGTTGTGAGTACACTGGCACTCTTTAGAAGTGTCATGTAATGATTTGATCTTGTATTTTAACTAAGCAAATGACAATATTCCCATTTGTTTTCTGGATGCAGGATCAGACCTTATTCTTCCCCTCTCTTGTCTCCGCAAAATTCCCCGACCTACAGGTATTTTTAAATACGGTGCTGCCCATGAGCTGAGTATCTCCAGTCCTACCTTTTAAACTTTTGTTAGTCTATTAATCAAATTCAGAAAAGGTTGGGAGAGAGTGACTCCCTGGTTTAAAAACCGAAAGTGTAGCTGTGAAATTATAACTCTCTGATGAAGAGGAAGAAGTTGACATTTTTAGCCTTTTCACGTCAAGATTTTGGCACAGGGCCTCATGTTCACTGTATCATTTTATTAAAGCTGCCCTACTTATGTCAAGAGCTGTGCAAGATTTGCATTCAAGTTTTGTTCCCCAAATACATTTCTAAACCTCATGCAAAATGAAAGACGGTTCTCTAATCGTGTATTGGGGATTTTTTTTCTCAGATCCGAGAATTGGCTGTGCACAAGGATGATAAGTGCGAAGCTCTTTTTGGTTGACAGGAAGGCTCTTTAGACAAGCTTTTCACATGGCATTGGTGTGACTATTGTGTGTGATCTTATACACAGAAAAGACTTGTATGCCATTTTCTGACATTCTTCTATAATTGACCTGGAATACGTAAGACTATCCCTCTTGTATAAATCATATTACGTTTATGAGTAAATATTAGTATAGAAGCGCATGCGCCTACAGAGTATAAATGCCCCCCCCGCCTTGTTTTGACTGTAAAAGAAATGGGAGAGAAGTATAGAGGAGTATTCTAAAAACAATGCATAAATTAAAGCAGTAATTTATTAAAAACTACAAAATGTTTATGTTGCAGGCAAAAATTAATAGCCAATGTGGAATTCTCCCGAGGAAGATAAAAGAAACTCAGAGGAGGATATATAGAAATCTTATTCTTTTCTTTTGGTGGAAGCGGGTAAATTCTTTGGGGATTTTGGAACAAATGTCATCAGAAGTGTCACTATGTATAACAGTGCATTACTTTAATGACTGTGTTGTTGTAGCTCCACTCATGAAGGCTGGCTATTTTTATTCTTCCCTGAAGTTTTGATTTGCAAAATAAATACACTTCAGGCAACAGGATTCTTGAACTGTAGTAACGTACACTAGAAGTATGTAGGTTCCTCTGGCAAGAAAATTGAAGCTCCTCTACCTACAACAGATAAAATTACTACTCTTGAGTAAGCCATCCTGCCGTTTCTGAAACTTGCCAGACAAAAATTTAAACCTTACTTACTTTATGCCGTGGTTAAATTCACCATCCAACTTTCAGTAGCTGATTGATGCTGTCTGTTGCATTTTTTTCAAGTCCTAGTGGTAAAAGCTAGGCATTTCTGTTTCCTAATCTTCTAAAGACCATGATAAAACCTATTCTGTGTACTTCAACATTTCTCTGAAGTCAATGATAAGATGAATTTTAATGTGAGATGTGCAGAATTCTAATGTAGCTCAGTCCAGTTATGGGTTTTTTAACATTTTATAGAAGATGAAGATACCTTTTGCAACACAGATACGTGTATGATGTGGAAACAACTTATTAATGAGTCAGTAACAGAGCTGAGAGTGAAACACGAACATCCCTGCTCTAATTGCTAAATGAAAGCTCCTCCCTGCCATGGAAAATGGACAGATGGAGAGGGAACTGTGGTAGTATCTCTCTGTATGGCAAGCAAAAGGCACCAGAGATGCACATGCTTTGGGTCAAACCATATCGTTAGCTTTCTTTCAGTGTGCTTTTTGAGACTCAGACATATTCCACGTAGGGAAGAAAGGCCAGCCTCGGCCTTAGACTACCTATTTTTAAAGCCCTACCTTTTTTCAGGCCCATAATCAAAAGGCGAAATTGCATAACACTCAGCGAGCCCACTCCACTTAATTCATTCTTCAGAATAAATCAAGTGGGATTGTCTTTAAAGAAAAAAATGCTTACCGTGGCTTCTGAAAACCCTCAATAGTTTTCAGCAGTTCTTGAGTCCAGCTGCCATAGCAACAGTATAAATAGTCAGCGATAAACAAAATGTCTCAGCTGTTTTTCCAGTGGGTGTTTTAAGAACTGTCAAATTCATGTGCACGTTGTTAATGTCTTCCTCAAGCCCTTCTTCAGTTTCTCTAATGGTTTCCCCTCCATTTCCTTCTGTCTTTTGGTAATGAGATGCAATTCAGGACTTAAAAAAACAGTTAAAGGTCACTAGACACCAAGTCAATTAAAAAAGAGCCTTAGCATCCAAATGCCACTGTATTAATGACATTCTAATTAAATATTACACAGTGTTTTGTACTGTATAGATGAAAACAGTGTAGGAATAAGAAAGAGATTAGCTATGAACGGGCACCTGCGTGGTCTCTGGAGGATGAGAGCCTTGCTGAGCCTCCACAGCTCCAAGGACTGGCAAGCTTGGCCGGGAACCTCATGTTGTAAATCGTACCAACCCTGGCAAAAATCATGCATTCATTTTGGGGTAGCTGTTCTGGCATGCTGTCCTTGGCAGCTATGTCGTCTTGGAAGGATGACTTGAATACCCTTTTAAAATCAGACTTTTCGTGTAGATTACACCCCAACTTGCTGGAAAACATTGAGCCGGAGGTTTTTTGATCAAAATCTCAACAAAAGTTCCATGAGCCCTTGCTAAATCCAAGGTGAGATTACAGCTAACCATGATTTTCCTCAAGAAGATTTGGAATATAAAGTGAAGGAGGAACAAATACTTTCTAGAATCTGAAAATGCAGCTTGCAAACTGAAGGAAGCATTTATCCTTCTGTGGTTCCCGTGCGTGAGATTTCTGGTGCTAAATTACAGCCAGCATTAAATAAGTGATAGTGATAGTAAGCTGGGGAAAGTCAAGACCATAAGAAGCTATACTTAATTTATCTCCTCTTTTGCCACTGTAGTAAGTGGGAGCAGGGCCAATGAATGACCTACCCCGGATTCCAGCTTTTTCACTAGATTGCAGTTTCCTTTCCCTTTGTTTAGCAACAAGAAAAGGCGTGTAAAGAATTTGTTTGGTTACTGGCTTAATGGAGGTTTACTGGCAAAAACAGTGGATAAGCTGTCTCGGATCCTATTGCCCAAGCCAATATAAAACATAGCAACACTGTTATGTAAAGTAACTGGTTAGAAAATACCTAGAAGTTTTCCTCAAGTTTGAGAGCAGAAATTTTAAAGATACTGCTGGAGATAAGTCTCCCAAGTCAAGGCAGACTGTCACAGAATCATGGAATAGTTTGGGTTGGAAGGGACCTTTAAAGGTCATCTCGTCTAACCCCCCTGCAATGAGCAGGGACACCTTCCACCAGACCAGGTTGCTCAGAACCCTGTCCAGCCTGACCTTGAATGTTGCCAGGGATGGGGCAACTACCACCTCCCTGGGCAACCTGTTCCAGTGTTTCACCACCCTCATTGTAAAGAATTTCTTCCTTGTGCTCAATCTAAATCTACCTTCTTTTAGTTTAAAACCATTACCCCTTGTCCTGTTGCTACAGGCGCTACTAAAAAGTTTGTTCCCATCTTTCTTATAAGCCCCCTTTCAGTACTGAAAGGCCGCAAGAAGGTCTCTCCAGAGCCTTCTCTTCTCCAGGCTGAACAACCCCAACTCTCTCAGCCTTTTTTCATAGGAGAGGTGTTCCATCCCTCTGAGCATTTTTGTGGCCCTCTTCTGGACCTACTCCAGCAGGTCCATGTCTTTCTTGTGCTGAGGACTCCAGAGCTGGATGCAGGACTCCAGGCGGGGTCTCACCAGGGCAGAGTAAAGGGGCAGAATCACCTGCCTCAACCCACTGGCCATGCTTCTTTTGATGCAGCCCAGGATACGGTTTGCTTTCTGGGCTGCGAGCACACATTGCTGTCACATGTCCAGCTTTTCATCCACCAGTACCCCCAAGGCCTTCTCCGCAGGGCTGCTCTCAATCCCTTCATCCCCCAGCCTGTGTTGGTGCTGGGGGTTGCCCCGACCCGTGTGCAGGACCTTGCCCTTGGCCTTGTTGAACCTCATGAGGTTCACGTGGGCCCACTTCTCGATCTTGTCCAGGTTCCTCTGGATGGCCTCCTGTCCCTCAGGCGTGTCAACTGCATCGCTCAGCTTGGTGTCATCTGCCAACTTGCTGAGGGTGCGCTAGATCCCACTAAGTCATTGATGAAGATATTAAACAGTACTGGTCCCAGTACGGACCCCTGAGGGACACCACTCCTCACCCATCTCCATCTGGACATTGAGCTGTTGACCACTACCCATCCAACCAATTCCTCATCCACTCAACAGTCCATCCATCATAT
The DNA here is from genome assembly GCF_026419915.1 of Harpia harpyja. NCBI lineage: Eukaryota > Metazoa > Chordata > Aves > Accipitriformes > Accipitridae > Harpia > Harpia harpyja. The sequence continues at coordinate 37,055,164 of NC_068969.1, forward strand.
CTGTATCTCTGCAATTTAGAGAGAAGGATGTTGTGGGCGACCATGTCAAAGGCCTTACAGAAGTCGAGATAGATGACAGTCAAGGCATGTAGAGTTACTAGCTGAGCTAGTGACTCCAAAAATAAAAGTTATTTATTTTAACTGGGCAACATTAATGTTGCCAGAAAAGAATGTGCTACTGGACTGTTAGTTCCTGTTGTTGTCGCTGCTTAAGCCTGCCATGTACTTGTAACTCAAGCATGGCTGCCAAGTGCTTCATCTGACAGTTTCTTGCCTTGCAGTTAGTAGATGTTCTGAACTGCCTCTATACTTTCTTTGGGACATAAGCACCATGCAAACTTAGCCTACAACTTACTCACACCTAAAAATACCCTGCTTGCTATGTTCCACGGAGGTGAGGAGATTCAGTGGTTCCTGAGGTAACAGAAGCTTTTGATGACATGGATTTCACAGTGCATGATAAAATGAAATATTTGGCCTGTTTGTCTTCATTTCAAAGAATGGATATTTCTGCTGTCATTTACACAAGAATTACAGAGGAGTTAATTGATTAAATGTTAACAGACTTACTGTTTTATAAACAAAACAGTATTGGTTTATGAACTTACTGTTGTTATAGAAACACCAAACCAGAGAAGAGTTTAATCCACAGTTTTTTGGTAAAGCTCAGGTCTCTTAAAAAGCCTTGGATTACAAGAATTACCGTATGAATTTGCAAAACTGGTAATAGCATCTTTTATGCAAATCCAAGGAGGTCAGATCTTTTTTTGGTCTTGTGCTTCCTTTTGATTTTTCTAGCTGGAGTTCCATATCTAAAGTTAGGGCTTTTCTTCAGCTTTCACTTAAGCTCATTGCTACTGATGTCCCTTCTTCCCCACTAGAGGAGGGCTGAAGTTGACCAGGTTATATCTCTGTCAATTTATATCTGTATCCAGCCAGCAGGAAGGATATTGGACCTTCTTAACCATTCAGCTTTTCTGAAGAGAGTCAGTGCTACACATCTCCCAGGGCGTTGGGAATGCCAGCTCTGAACCAGCGTACTCGTTTCTAGCTAAGGTGACTTTGTTCTCTTTTAAGTTTCTGACTGTGCCAGAAGTCAGACTGACCCTTTGTTTAAAATGTAAAAGAATTCTGTGCAGCAAGACTCCTGTCTGGACTTCAAGTTGGTTGAGACCTGGGCTTCTGGATGCAATTGCTGGTTTCGTTTCTAGCTGGTGTATCCACCATGCATGCAGATCCAGCAGAAGATATGGCAGTTCAACAGCTATTCCTGTTGGTGGTGACTTTTCCCATGAAATGACTGAGGCAGAAAGTGACAGCTGAGACAAAGAGTGTTAGAGAAACCTGTACTTTTCCAACAGCCCCATACAAGCAACCGTGCTTTTGCTGAAATGCAGATTTTGTAATGTTCGGTGGTAGGGAGCTAGTTGGCCTCATATTTTGTATTACCATGAACAAATGTTCTACTCCATATCTGTGCAAGGGGCCCAAATGGGATTTCAGAAGATGTTTCTCTTGTAAAGGTTCTCTTCTAGCATAAACACTTGCATACTGGAACACATTGGCCCTTCCCCTAATGGCTGCCTTTCTTGTCAGCCACAGGCCTTTCATTTCCTAGCCATGAATGCAGAACAGTCACTCAGGCTTAGATGAGTCTGATGAAGGTAACAAATTGCACATGTTTGGCCTATTTCTGGCCTATTAGTTATGACCACACTAGAGCTGTTCAGCTGCAGAAACCTGAGGTTTACCCACCCCTTTTGCCTTTACTTTCAACACACACTCATTTGCAAATGTGTTCCCATGTTTATTTACAAATGCCATGCACAGACAGAACAGGCAGTATGCAACAGATACGCGATGCACTTGCAAGTGTTTCCTAACCTAAAGAGGTTATGTTGCACCTGCACCGCAGTTTATTTCTGTGGAGCAACTGAGGTCCCATTCCACAGTCACACAGGCTTCACTCTGGAGAAAGGAGAGGTGGGTTTCCTTCCCCCCTGAATCAGCATTGGTCCTGATGCACAGGCAGGAGGCTTTGCAACCCAAAATAGTTTGAAATGGTGAGACTTACACCCACACCCAGGAACTGGGCTGCACTTCTGGATTCACCAGTTTAGATATAGCCTGCCCCTGCCGTTGTTTTATTTTTATTACTTTGCGTTATTCATCATTTTTGTTCAGTAGAGGGCCCGTGCAGGAGCTGACAGCTATTCTTTGATATGTCACATGTCATTATTTTGGGGTAGTTATGTCCCAGCCTACAAAATTAAAATAGAAAGGGGAAGGCTTCAGGAGCTTTAAAATATTTTCTGCATTTATTGTTGGAGTTATCCAGTTATCACTGGAGGCTTTGGACGGAAAAGCCAGTGTGAGGAAACTACTAAAATAGGACAAACCACAATTTTAGGTCTAAAGCATCCCCAAGCTTGATAGATAAGACTTTTTTTTTTTTTTTTTTACCAGAGTTGTGTAGTAGAAAGAATGAAGACTTTGGGCAGGAGTACCCTCTGGTTTCTGACAGTTACGGGCACAAATCTGGATTTCAGTAAGGGGTTGCCTCTAACACAAGAAATGTTCAAAGTTAAGGCAGCTCTTCTTACCTGTTGCACTGTGTGATGTGTCGGAGTTACTGTGCACCTGTGGTGTGTCCATGCCTTCTGTATGTCCTGCAGGTACAGAGTGTAACAAGCACCTTCTGGGTGATGAGGAGACCCAGCCTTTGACTGATTCATTTCCTTTTCAACTGGATTAATCTTGATTGTATTCACTTCACTTTCTGCCACCAAGATAAGATAAGGATAGGTTTCCTTGAGGCATTTTTGTGTCTTGCATGTTAGGCAACACTGAAATGTGACTAGCAGTGACTGAATTCCACTGAAACGGCAGTCTGCTCCAGCACCCACACGTGGAAGTTGCTCTGGCACTTGATTGTTCACAGTTCAACCCAAGTTTTGTATGTGTACGTGAACAATTTTCTTTTGCTAGATATTCTTCTGCATCTTCTATTTGTTCTGCAGGCAAAGATTGTTGGTAATAGAGATTCATCTCCAATATCAAAAGCATAGAAGAGGTCTAATTAAATGATTTTTTTTTTCATTCTTCATCTAGATAACTTTCTTAACCTCTCTGCATCATCTAGCAACTAGGATATAGCATCTCTGTTCCTTCCCCGTCCAATTGTCCTTATAATTTTTATTATGTTTGTTATTATTATGCTATTTATTACTTTTTAAAGAGTGATGCTTTATAACTATTTGTTAAAAAAAAAACATATGGGAGGAGAGGCATCACCAGTCTTTAGAAGGGTATTTCCTCACTGTGTATCCCAAGGGAGTTGTCTCCTAGGAGAAGACAGTGGGGGAGAGTCAGAAATAAAGGTTGTCTTGTTAAACTCTCTGGCTTGAGCAAGCTAACGTCCTCTGTGTGCAGGGTGCAGAGCGCCATAGGCAACTGTGGACTCTGCTAGAAGAATTCAGTTTTGCACTGCCTAACTCTGTGTTGAATCATGTGGGATTAAGTTGGTTCTTAGCTGGTACCGAACTGCTTTGCCAAGTCAGGAGAGAGTGCCGAACCAGGGCTCAGAGAAGGTGCCGCAAGGCTGGAAGTGAGGCTTCCCATGCAGCTGTGGTCAGAGGGTTTCCCCAGTGCCTTCCTGTCCCTGGTTTGCTCGCTCAGTCTTCTTTGCAGGCTTTGGCACTCTCATCTTGATACAAATGGTTGCACTCAGGTTAAACTGGCTGTGGCTTATGGTGCATAGAAATGATTTAAAAAAAAACAACAGTAGAAACTTGGCTCCTGTTGAAAAGCTATCATGATTTATCCACCTGTTTAGACACTTTGTTCTGTTGTGAATCTGTCTGCCTTAGCAGTACCTATCTGCATTTAGCCCTACTGCTTCAGAAGAGGAGTTGCAGCCTGTATGCTCTCTTGTTGGTACAAGGCTCAATTTGACTGACCAGATGCAGCCATCTGAAGTGTGTTAAATCGAAATTCAGTCTGACAAAAAGTTAGTTTCCATGCCTATAAACATCTAAGTACTTGAGTTCACAGCACCTGAGCGTTGCCTTACAGACTCTCAGGAAGAAGCTGTTCCCAGCCTCAGGCTTTACAAAACTCACTTGGCAGTGTGCTGTCAGAGACGGAAAACCATGAATAATGTCCTCATGGCTGCCGTTTCTCTCCATAGGGCTCTCTCATGGCCAGAGTCACGTAGCATTAGTAGTTGCAGCATGAGCGTAGGCATGTATCAAGTGGTACGTTCTTTGCTTCAGGCCCGGCTTGGCTGGTGTATGGATTCCCTGAGTGAGGACTTTAATGCCTTTGGGCAAATGAGGGCATTTGCGCTCATTTCAGTCTCTGCCAAAGCCTTTGAAATTCCTATGAGGCTGTGGGATAGCGGTGATCCTTATGCAAATTAAAACGAGAAGATGTTAAAACTCAGCAGAGCAGCGCTTCTTAAATACACAAGTCTTGCAGAGTAGCAAGAAACTATTCTCACTTAGACAGCAGGCAAGGGTAAGGGTTTGCTTCATAGTTCATCACTCGACTACTGTCTTTCATTGACGTAATACCAGTGTTACTCAGTCAACCTGCCCCTTCAGTGCAAGTCAGTCTAAACAATCTCTTGAGACATGCCAAGGGTGAAGTTGGTGGCCATTAAGTTTGTAGAAATAAAATCATCTATTTTCTGAGAAATGCCATGGAAGTAAATCAAGAGGGAACATTTGCAATTTATAAGATTTAGGAGCTAGGTCAGGGCAGGCAGGGATTTAATTTAATTCTTCCGCTGTAAGTCTTAGATCAAAAAAGATGCTTCACTTGGTCCAAGATTAAAGATCTCATCTTCTAAGTAAGATTGAGGGTTTGCCAGTGGTAAGTGAGAGGGAGATCAACAATGGGAGCTGTGGGAAGATGGGTGGAGACATACCCATGTGTTTTTTCAGAAACGTGCCTGGCAGAATGAGAAAGAGTGACACAGATTTTCAGGTGTGGATTGGCAGGTCAAACTGACTTAAATGCAGCACTGTGATCTGCTTTCCTTCTCCGTTTCCTCTGCTGACTCTGTCACACACTCAACGTGCAGCTTGGTGTACTTGCCTTACGTCCACTTGTTCTGGAAAGCTGAATTTCAGCACTCTGCAAGTGAAAAGCAGAGCATGTGTTTCCACAGTGCTCCATTTAACTGACTCCATGTTTCCTGTAGAAAGAATCCCTTCCTACTAAGGCAATGCCTACAGCAGTAGTGGCACCAACAGAAACTAGTGCCCATTGAACGTGTAATGGCATGATGTGGACACTGATTTAGTATGTCAGGTTCTCCCTTGTCTCTTACTGTAGCCCAGTGTACTTTCTTCCTATAACTGTTCTGGTAGGTTGCTGGGACAGTTCCATTAAACATTCACCTTTAAGAGTCTATATAACAATTTTGTGGTCATTTCCTCACTCCTGCCAGCCCTTACAGCAAATTTCTGTAAGAAGATTTGACACTCATAATGACATACAGCAATATGTATAACTGTAACTTTAGTTGCATACACACTCTCTTATATGCATATGTATACACATATTTATACATGCATGTATATGTACATTTGTGTGCGTATACACACACACACCCCCCCACACACCCCCAGGTGTGTGTAAAACTAGCCTGGGGACTCCCATTTATGAACACAAACCCACACATTTATGGGCTGCTGGCTTTTCTTGGTGCATTTTTTTTGACATTGAGCTTCACAGATAGGAAGTGTGCAGACTCAGCAGGAGGATCCTAGATGACTGGGAGTAAAAATGTGATGGTCTTATTTTGGAGGGGCCTTCATCTGTTCTCAGTCTGCAGATTTTTATGGTTTTCAATTAAGAACTTGTTATACCAAAGGCTTTGGTAAATACCTTCTGTAACAGTTGCTGTTATTTGGTAAATAGTGACCTTCTTAATAGGGTTTCCCACCTTTTTGTCAGCAGTGCCAAGTGTATTTTTGCATAGAAAGGGGGAAAAAAGAAACATGCAAACCCTACTAATAGCAAAGTAATTTTGCATGAAATATCTCGGCACAGGGGTCTGTTCACCTCTTTCTCACTCAAAAGGAGAAAAAGTTCAGGTGCATTTTTTTTACATAATGCAAGAGTTTCTATTACCGTACACATCATTGAAACAGTAGCAGAAATGCATCCGGTTTAACTTGCCTGTGTGAAGGCATTCATTACCCAGAAATTTTGTGCAAGTTCAGAGAGACTGAGAAAAACTGCGCCTTATTAGCTCTTCCTCTTTCAGGCTTTGTTCCTTTATTTACCCAGATGCACTGGGTTCTGCTTCCTCATACCCTGTATGAAACTAAAGCTATCGCAAATCATGCCAGAATGTCCTTTTCCGGCCCACTATAGCTTTTTAGTGGTTTGAGGAGCTCTCTGAATAGTTAGGGATAATCATGTTATCATTGACTCTCCCCCCACTGAAGTAATTCTGAAATATTTCACCTACATGCTAAGGTAAAAAAGATCTGTAAAAGAAATACAACTAATTTCTGTTTCTAAATGCTGGGGCTGAGTTCAGATAATATGTGATGGGACGACACAAGTTCTTAAATAAACAGATAAAACTGCATCTGGTTAAATCTCACTGGAAGAGATTTTTCTTGTTATAATTACATTATCTTAAAAGCACTGATAAAAGATCTGCAGTGGAACATGCTGGGATGAATTAGTGCAGTAACTCTTTCCTTTTCATTAGGATGATTTAAACCTTTGACAAATGTCATGGCATTAACATTTTATGCAGAGCCATGAAGAAATGGCTGCTGGAAGAATCAACAGCCTTTCTAAAAGTCAGCACTTTTTGCCTGTCTTTATGAGACCACTGGTCACTCTGCAATATTAAGTGACAGCGTTGCTGTAAGAATTATGTCCCTGTGTGATGTTTCGCTTGGGCATCTGGCCATCGCAGGAATGAAACTGCCGACGAATGCGATAGCAATCTCCATCACTGCGCTTGGGTATGGTTCAACCGTCCGTTTCCATTTGGCAAATATTTCTAATAAGTCTCCCTCAGGGCAAGTAACCTTTAAAAAATAATATTTTCCCTGTGAATTTGCTACAGAGATAGCTGCTCTAATATGTTGTTTGCGCGGTAGTATGTACTGATTGGCGATTCCTTCTTGCTTTCCACCATGCCTCTCCTCAGTCCCTCTCTGACAAAGTTGCAAAGGCAGCGTCTTCCCCTCCTCCACTCAGCTCAGATCTGGCCCCTTTTTGAAACCAGTCTGGACTTACTGGGAGCATGCTTGCACTGTCAACAAATCCCCCTGCCCATAGTGCTAAAAATCACTTCCTCTTCTACCAGTTTGTACCACCCATTTTTAGTAGATTTTCATCATTAATCTTTACTTCCGAAGAACAATGAAAATGGAAAGAGTCGATTCGCTCAGAGTTTACCAAAAAAGCATTGCTAATTTTAAACCCATAGTAAAAGGCTACCAAGCTGTATTTATCAGCCACATCGCAAGCATAAATGGCAAACTACAGACCAGAAATGAGGAAGTTTTACAGCTGCAAGGGATTATGAACACGGAAACAAAGGTTTAAATCATTGCAGACAAACTCTTTTCTTATTAAACAAATTAACTCAATCCATTTCTCTTCTATGCCTTCCATTTATATAGAGGACAACGTATCGTATGGTTGCTCTGGATATTTAATCAAAAGTTTAGCAAAAAACTCTAATGCACCCCTGCCCAAGTACCCTCTTTTTTTGCAACTTCTCTTACACCTTCCTTTCACTTGTTTGCAGTGTGACTGTGCTGCCAAGCGGCTCATCTTCCTCTGCATGCGTGACAGTGATAGCTTCATTTGGAAGAAGCAGCCCTACAACTGCGTGCAACAAAATCAGAAGGAAATTGTTTTCCTTATTATTATGGTTGTTGTTACTGTTCTTCCTTTATCTCTGATGTCCAAGTCAAACCGCCAGGGCTTTTTAAAGAGAATTTTGTGCTACAAGACCAGAAAATTGCCACGGGCAGCGAGAGAACATGTCTGGGCATCATCTTGCTCAGATGGTTTAACCAGAGCAGAAGTTGCTCCTGTTGAGTTGCCTGCAGGAACAAGAAGCATGCTGATGCGGCGGCAAACGCACACGTAGCGCCGTGGTCATGAATAAGGCAGCAAGCAAAGGAAGACAGACATTTTTAATTCTACTGCTGAGGTAACGAAGGCAATTATTCAAATGGGAAGCTATGTTACAAAACATAAACCAAACCACTTCAGTCTACTCCTTTAAACAAGTATAGTCTCAAGGACTGGTCTCATAAGAGATTGCCAGATGTCTTAGCTGGAGTTGCGGGCCTCTACCCTTAAGGGTACATGTAAAGAGGCTGCTAAGGGATGCCAGCTGGCAAGGTGGCTGGGAGGTTGAAGGTTCTGTGCTTGGAGGGTGCTACAGCTGGGAAAGGGGAGGTGCCTGTGCTTCAGTGATCCCATCTTCCATTTGCAGGAGCAGGAGGACACCTCCCGCTGGCCGGGGACTGATGTCTTGAGCAGCCCTCCTGGCCCCCTTTGAGGGAGAAGCTCTCTGGCGTGGGTGCAAGCAGGGGGCACAGCTGTGCAGACACTGTCTGACTCTATGCAAGTCACCTGGCTTCCCCAAGCTTTTTATTCTGTGCCTGTGCAATGGGGACCAAAGCACTTCCAGGCCCTCACAGGCCACTGAGAAGGCCTGCGTGCTAAACCAAATGGGACGTGTGACTACCCAAAATACGTTAAGGCCTCCTAGCAGTGCCGAAGTGTAGAGCTGGGAGAAAAAGATGAACTTAATGAAGTTTGTTGTGTTTGTGGTGTGTACTTTTTCTGCATTTTATTACTCACTCCTGTTTGGACAAACGCTTGTTATGTCAGGCAGTAGTACTGCTTGTTCTGCTTAACTGAGGTGAATATTTACAGCGGGAAGACTCTAAACCCCATCATTCTTTTAAATCAAAATGCCATGGGAAACATGGGAAAGTGCTTTCAGTAAAAGCTTCCACTGATGGAGCATCTTCCAACCCTAATGGGTTAGAAATTCCCTGGTCATTTTTAAGTTAAATTGCTGTTCATTTATCCATGCCTCTCTCACATAACCAATGAAGTAGCTATCTAGATGTCTGCTCAGAGACCTGAGCTGTTATCTAAAGCAATAATGGAGCCTGCTTTTTCACTGCATATTCACTGCATAACCGTACCTGTTTAAAAATCTCACTTCAGCTGATCACTTCTAGTTCAGTTGTTTCAAGATTGCCAATCCCAAGTTATTAACCATGGTGAACTAGGTACTCAAAATCGTGACTTGAAAAAACAATCTTTCTGTTCCTGCATGCCTCCAGGGTTTCAAGCTGGCGTTGTTGAGAATACTGAGTTTTACCTAGAGTTGTGAAGGCTAGACCCTTATCACTTCTCTGGGGAAAAGCTGAGAGTGTAAAACAGTGCCAGCTGCTGCAGTGTTGAGAAAAAAATATGTAATATTAATTAGATATAAGAATTGGAAACACATGACTTTAATAGTGGACTACTGTTTGAAATGCAAAAATAGAAAACAATGTTTCTAATTGAAAGGGAAAAGTTGAAAACAATGTTTCTACTTGAAAGGGAAAAGAAAATACTGGCATTGGAGTACATAGAGTCAGTTCTGTGCACAGAACTCTTTTTCTCAGAGAGCTGTCTCCGTGTAAGAGCCTTGCCAGCTTCAAATGAGAAATATTTTGTGCGTAAACCATATTTTTTTCCATTGTCACTATTCTAGAACCCCTTTGCGTCTGAACAGGAACCTGGGGGGGCGGGGGGGCAGGGAGAGGGGAGGGAAGGCAGTTTTTAGGAAACCTTCCAAGGCAAAAGTTCTTGCTCTTTTTTTTTTTTTTTTTTTTCCCTTCAGAAGGTTGTATTTAGGTTTAAGTGGAAAATAATTGGAAAAGGAAATTAGGGAATTCCATCATGAAAAGTCCTGCAAGGCACTGATATAGTCTTGACTCCTTCTGAGTGGTCACCCTCCCTTTTCCCTACATTGCTTTCATACCTCTTTGCTGCATGTTACTCCCCATATGCTGCATAGGCTGACCACGTTGGCCTCTTAGCTCTGCTGGTGTTTTCGTCCAGGAAAACACTGGCAAAGGCTAAGTTTAGGAGATTCAGACTACAGTTAGTTTGAATTCATGAATCCATCTTTTGAGCTATAAAAGTGCTTTTGTGGTTGAGGGAAAAATTCCTGAGGTCTTCATTGCTCTCCTAGAGTAGTATTGCATTATGTATACCTCTGCATGCATGAATGAGCACTGTGGTAGAGTAAGATAGGATTAAAATTGTCCATCAGTTTTGGAGGGAAAAAGGAGACTTGGTCTGTACGAAAAATCTGTAGACAGATAGTTTCTCTGGAAAACATTTTAAAAATCCCAGTTTACATTAATAATAGAACTACTTTCATTTCGCACTGCTCTGCAATAACCTGTGCACTGCTTCTTGGAGTAGCCACCAGCTTCACTGGTGCTCGTTTCCAAGTGACTGACATTGGATAGTGTGTGACTGGAATCATGCAGGGCATCAACAGGATTTTGACTCAAAGAAGCATTTATGTACTCTCCAGCTTTTCCTTTTTCTTTCTAAAGAGCTGGTGAATTTCAAAAAGGTAATTCCGATGGGCAGTGATACGTTTTCCTGTCTCTGAATGGAGCTCTGTGACTTCTACCCTTGGGAATCCATTGCTGTGTTTTCCTAGTCATTCCTAGGGAGATTTAAAAAAAAAGAAAAAGTAAAACTTCTTTCTAATGACTTCTCGAAGAACTTTTGAGAGATGAGATTAAACGTGTCCTCTTTAGCTTCAGTGCACTAATTTGATTTGTGTTAGTTCTGTGCACAGAACTCTCTTCTCAGAGAGCTGTCTCTGCCTAAGTGTCTGCTGAGGTTGAAATGATAAATATTTTGTGCATAAAAGACAACTTTTTCCAAGTGGCATCGTTCCAACTCTGTTTCAGTGTAAGGGCTCCAAACCAGTTAAATCCTGCGTCTGTGGGCTGCAGTATTCAGCTGTGTTATCTGTGGAGAAAAAAGCACAGTTATTCAGTAGAGTGACTATTAAATCATCTAGACTGTAAGAGGATTATGTATTCACACAAGCTTAAACGTAACTGAGTGCCTTAGCATTTACATATACAGCTCCTAATTGAATTTTGTCACTAAATATTACAAACTCAGGAGCCATGTGACTTTCATTTATTGCAAAGTGCATCCTCTGCAACAAAAGCATTTTGAGAAAATAGGCTTTTCTTTCAAACAGAAAGTTAAACAGTATTCCAGAAAGAGATCTGGAAGTGGTAAAGAGCTATTCACAACTTTTGTGTGCTGGAAACCCCCTGTGGTCAGCTACAGCCTGTATCTGGACTGCCTGCATTTCAGCCACGCATGCTGCCAAGAGCCTTCAAAAGTTCCTCACGAAAAAGCATTTGGGTTTTTTTTTCAGAGCATTGTATAGTATAATGCCGAGGAGCATTTTTTAAAGATGGGAAGCCAACACGTGCATCTTTGGTGTTCACAATACTAGATATCCCGTGCTGAACAGGACAAGAGCTGTTCAGAATTACCAGATGGGTTTAAAAATGGAAAAAAGCATAGCTCTGTGCCTGACTTGATCTACCATTAAAAGTGGCACCGGGCTTCTGCGGTTATAGTGCTGCTGGGCGCTGGTGTTTCTAGTGCAGCACTGCATGGTACCTTTGTGCCTTGAGCCCCTTGGCAGTCTCCAGCCTACTCATCCTTCGGACCACTGCCCAATGTAAGACAGTGATGACATTCCCCTTTTTGAAGCGCTGGAACTGAGACACAGAGACTTGTCCCAGGGAAAAGTCGGGGACCAAATACAGGTCCTGGAGGTCTTAAAGTGGCATCTTAACAGGGTTTTTTCAAGCTACATTTGAATCTGAAAGGGCAGAAGTACAAATAGCTTGGGTGGGGTGCATTTCTCCTCTAAAACATGGAAAGATAAAACAAGTTTCAGTGGAAGATTTGTAAAAAACCTCATCAGTTGAAAGCTACAGCCACTTTTAAGATTTTGAGCTTTGACAGAAGGGATGTTTTTCTGTCCTATTAAACTCAACCCAGGGGTCTTTATCTCAACCCAGGGGTTTTACTTTTTTTTCGATTCTCTCCCCCATCCCACTGGGCGGGGGGAGTGAGCGAGCAGCTGCGTGGTGCTTACTTGCCGGCTGGGGCGAAACCATGACAGTAGTTTTTGGCTTGCGTTGGGCTGTACAGGTCTCGTGCATGGGTAGAGGAGGAGTCTGATGGAGCAGTCACTTGAATTACTGCACATCACCCGGTGTGCTCCTGCATTGCCTCTACATTCAGTCTTTCTGCTCCAGATAGACGGAGAGCAAAGACGACCTAAGCCCTAAGCTCTGTTGCTGCCTGGAAAAGTTCATGGGTCCTGAAACCGAGTAAACTGTGTTCGCATGACAGACAAAATGGAGGGGCAAAGGAGGACCTGTGTCTGAACCCTTCTACCTTAAGCAAGTTTAGGTGGAAACCTGAGAGATCGGCCAGGCTTAGAGACTTAGTTTTTTCAGATAGGTTTGGAATGCCTTGCAATAGAAAGGTGTTTGTCACTCCATGTGCCAGCTCAGATGAAGAAGTGAGGAGCACAGAAAGAAGGGTTGCATTATTTTTCACTTGAAGTGATAGTTGGTCTGGATTTTTTTTTTTTATGTTTTTGAGTAAGGCTCTGTGTAGCTGTTTCATTTAGCCCTCAGCTCTTCTGACAGTGACAGATTTCGCTGTGTTTGTTCCTCTGTGATAGGAATGAAGTATGCACGATTACAAAAGTTTGAAGATGTAGAGAGACACTAGGGTGGAAGAAATGTATGGGCAATGCCGGAGAGAAGGTTCTTTGGGAAACCAGAGATAAGCCGAATTATTTGTTCTTTAAGGCAAATTAATTGTCAGTCTTTGAAGTATTTAAGACCACGCTTTGCTGGCACAACCTTAGCCCTAAAAGTGTGTTTAGCTTCTTGATGCAGAAAAAATGGGAGTCATCAGCTCGACAGCTTTCCCTGTCACACGATAAATCACATGGCCTCAGAGTATCAAAGCTATCTAAATGACTGAGACACTTGCAGGAAATGCAAGTGTCTGTTACTGCCCTCTTAGGGTGTGTCGTTTCTACAAAATTATCAATATTGCTGCAGGGCCTGGTGACTGTCGGTATTGCTGCAACTCCGCGGAGCTCGACGCTGGGCAGAGCCGGGGTCTGGAGCCAGTCCTGCCACGGAGCCACGATGATCTCACTAGGCAGGAGAGAAGAGGGAGGTAAGGTGGGAAGCAAGGGTAAAGTGACACGTCCAGATGCTGGCTGTGGTTTCTAAACTTTTCAAATTGCCACCCTGCCACTGCAGCCTTTTTCTGACAAGGCCATAAAGGAAACCTGTTAGCTGGTGGTTGCGTGACTGTTTAGCTTCTGAACTCTCTCCCCGTGTTGTGTGTTACTTGGAAGGGTAGCGGAGGCTGGAGTAAGAAGTTCTGTCTGTCAGCATCTGCACTAGAGAGGTGTCTACCCACCTTGTTAGTGGGGAGATCAAGCCCAATTGCAAGACAGCGGTCTGCGATACTTTACCTCTTTGCGATACTATGAAGCCACGAGCAGCGTATGTGCGACTTAAAAATGAGTAAGGGGATGTTTCACACAGCCTACTTGGCTGGAGGAGGTGGGATGGCAGATGTGCTTCTCAGTGCCGGTCTTTTCCAGCTACTGGGTGATGCTGTGCCCAAGTGGTGCGTTTGGCCCTATGCGAGTTCGCTTGACAGTTGCTGCGAGGCTGTTCCTCGCGAACGTGCCTTATTTGAGAGGCTGTGAAGAAGAGCCATGAGAGGGGCAGGAGCAGCCTCCTAAGCTGCGCTCCTCCTCCTCTGCTCCCTGCCACCGTACACGAGTGTTGCCTTTTGCTGCACAGCCCCTATTGCTCTGAGTGGCATCCATGTTGATGCTGCACTGATGAGTCTGTTTTCCCCCATCCTGAGAATTTCTGCTTTGGAGCTGTGTCACTTAGCTGACTGTCCTGCATTGCTGCAGTGCATTCCCCACGGAGTAGGCAAAAGCAGGCTTGTTTTGCTTGACCGCCACTGTTGAAGGTTTTGCTAAGATCGTGGTGCTTCAGTGGGGTCCTTTGGGACTTTTCTTGCTCTTCCTACTTGCAAAAACTCAAAGTGACACTTTGTGTCACCGATGCTTCTAGGAGTCAATGAGGAATGGCTTTTTTCTTCTTGCGATAAAAGGCTTGAGGGATTTTTAAAGTGAAATCAAACCCTTTCCCCCCAAGGTGCTCAGCTGCCGTCAAAATAGAGAGCTAGTTCAGTCTCCTTTTGGCAGAGTAGAAGTGTAGGCCAAAAATCTGCATGTGGTTTTTGCCCTTTCAGGCGTTGGTCTCTGGATTGAAGCTTTTGGTTTTCCCAGGGATTTCTGCTTTTGATATGAAACATATTTGTCATTAAGAGGGTTATTTCCCGTAAGTCTAGTTTCTTTTCCTGACAGGTTCTCATGAAAGGCATTTTGCTGAATTTCCCAAATAAACTAACCTTTGGCATCCTTAACGTATACCAGTAACATATTCTCCTCCTTTTGAGTGTCGTACAGTGGTGGATAACACTTAACCCCCCCCGTTTAAAAATAGATAAACCTTGCTTTGTAGGAGCTCTGCAGTTACAGTACTCCGTAGCAGTCCAGGCCCTGCAGCACGTTTTAAGGTCTCTATCTGTGCCATTGCTGCCTTTGAGGTTAGCTGGTAAAATAACGGTTAGGTATGTTACTACCATTATAGGTACCTGTTTTAAATTTGTCACCAATGTCAAACACTTACCAAATAATCTGTTACGAAGCTCATAAAATATTCTGACTCTTACCCTGTTATCCCAGCTAATAGGACAGTTCTCTGCCTCCATTTCCTCCATCCCATGGTCATCATTATATTTTTATTTCAATATGGTAAAGTATAATGAAATTATTTGGTATTGTCTGATTCTGTTGTACAGATAGAGTGTCTTTAAAACGTGAACAGATCCTATTTAAATCCTATCAAACTTAAGGAAGCAAATGCAATGTCGCTCTTATTCAACAATGAAGGAAGAAAGGTTTGCATCGGTTTGCAAAGAGACGTTGATGCCCCTTCCCAACAAGTTAAAATCCCTTCTGTCCATGAGAGCGACTTCTTCTTCTCTTTCAGGAAGGAGATAATAACAGAGTGCAGAACGCAGAACTTCCTGAATTTTAATTCTTATCCTGAATGTCTCAGTCCTGAGCTGCAAGTGGACTTTCGGTTGCTGTCTGGAAATCGCATGGCTACTTTGTTGCTTCTCCAATAACATACGTGCTTTTGGAAAGCTCCTGAAAGCTGATGAGTATGAGTCAGCGTTAGCTCTTTTCTTGACTTTTGTTGAAACTGCTGTGATTTTTCACCTGAGCTGATCTTGCTTTCTTTCATTTTTCACCCAGCTGGCCCATTTCCTGCATCGCCTTCAGCAATTTCCTGAATTACTCACCTGCATCTTGTTATCTCAGGGGTTGTCTCTTGCCTCTCAGCCTGCAGATTCAACGAGCTGAAGCACAACAGCACTAGATGATTATTCCTGCAGGTGGACTGTGGCACGCCTATGGTTTTCAGCCAAAGACATAGATCAAAGCCAAACTGCATTAAATGCAAGTCTTTTCTGGCGTTATCTTGCAATGCCGTATCATTGCTTATTCTTAAAAGATTCTTGAGTAACTAACTCCCACTGAAGTCAGTGAGCACTGGGTTCCTAATTATCCTCAGAGGATATAGGCCCTGGTTAGGAATTAATTCCCTCAAAGCGTTTAATTCTGAGAAGCAAAACAGTGGACGACTCTGTACTGATAGGCAAATGCATTTTCCCAGGGCTTTTCTGCTAGCATGTGCTTGGAAGTCTTGAAGTTGTGCAGAAGATGCTGTAGAAGCAAAGTAAGTCTTTTTCAAGACATGATGGGATTGCCTAGCCTGGCACCTGGGAAGATAAACCAAGGCCAAATTGTTCTTTTCAAAAGCATTCATGTTTAAAAATGAATTAAAAAGATATAGCCAGGACAGTCTTTTCATTACCTCTTGAACGACAAATGCCTACCCATTCTCTTTTTCATGCATCCAGCCCAAGAGCATTGTTAAAATTCAAAAGCTGTAATGAACAGCATGCGAACTAGATGGACAGCTGCATCGGAAATTAAATTAGAGGAGAGGAACAGAGCATTTGATGAAATGGAGCTGTTGCTTGAGGCTCAAAAGCATCTTGGGAGAAAGCTGGGCCAAGTATTCTGCATAGGCCTTTATTTCTGTGGGTGTCTGTTTTCGGGGACGATCATTACTCACTAACAGGGAAGATTTTTTGAAAGCCAAGAGTGGAATAGGTACTCAGAATTTATGGAAACCCATAAAAGCGTGATTCCACTACACCAGGCATGGCTAAAGGTAGAAACACAAATTTTACTTGTAAGAATTAACCCATACACCAAAGGAGCTAGATCAGAAATAGCCACATGAAAATAAAAGCCCTGCTTCTGTCTGTGCATGCTTCCCAGCAGCTGCTGAGATGTCGGAGAGGGCTCTCACTCTGTCACCCACCGAACAGCCTGTCCTGACAGGAGTCTGTGGCTGCGGTCCAGCCTCTCATTAGAAAATGTCTTACCCTGAGTTCAGCATTTAGTGAAGAAGGTCTTGACTTAAAGGCAGTTGCACCCTTAAATGCCTGGCTCTTACCCAAGATTAAAAAGCTTCCTTCCTCTCAGTTATTCCTGTGACTCATCACTTAATGAAGTGGGCAGGTTAAGTGTTCTTTTAAGGGATTATTGAATTACTCTGTCTGGTCTAGAGACACTGCTCTCCCCTGAACACAGCTGGGTAGAGCCGCCTTCTGTCCAGAGGTAAGCAGACTAGTCAGTGGTCCCGCTACTTAACTGAACTATAGATGAATGATTAAACTATGTTGTGGTAAGCACTCCCTTTGAGTTGGACAAATATTGTTGTGTGCAGCATTTGTACTTTGTATGACCGTATACTCTGAAACCCACAAGGAAAAAGGAATGGAAATAGTGCAGTCTTGTTCGAGGCCAGAAGTGATGATAACCAGTCTCTTTAGACTAGCAGCGATTAGAGCGTGAACGTGCTTGGCAGGGTTAGTCACAGTGCAGGTTGCATTTGCGTCTGATCCAGCTTGGAATCGGGCTGCTCTTGGATCCAGCACTTGCAACAGATCTTCCCGCTCCTTCCAAAGGTAGGAAGGGTGCAAAAAGCCTGATGGTCCTCGTGTGCCTGGCAAGTTCCTGGAAAATGCTATGAGACAGACATGGCTCGGTGCTGCTGTGCAGTGGCAGCCAGCTGTTAGATGGGAGTGGGGAGCAGGGTAGAGGTTGTTCCCTGCTGCTGCAGACCTCTCAATGGGATGACTACATCAACACAGAAAGGCTGGTGGGAAAGCAACAGGAGTGAAAACTATTTAGTCCCTGGAAGATGACGAACCCCATGGTGTTGCAAAGAGAAAGTACTTTCTGGCTGCAGGCTTTGGTTTCGAGAAGCAAGCCAGAGAGACAAAACCCCAGCAGAGCTCTCCCCCAAAATATGCCCACAAAAGAGCTTGGAAAGGCTCAAGAGAGACAAGATGACAGCTGAGATGATGACATTGTGGTTTCTACAGCTGTGCACCCTGGGGTCAAAAAGCAGCTAAACCCAACCCAGGGCAAGGCAACCAAACCAAGCCATCGCTGTACTTTCTCTCTGAGCTAATGCTGATAGGATTCAGCTTAGATGATGACACTTCCCTATCAAAGCCCTCCTGGTACCGTAACTGTGGGATTTTAGGAGAACGTGAGGGTACAAGGTATGTGCAGAGAGGTGACATTTGAGCGCATGCCTCCTGTCAGCCTCTGCACCTTCCCAAGCTCATTCTCCTTATCCCTTCTCCTCTGGTGGTATTTCTACATTTCTTCTCTCACTCCACCTTTGTCCTGGAGTAGAGATGTACAAAATGTCTCTGCTGGCCAAATGAGAAGTGAAATGCCAGCCTGCATGAGGTGAAAGCTGAAGGACAGTTTTGGGTTTGTGTGTTGAGGTTTTGGTAGCGGGGGAGGGGCTGCAGGGGTGGCTCCTGTGAGAAGCTGCCAGAAGCTTCCCCGGCTCCAAGTCGGACCCACCACTGGTCAAGGCCGAGCCCGTCAGCGATGGTGGTAGCCCTCTGGGAGAACAGATTTAAGAAGGGGAACCTGCAGCGGGGGAGGAGAGCGGGATGTGAGAGAAACCCCTGTGCAGGCAGCAAGGTCAGTGAGGAAGGAGGGGAGGAGGTGCGCCGGAGGAGGTTGATGCCCCCGCAGCCCGTGGTGAGGCGGCAGGCTGTCCCCCCCCAGCCCATGGAGGGGAGCGGGGCAGCAGATGCCCACCTGCAGCCTGGGGAGAGAGGAGCCCACGCCAGAGCAGAAGAGTGAGGAGTCCTGCCCCTGGGGAGGAAGGAGCAGCAGAGACAACCTGTGAGGAACTGACCGTAACCCCCGTTCCCCATGCCCCTGCGCCGCCGGAGGGGAGGAGGTAGAGAAAACCAGGAGTGAAGCTGTGCCCGGGAAGGAGGGAGGGGTGCGGGAAGGTGTTTTTAAGATTTGGTTTTACTTCTCATTTTCCTTGTTTTGATTTGATTGGTAGTAAATTAAACTGATTTTGTTTTTCCCCAAGTTGAGCCTGTCTTTTGCCCCTGACCATAAGTGGTGAGTGATTCCTGCCTGTCCTTGTCTCGACCCACGAGCATTTCTGTGTATTTTCTCCTCATCCCACCAGGGCCGGGGAGGGGGGAGGAGTGAGCAATTGGCTCCGTGGTGCTTTGTTGCCAGCTGGGCTGAAAGCACGGCAAGGACTTGTTTTTCTTGGTAAAGGCTGGGGCTGGTAGAAATCACTCTGTACCTGCCAAGTACTGTTACCCCAAGGCTTGCCTCTGGCTTGGATGCCCGTGCCCTTTGTCCATCCCTCCTTGACAGCCCTCGCCATAGCTAGGTTGCCCTGGCCAACATCAGACAGCAGAAAGAAAACAGAGCAGAGCAGAAGCGTGGGTAGCTGGGCAGAGAGTGGGACTGGAGGCAGGCTGAGGGCATCGGACCTGCGATGAAACCAGCTTCCCCTCCTGCCCGCTCTGCCCTCGGCATCTGCTGTGCTGTGGGCGCGCAGCTGCAGCAGGATTTGCTGCGGGAGGAGGCACCGCTGACATGGCCCTGGAGCTCCGGGGGCCCATAGCCGTGCCCTCCAGCCGACTGGTGCCACCCACGGTGGGGCGCGGTGGGAAAGGGAAGAGGCAGCAGGAGAAGGGGCAGAAAGCAGCACCCAGAGACCCCGAGTGCCAGGGAAATAGGCATTTATTTCCTTTTCCATAAAGAAACTCTTGCTGGGGCCCTGCTAATGCCGCCGGCGAGGCGGCCTCTTGCATGGCCGGGGAGAGTCCTGGGGGCCGGGGGCCCTCCTCTTTGCGGGGCGCTGGGGCCCCCCGGGCGAGCGGTCCCTGCCCCGGCCGGGAGCGGAGGGGCTGCGGCTGCAGCCCTGGGCAGAGGGACCTGCTGCCGCCTCCTGCCCTGGCTCCTCCTGGGCCTGCTCCTGCTCTGCAGGGATGGGCACAGATGGGGGGTGGCCAGGAGCCCCGCGGAGGGCAGCCTCCGACGTGCTGGGTTGGTCCTCCCTGTCGGAGCCTGCCGGGCTGCTGGAGGAGGCCGGGTGGGGGGCAGGAGTCCCCCCCCGGGAGCTGGTGGGGCTGGAGCTGGAGCTGGCCGCAAGACTGTCGTTCTCCTCCCCGGCAGGAGCGGAGGAGTGCAGCAGCCTCTGGGCCTCCTCGCTGCACCGGTGCACAATCCTGTTGATGAGGCCATGGATCAGTGGTGCTGTACGTTCCTGGAGGCCAGGCTGCATCCGCTGGACCACAGCCTCGCTGTCCAGCCCGTAGGAGCACAGAGCGTGCAGGATCAGCTTCTCTGCTGCCACTGCCAGCCACTGCTGTTCCTCATATATTGCCGTCAGCTCCCGGCGCAGCCAGGGCAGCACGGGGTAGAGGAGGTACTGGTTTTGCTGGAACAGTGCTGCCCAGACCTTGGGCATGAGACCACCAACGGTAGCCCTTACCCCAGTCCCTGCACCCCCCTGCTCTTCCAGTAATGGCATCCCCTGCAGAGATGACATCAAGGATGCTGCGGGGCGATGGGGGCTGCTGTTGGCCAGGCGGCTAAGGGCTGTCCTTGCCTGGCAGATGGCGACTGAAGGCTCTGCGGGGTGTGTGATGACATGCTCCAGGTAGTCTTCTCCCCGCACAGAAAACTTGACCTTCTCCATCTGTGTTCTGCAGAGCGGGCAGTTTGATGTTATTTCTGCCCACCGCAGGATGCAGTCCAGGCAGAACTGGTGTTGACATGGCTGCACGAAGGCGATGCTCTTCCGAGCTTTGTGGCAGATGGGACAGCTCCACTCTGTCCCTGTGGCCATGTTTGTGCTCCCCAGTGGCTCAGGGAGAGCGGAGGATGAGGAGCTGCTCCCTGTTGCTGGTGCTGGCGCTGCCAAAGGGTGTCGTATGCTGCAAAAGGGAGAGGGATATATATGTAATATGGTAAGAGGTTTCTATATAACATGGTAAGAGGTTGAGAAGATCAGTCTTTCTTGATTAGACCACATATTCAAGCACACAGAAAAGCTTGCAGATAACTGGAACAAATGGCAAGTGCACTCTTCAAAACACCATAATTTAAAAGTTTCAGGTAAGCCACAGGCCTGCTCCATTTTGATTTTAATCCAGTATGATCTTCCCTCAAACAGTTCTCTAAAACACTATTCAGTGAAGACTTGTTTTGAAAGGACTGCCCTTCCTTTCATTGGGAGCAGGACTATCCGTGGTTTCCTGTGATGCTTAAGGTTTCTGAAGAACACCTCAGTATTTTTAAACAGAATTTCTATTAACAAGGACAATATTTTTCTGCCAGCAATTTGGACTTATTCTCATAATATACCTGTGTCGTAGTTTAATCCCAGCCGGCAACTAAGCAGCACACAGGTGCGTGCTTACTCCCCCACCACCCAGTGGGATGGGGGAGAGAATCAGAAAGAAAGTAAACTTGCGGACTGAGATAAAGACAGTTTAATAGGACGGAAAGGAAGAAAATGGTCATTATAGTGGTAGTAATAATAATAATAATAATAAACTGACAGTAGTAATAAAGGAATTGGAATATACAGAACAAGTGCTGCACAATGCAGTTGCTCACCAATTGCCTACCGATGCCCCGTCAGTTCCCAAGCAGCGTTCTGCCTCCCCCGACCAACTCCCCCTACTTCACATACTAGGCGTAACGTCACACGGTATGGAATACCCCTTTGGCCAGTTTGGGTCAGGTGTCCTGGCTGTGTCCCCTCCCAGCTCCTTGTGCCCCTCCAGCCTTCTTGCTGACAGGGCACAAGAAGCTGAAAAGTCCTTGGCTTAGTATAAACATGACTTAGCAACAACTGAAAACATCAGTGTGTTATCAATGTTAGTCTCACACTAAATCCAAAGCATAGCGCTATACCAGCTACTAGAAGGAAAATTAACTGTATCCCAGCCGAAACCAGGACCTAAAAGAAAACTCTGGATGCACTGCAAAGTGCCTCCACTCCCAGATGACACCAGGCAGACGTTTCCAGTGAAGAACACCTTTGCTAAAGCCAGCACGTGCCCAGGGAAGAGTTTGGTGCGAGGCATTCCCGCCTTCCGCCAGGGGATCAAAGCAGAGGGGACCATGCCTCCGCTCCTCCTGGGACCCGAGCCCCAGCCTGCCTTCCGTCCACATTCCTGGGGGGTGCTCCTGCACCCCGGCCCTTGAGCCCTGTAGCCCAGGAACAGCACACAGCCATTGCCAGCAGCAGGGCACAGGCTCTGCACGGAGTGTGCAAGGCCTCCCAGCTGACGCTGCTCAGGCCTCTTCTGCCGGGGTGTGACCTGGCCGGCCTGGAGCTGGGCTTTCACCGGGCTGAGCTGCCACAGCGCTTTCTCTGCTGACCAGGCGGCCACGGTGCCTCCCTTCATTGCACTCTTGCTCACCTCGGTAGGGTACGGCCCTGGTTTTACACAGAGCCCAGCACCAAGACGTGTTTCTGCGCAGGAGGTATTTGGCGCAGCTAGACTGAGGTCGTAGCGAGCAGCGGAGGCTGGCAGGAGAGCAGAGCCCCAAGATGCCAGGGCAGAGGGGGAGGCATGGAGGAGGCCAGGCCCGGGCTAATGAGTGATGGGGCACAGGCTGGACCTGGAGACCTCCCCACCCCGGCAAAGGGCTGCACAGGGCTGTACCCTCTCCCTCCAGATGGGCCCTGTCGACCGCAGGTTGCAGCAGAGTCGAGATGGGGGACGTGCACGCAGCACCAGGAGAAGGAGGAGAGAGCATCACGGGTGGCAACGCCGGCAACGCCAGCTGCACTGCTTGTGGTGAGAGGCGAAGACTTTTCCGGCGGCTTTCTTAGTTTTACTTTCTTCTTTCATAATTAGGTGACTAACAAGTGCCTCCAAGTCCCCTTGAGGGCCGGCGCATGCCCCCGCTGCTAGCCCGGCCCTGGTTTCGCCAGCTTCTGGGGCACCCTAGTGTTGCCGGCAGCATGGCCTCTTGTGGGCTGAAGAGGCCTGGGAGCCGCAGGGCCTCCTCTTCGGGGGGCACCGGGCCCCGCAGGTGACCAGTCCCTGCCCCGGCCAGCAGTGGAGGGGTCTGCCACTGCCGGCCCCAGCTCCTCGCGGGGCTCCTCCTGCGCTCTGGGGTTGGGGGCAGGAGCCTCCAGCGAGTCGGCGGGGGCAGGAGCCTCCAGCGAGTCGGCGGGGCCAGGGCTGTCCGCGGGGCCGTCCTCCCACTCCTTGGCAGCCCGGGAGTGCAGGAGGCCCCGCTGCTGCAGGATCTGCTCCCTGCACCGGCCTGTGGCGACGCTGATGAGCTGGCGCACGAATGTCACCGTCTGGTGTTGCAGGAAGGGCTGCAGCTCCCGGACCAAGGCCTCCTCGTCCAGCCCGTAGCGGCACAGATTGGTTATGACGGTGCCCTGTGCCAAAGCCAACTCCCACCAGCGGGCCCTGTGCAGCACCTGGTTCAGCCAGGACAGCAGGGGCTCGAGGATCTCCAAGGAGCCCCGGAAAAGGCCTGCCCAGACCTCAGGCTGGAAGCCAGCCACCTGAGCCCTGGGCGCTGGCCTCGCAGCCCGCTGCCGCTCCTGGTGGCCAGCAACCAACGGATCTGAGGGGTGTTGAACAATTATCTCCAAAAAATCCACCTCTGACCGCATGGAGTAAAGAATGGAGTTGATGGGTTACCTGCAAAGGGGGCACGACGGTTTCCTCTTTGCCCACCGCACGATGCAGCCCAGGCAGAACTGGTGGAGACAGGGGGTCACATAAGCGACGTCATCTTCAGAGTCGCGGCAGATGGGGCAGCTCCACTCTGCCTGCGTGGCCATGTTTGCTTGTTGTGGCAGGGGGGTGAGCCGAGGACAAGGAGCTGCTCCTCTTCACTGGCGTCACACGCTGCGCAAGGGAGAGAGGCCATGGTCACTCACTGTCCCGGGGAGGGGAGGGGAGGAAGGAATGCCCAGGCCCCTCCAGAAGGACACCCTCCCGGCTCCCCGAGCCCCATCGCCCGCCCCACGGCCACCTCGGGGGGACACTTCCCCGCACAGCTCACCTCCGCTGCTGCAAGCTTGCCTCGCGGTGCCCGGCCGCCTGAACCTGGCAGGGCCAGGGAAACACAGGGGATGGCTCCGGGATGGGCAGCGAGAGCTGCCGACGGCAGCCCCCAAAGCACCACCCAGCACCAGGAGAAGCCTCGCTCGACCCTCCAGACCTCGCAGGCACGCTCGGCAGGAGTCCAGGCATGAGCCAGACTGGCCCAGGCTCTGCTGGCGCCGGAGACAAGGAGCACAGCATCAGCTAAAACTAGGGAGTTCAGCCTGGAGACCAGGGTCTACCTTCGCCCATGAGGGCAGTCTGGCAGTGGGGCCGGTTTCCCAGAGAGATTTTTGCCATCTCTGTGCTTGGGGGTTTCAAGCCGCAGCTGGACAATTCCCTGAGCACCTGGTCTGACCCCAGGGCTGACCCTGCTTTGGGCAGGAGGTTGGACTACAGACCTCCCAAGGTCCACTCCACCCACATCCTTCCTGTGATCTTACCCTAATCCTGGGAGAAGAACCAAGTCTAAGATGGTCATCAGCAGAGTCCATATCAACAACTTTACAGGAGAAAAAAGTAAATACCATTTTTTGTTTTCATGTTCTATACTTCCGTGGCACTCATCAGTTTAGCGTCTGCTTACTTTGCAAAATGTAAAGTTTTCCACAACACAGTGCCACACTCCTGGCAGTGCAGCAGAATGGATAAGCTAAAACTCAGATTGTCAAAAGTACATCCCTCTGGATCAGTGGATAAACTACAGTTGCGAGGGATGTTTGCAGAAGACTAATTGTTTAGACCCAAGGCTTTCTAATAGTCTGAGCAGTGAATTCTGCCCGTTTAACTGTGTTGGTAAGAACAGTTCAAAGAAGCTTTATATTTTTACTGCAGAATGCTTAATTGTATTTGTCTGTGTTTATGTTGTGCTCCACTCAGTAGTATAGAGAGAATGCTGTTCAGAAGAAGCTTTTGGAAAGAAAGTATTTCCTTAAAAATTTACTTTCTGAGAGAGATCAACCTCTCCGCAGGCAGCGAGGGCTGGACTCTCGGGAACGTTTTTGCTGCACACTGCAGCCTCGTGACAGTCTGGCTCTGCATGTTCTCAACAAAACCAGGAAGCCTTAATTTTTTTCTGGGCTCGGGAGTGCAGCTTTGGGTGCTGCTTGTGGAAGGCAGTGTATTTGATCCATGACAGTGTCAGAGAGAGGCTCAGGAGAAGGACCCCGTAAAGAAAGAGGCTGAAATAAGGAAACAAAATGAAAATAAAGGGAGAGATAAGAAACCTTATTAGCAGTATTTTCTTATAGAGGTTTTTCTAGCAGTATTTTTCATTCTATTCGTGTAGTCATTTTACTCCTAATTTTTAAGTTCCAAGCCTGTAAAATCATGTTATGATTCACCTCAAGCTCGGATTCTTCCCTATCTACCATTTTCTCAGTGAGCTTTCAGTCAGATCTTTTTTTTTTTTTTCCCTTCCAAGAAAAGGAACTGTACATATAAAGGTCCTCTGTCACAGGGCATTAAACAGACCCATCTCTTGCTGTTTCAAAAGCCCAGGGATAGAATGATGGTTTTTTTTCTGGGCCCATTAATTATAAAACATTTGTGGACACTGAGGGCTGAGAGAAGTAATCAAATATTCGGCAGCATCTGTTTTCTATTTATTGGACACGCACCTTCCAAGAAAATGTGAGAGGCTTTTGTTCCCTGGGTCCATAATCTCAGGCACGGCACCCTGAGGGGAGGACCAAGCTCGTACTTCTGTGACTCCTATCGCATCCGCTCCACTGAACTGTCATTTCTAAGCAAAGCTTAGATGCTGACGGGTTTATACGGATTCCTTAGTATGTATCCAGGCTCTAAAGCAGCTTTCTACTCCTGCTGCTGGAGCAGCTGACATGAACTCCTGAAGAGAATCAACATTTCTATTTTAAGATGCAAAAATAAAAATTTTAGCTCTGCAGGAAAAATGTGAGCGGTGGGATTGTTGTTTCCCGGGCATTTCTTAATTCTCGAAGTATTTTAACACTGAAAACTTTTCTGTGATAACTTGTTGCTTCAGTGGGCTGTACTCTGCCATCTGCCCCCATCACTGGTGGAGTGGTTGGGTCCTCTGGTGCTTCCAAGCTGTAAGGCACTCGGCTTTCTTTGTACCTTTGATCAAATACCTGTGTTGGTGCTCTGCCCATCTGGTTTGAAAGAGCACAGCAGCATTTCATACCAGCTGATACTCTCCAGGCTTTGGGTGAGCCAGGTGCTTACACACATCTGACTTGACGTTAATGAGTGGCCTTACTGCCCTCAAGATTTCCTGCAACTGACACCTGCCTAAGTGTGGGGCTGCACTGTGCCCTTGCACAAGCTACTGACTCCCAGCTTAGCCAGCTATCTGCAACTTCATTGTCATGACTGGTAGTAGACACCTTTGATTCTCCTGTGGGTGCAGGCTGTCTTTGGCACTGACAAGCTGTCTAGGCTGTAATGTTCCCCTGAGCCTTGCTCTGTTTTCTACTGACCTCCATTTCTTTTGAATGCAAAGCTGCCTGCGGCTTTGCCATATTTCCAGGTGGCTGCAGTTCTTAGGTAAGAACCCTGTATGTGTATGTAAGTAGATGTATACAATGTATAGGTATATGTGTATGCTTATTAGACTGTAAGAGACTTTATGTATGTGCATCTTCTGTGACCTCTTCTCCCTTTGGGGGAGGAAAAAGGAAAAGGGGATAATGGGGTTTTGTAGATAAACTCCTTTGTGGTTGAGCAGCCGTGGGAACGGCATAGCCTGCAAAGAAAGTATTCTTGCATTAAATGGAATGTGCTGGAAGTTCATCCTACAGGTTTTAGGTTCTATTTGGAGTCTGAAACCATTTTCTAATTGACTCAGATGCAAGCCAGGTTTTCCCAAATTATTAGTTCCTGTTTCAGAGTCTAAAAAGAGCTGGATTTTTTGAAGTTCACATATTTTAGGCAGAAGAATTTATGGCCAGACTAGCCTGGGTCCTCAGAGATATCAAAGTATTTCTCATCTGCTTCAGAACGTGAATAGGTACCCTTCTGCCAGACAAGCTCTCACTCACAGGACGTCAACTATCTTGAGCTTGTTTCAAAAGCTGGTCCCTTATTTCAGTGCCTACATAGAAGTCAAGCTCTGCTGTGAGAAATGCCCTTCACTCATGCAGAGATAGAAGTACCATTTTGTATATTGGCGGTTTCTCTGCATGTAAATGACTTCATCACAGTTTTGCAGCATGGTTTTCCATATTACTGAATAGTTAATAGCCTTGTCTTCATTTTTTTGCCCTCACTGCAAAGAAAACTCAAATCACAGACAGTAGGAAGCCAGACTGTGAATTATCTCTCTTCTGAAAATGAATTGGTAAAGTATACCTACTGAAAATACGAGACCTTTGTGATTAATTCCTTGCAGAATCTGTCTGAACTAAGGTAGATAAGCACATTAATTTGAAGGGCCATGAAATGTAGCTGGTCAGATATTCTGTTTAAGTGGATGTTGCTTGCTATCTGTTTTTCCTCCTTCTCCATCCACACATAAGAACTCAGTGAAAAATAGAGTGCTGGTTAAACACTCTATGGCTCCACACCATGACAGCTTGGTGGCAAAGCCAACCTCAAGTGTTTGTAGTGACTCATTTTGCCTCCATACTGCCGTTTTCTTCCCCCAAAGATATACTGGTAGAGTTATTCTAATGCTATCACACTGGCTACTAACTGTTTAAAAAATTAGCGCTGGAACATGTTGCCTGGAGAGGTTGTGGAGCCTCCGTCCTTGGAGATATTGAAAAGCCATCCGGACATAGTCCTGGGCAACTGGCTTTAGGTGTCCCTGCTTGAGGAGGGGGGTTGGATCAGGTGACCTCCAGAGGTCCCTTCCAACCTCAACCTCTCTGTGATTCTGTGAAAAAGGAATTGATGCTCTTTTCAGGCCAAACCATTTGAGTGACCTTGGCTAGAGTATGGCCTGACAGTCAGTTCTCTTGACACAGCTGGTGGTACAGGGCAACACCGAGTGTGAAACACCAACTACCAGCGAGCAGACACTGGTGCATGCAAGAACTTCTTAGTCTGACATTGTTGCTGAAGACATGAGTAAATGAATTGTAGAACTGCTGCCTCACCAGCATGCTCAGATGCTTGACCCAACTGCATTTAATTTCAGATAAATGTACAGGATGAAATAAATACAATGATGAATACATGTATGGTTGCTCTCATGCAGGCTGTGGCTCAGGATTCCCGAAGGAGGTGGCTTAGCATGCCTTCTGAAAATGTACATTGTCTAGGAGCCAAACCATAAGTGAGTTCTGAAAAATCTTGGTTGAAGTCAACGCTCTTGGGGAAGGAAACACTTGCAAAAAGCACTTGCAAAATTAGTCTGACCCTGATTATGGTTCTAGTAGTCTTTTTGTCAAAGAATCACGCTTTGGATCTAAAAATACTGTTTCCCAGAAGGCTCAGTGAACGAAAGTTCAGCACTGAGAATAGGACACATACATGAACTATGCAGACCTGAGCCATCCTGTGACTTTGAAGAGTTGTCAATACCATCAAACTGAGGCAGTTAAATAAATAAACAAGAATATGTGACATTACATTAATGTTGAGTCTTTGACTGAAGCTGGGTCAACCAGAGGCCCTTGGAGATTACTGCTGTTTCTCTAAAGGCAGGACAAGAGTCCTTCTCTGGAGACCCAAGTTCCAACATCTCATCAGCAGCTTTGTGCATTGCATTCTTGCAATGGGAATATCAGGTTTTGCTTGGCTGAGGACTGATGTTGTCTTACCAGAGTCTGAGGTCCTTGATCATGACCTCAAACTTTTCTCCCTGGAGCAGTGGAGTTGTTGATTTTTTCCCCCTTTTGGCCCCAAATTACTAACTTCAGATGCCTGGCCCTCACTGTGTCACAGCAACCTTCCACTGCTGCCTTTCCCCCCACAACAACCCCGTGCATGTCAGTACCTCCTCTGCTATGATGAGACTACGTGGCTGGTTTCCACTGGATGCACTGCTCAGACATCTCCCTTCTTTCTGGGCTACCATGGGTAATCTTTCTCAGACTTTATTTATTTTATTGAAGGGCCCACGCTTTAAAAAATCCATGCATAAACATATGGAGAAACAGGATCAGGGCTGCAGCTTACAAGACGGACAGGTGCAAGGCACTCTGAGAATCCACAAGTGCACACATCCAGTCCAGCTGTTAGCTTTAGTCTTGGTTCTGCTATATTAAACCAGGGTAACTAAGTTGTTGGCTACACAGTCAGTGTAATTAGATAAATCTGGGCTGCCGCAGAAAGTAGTCTTGCCTGTTACTCTCCACGTCCCATCGACTCTATGGAGCTCACACAGACTTTTGAGAAGCTACATCTAAATTTATACCAGGGAAATGATCCATTTTCAAACTAACCCCAAAAGTGTAGGCAGGAAAAGCTTGCAGCAAGATTAGTTCCCTGATATAGTCTGTAGAAATCCCACTGCTAACAAATGAGGGCTGGTGGGAAAAAGCTAGAGTCAATGGGTGTAGAGATTTGTGCTAGATTAAACCACAGCATGGA
Organism: Harpia harpyja; assembly: GCF_026419915.1. Classification (NCBI taxonomy): domain Eukaryota; kingdom Metazoa; phylum Chordata; class Aves; order Accipitriformes; family Accipitridae; genus Harpia; species Harpia harpyja. The sequence continues at coordinate 37,084,429 of NC_068969.1, forward strand.
CTGGTCTCAGAGCAGAAATATCTCGGAATCTTTAAAACTGAGGGCAGGCTGTGTTTGTTCAAGAAAACCTGCAGCTGTGCTATGCAGGACTGGGTGGTTGAGGAGAAATTGCAAGTGTACATGTTACAGATATTCAGTGAAAACAGAGAACATCACTATCTCACGGCCAAGGTCATGGCTGCAGATAGTAGGGAACGCTGAAAGAACAGCGAATTTCAGGAGGAAAACTCTGTCCGCTACTGTTACTGCAGAAGAGTTGAAGGAAGGTCCCTGTAAACAGCTATGTACGGCAAAGAACAGTGCCCTCCAGGGTGCCTGCAGGGGGGCCAGACTAAATTGGTTAATGAGCTATATAAGCAAGTGAGTTTGATCAGGGAGAATCCGTGTCCTCAACTGGACCCTCCCTCCTTTGGGCGGTGTGCCATAACTGGAGGAAATGGAAGCAGGAGGAGATCACACACTAGGAGGTTTTTAGAGGTGTTGCAGTGAATTTGGGGAAAGGCAGAAGGGTATTTTGCAGGCTCTGCAAACCTTCCAAATAGCTAGGGGACTTCACAAGATGTCAAAATCCTCAGACGTGATATACGTCCTGAACATGTTTGCATCTGCCTGGGAAGCCAAATGGCAGATACTGTCTCTCCAGGCTTACTTGGTATTTGCATGTTTTAGGTCAGAGCCGAGGTCTCCATTCTGTCTCTACTGTAGATCAAGGTGCATTTCTACCATCAAACAACCCTGGGCTCTCCTCTGCCTGTCTACATTTTCTAACTGAAATCACCCAGGAAGAAACAAGAGTCCTAGATCAGAAAGAAGACAAAAAGGAAAAATCCCTGTAATCTCAGTTTAGGTGGGACTTGGAGATTTTGTGGTCAGTGTCAGATTTACCTCTAACTTGCACAAACAACGTGCTCCGTCTTTGTCTCAGTTGTTCAGCTCCTGATCTGACAAACAAATTTTCAGGGGTATTCTGAAGATTTCTTTGTAGGTCCCCATTAAAGAACTGAAGATTAGGCCAGGAATCTCATGACAAATCATTCCGGTTTTCTAGTGTAGAGCTAAATATCTTCTCTGAGATGCACAGTGCAAAATTCAGTATGCATAACAAAGCATCCATCTTGCAATGCATATGGATAACAGATTAAATGATAGCTATTTAAAGTACAGTGAGGGAACACCAAAGGCTTCACGAGATTAATTTGCTGCTCTTTGAATAACAAAAACATCAAACACAGAAATGTGAGTGGTTAGTCAGATCAAAGACTTCCACAGCTACCATGATAAATGCTCAGACTGTGCCTTACAGAAGACCAAACAAAGGCGTTGAGGAAGAAAGCAAACACGCTGGGTGACTCCTTCCTTTCTCACTGTTTTCACCTGTCCTGATTCATGTATCTGCCAGTCAGTGTGCTAGCTCTGAGAGAAACCTAGAACAGACAGAGTGTGGCATGCGTCCTCCCCTTCCCATTGCTGGCATTGCCTTCTCGATTTGTGCCCTCTCAGAAGTGCTCCCAAATACAGTGCAGAACCACTTAAAAATATCTTTTGTTTGAGCCTGAGTACGCCCTTACTCTGGAGGCTGTGAAACTCTCAGGCCAAGGAGAGTAGTCAACTCTGGGTAACCACGGACTTGTTTTTCCTTTTTCCTATCAAGACCTCTTGCTTCTGAAGGCTAGTTCTGGGTGTGCCTATTCTCACAAGTTTCCTATCAGTTTCTGCTACTGAACATGGTAGCATTTTTCTAATGATGGTGTCTGATGAGGGAGGCGTGTCGTTGAGTGGCCGGGAACATGGGTTACAGTGCAGTGAGGTGGGTGTGACCCCTCTCCAGAGTGGTCATGGCATACAGGGCAGAGCATTTCTCTGCCTGCTGCTGTCTGAAAAAGAGCCGCTGCTTTCGGAGGCAGGTCAGCGTCCCAGTCCTCCTTCCCAGCAAAGAAGGGCCTTCTCTGACTCTTGCTGTGCTCCCTTTGTGTCAGGTTGTCCTGAACGTCCAAGCCTGTGTCCAGCAGGCCATGGTAGAGGTGAGACCACGCAGCTTCTGCACGGAGAAGAGCAGGGTATTTTGCTGCAGGTCCAAGCTCGTAGCCTGCTATGGCTCCTGCAGGTGAGTCGGCCTCAGCCCGAAGCACAAGCCACTTGATCTCCACCTCACGATGTGATGGCCGCGCGAAGCACGTGGGTTATGGTGTGGTTCCCACAACAAATTTGCTGCCAGCTTGGTGAGCTCACTGCAAAATGGTCAGATGTTGGGTGGTAGGATAGTCAGTCTGAATTTGAAGCTGTCCTGTGGGCTAGGTTGGGATGTGATTCTCCTCTGCTTCCTTTCAGGAGCATGCTGGGGACGAGAGAGTTGTATCTTTACCCACATGGGAGTACTCCATGGACATGCAGACCTTTTTCTCCCTACAACCCCCGTCGCGCAGTGATTTTAGATATTTGCATGAGATACTCGAGGGCAGACACTTGAAGAGGTGTTGGTCTGGGCGAGTTCTCCCCATTCTCTCTCCCCTTCACCTCCCTCCCCAGGCAATAGTTGCACTGGTAAAACACATGCAGTTTTCATGCTTTATACTGCAGAAATAGATTTATTCCCATGTGGGCTACAAAAATGCCTCTGATGGTAGTGTCTGACTGTAACTTCTGCGCAGACAAACGTTTTTGGCCTAAGCCACTACAGCCTGGTTCAGTGCCCACCAAATTACTGTGTGCGCTCCCACTTACTTCGATGAGCATCTGCTCCGTCTCTGCTGAATTGCCCTTCGTCACTTTTCCAGTGATAGCTACTGAACTTGTTCTGATCAACAGCAAGGAAAGGATTTTGTCCAGATAATCTTTTTCTGTGTTTGAAACAAAAAGCCTAGCATTTTTAGCATGTGAATATGTCGTGGTTTCGGCCCAGCCGGTAACAAAGGACCACGCAGCCGCTCGCTCACTCCCCCCCACCCCCTCCGGTGAGATAGGGAGGAGACGGAGGAGAAAAAAGGAAAAAAACCTGGAACCTCGAGGGTTGAGATAAGGGCAGTTTACTGGGACAACACAAAAAAAAGGTTACAACAACAACAACGGTACTAATGAAAGAATATACAAAAAGAGCGATGCACAGTGCAACTGCTCACCACCCGGAACCCGACACTCCACCACTTCCCCCACCGAAAGTCGAGAGCGTGCTCCCCCCAGCCCGCTCCCCATTTATATACTGAGCATGATGTCACATGGTATGGAATAGCTCCTTGGCTAGTTCAGGTCGGCTGCCCCGGCTATGCCCCCCCCACCTCCCAGGTTCCTGTAAAAATTACCTCTTATCCCAGCTGAACCCAGGACAGAATCATAGATCATTCAGAGGAAAAATCATCCCTTCTGGACATATATTTCAAAATTTGCGGCATGTTGTAGCTCCACAGACAGTCAAAAAGGAGTTACTGCTAAAATTTCCATGCATGTTGATACCTTTTATTTTCAGCTTTTATTTTTCTTGTGAGTTTACTGTCTTACTGATTTTCTTTTTAACTTTTCTATGCCCTGATAAATGACTTTTCTTCCTTTGGAAGGAGTTTACTTTTAGACGCTTTCAATCTTCGTTTAAAAGTTGGGTTTGTATCCAGATTATTATTCTCATTGATTTCTGTTTCTTCCTCCTCCCAAATTCTTAATAACTTTGTGTCATGTCAGAACAAAAAAATGTTACACATTTGGAGGGATGAGATAAATGATACATAGCACTTAGCTGTTTGCTCAGCAGAAGTGGCAGCATTGGTTGTCCGTTTGCTTGTTTATGGTGGGAGCAACATTCTGTAATAGCTGGAACAGCTACTGCCCGAAAAGAGATTGAAAATGCCGTATTTTCATTCCACACACAGAAGTATGGGGCAAAGTGGAAGAGGGAGAGGAGGAAAACCCTTGCAATAAATGTAACCTCCAGTTATTCTCTATCCTTGCTTGCACTCCGCTGCTCTGTAATAACACTGTCATTGGTGACAACCATCCCGTCCCATAGATGGTTTAAATTGTTCTCATCTTCTTCTTGCTTTTTCTGTGTGCCATTTCTCTGGGGGGATTTAACATTAAAATTGTTTAATCAAAACTCAGATTCTCTCCTGATGTTGCAATAGTTTCATTCTCAGCTGGTGGTGCCAAAATTGTTCCCTCCAGGGGAGCAGCCTTTGCGTTAAAGCTGCCCTTCCAGTGTGAAGCCACTGCGTTTTTTGCTAGTACCCAAAAGACAGGGGGAAGGTTGGAAATTTTTCAGTCTTCCAAAATGTGTCAGTAGGAAAATGTACATTGCCCAAAGGCAACCATCCTTGCTTCTCTCCTCACTTACTTGATCCTGCCCTATCAGCCAAACTGCAAAGCTCCCTTCCCTCTGCTTTGAAATCTGAAAGACCTTGTATTTTATCCATTTCCGTCGGGAGCAGCAAACAGACTTTGTGCTCAGGACCTCTGCATGACTGAAGTCCTACATGGCTTTCAGACAAAGCAGCCTCTCTGCTCTTCCAGCTTGCTCTCCTTTCAAAAGGAGACACTTTTGGTTTGGAAAAATATTGGTTGGTTAGCTTTTACAGCTGTGTAAATAAAGAATGAAGAATAAAATCTGGAGGCATAAAAATGACAGGTCAGAAAGTTCTTGTCTTTGGCTCAGGTCTGTTATATCAATGTAAATTGGAAGGGAATCTCTTTCCTCAAATATTTCATTTCCAACCCCAGTGGTAGATACAGTCTACTAACTCTCTGACCAGCTCTTTAAATTAGTATGCTGTTCCCCTTCTTTTGTGTGAATTACTACGAGGACACATTTGTCGTGCCTTTGCCAGCTGAATTGCTCTGCCGTGCATAGCTTGACGTGATACGGCACTTCCAGACGCATGAAATATTTCCATGTTTCTGGTATTTCAGTGAGTCTCTGCATGACAGCACAGAACAAACCTGCCCAAATACGTGGTCCACCAAATTACCAGGCAATTAACTCACTCCAAGTTACTAGTTGTTGCCCCTTGCTCTCCTGAATTATTCCTTCCCCTGTGATGTGGCAGTGCCTTAAGAGCGCCTTTTCTTTGTGCTGCAGTAGTTTGTGACGGCCCCGACATAAAGCACAGGATTCCCACCACTGCTTCCCCCTGCCCTTCCACCAAAGTCACTGAGTTCACAAGTATACCACTGAATATTGTCTGCCTCCTCAAAATCAATCACTCTCTGCAGAGTCCTCCTCTCTTCAGCCATCATTCCTCCTTTCCCAGATCTTGGCTGACTTCGGACTGTCTGCCGCACAGTGACGTGTTCATCTCTTCCTCACTGCAGTCAGCTCTGACGCGCTCTTGTCTGTCTTTCAGCGAGACAAAGTTGTTTTGTTCAAGATCACGAGGCACTGGGGTTTGAAAGGAATCTCAACGTTCGGTAGCAGGGGGAAAATGGCATTGCTGGGGGCTTGATTTAGGTGTCCTGTGCCATGCCACTGAGGCACCTCAACCAGGGACTGCAGGCCTCCAGCTGCTGCTCCAAAATGATGTGGATCTTGTGTCTGCCAGCCGGAGGTGGGGATCTGGGGTAATACAGGGAAACTGACATATCGGTGATGCCCACCCTTGAGTAGCTGGATCAAAGCATTGGACCTTGTGAGCATGACTCAGTTGCACTCCAGGCGTTCAGACATCCAAGGACAAATCCTGCCCCTCTTTTTTAAGAGATGCTATGACTCGGTTTTGTACCTGAATCCTGACCTGCAGAGAGCTTCTCCAGCCTGGACTCCCTGTAGGCATATGGGTGTGAGCTTTTACGTCCATCCTTGCTGTGTAACCCAGGCATGAGATGCAAAAAGCCTACAGCTCTCTCAAGAGACATTGAAGGAAACCATTTGACTACCTGATTTCTCCCAGAAGAAGGATGTCTCCTTTTTTCCCTTCCCAGTCAGAAGAGGCTCAGTTGGGAGGGACTTCAAGTCCCACACTTCAGTCCATTTTTGCTGGAGGGCATGCCTGGAATGCACAAAACCCACCTCGGAGTGCCTACCTAGTGACCTTCTTCCTGAATCCGAGGGGGCAGTTTCTCTCCTGTCATGCCTGCAGGAAGCACTTCAGTGAAGAAGATTAACATTTTTTTTCCTTTTGTGGCTAGATACCTGGGTGACAGTTATCGACAGCAGGTGTAAGGAAGCAGTTGCTTAGTGTTAGCTTCCTGCTCCAAGTGGGCTGCAGACTGATGCCAGAGGACAACATGGCTCTCTAAGCGGAAGAATATGATCACTTACTTTTTCTCCCTCTCAGTGAATAAACTCTTCTACTTGCCCTTTCCAAAAAGAGAACCATGCTACCTTTCTGATCTTTAATTTCTTTTCATCTCTTTACTAGTTTACCCACTTAATCCAAGGAATCTCCTTGCTGCCCTGACATAAGAATAGTTTATTATTGCCTCTAAATGAGTAATTGCTACTTGACTCTGTTGTTGTTGTTGTTGTTTAGTTTCTTTATAGAGTGTCTGAGACAGGGCTAGTTTAAGCGTATAATCCTGGTGGTTATTTTGAAGACTTGCTTGTGACACATGAATTGTCTTCCAGATTATATATTGTAAACTGGCAGTTTTCTGAGTACACTTAGCTGGAAGAAAAACTCATTGGGTCTCATATCTGGTCATTTGAAAATCATAAAATTACTGTAAAAACCCTTCTCTCTTGACTGAAAATTCGTATCTTGTTCATTGTGGCAAAAGCAGATCTTAGGTGAATGTGCTATGCCACGTAACTAATTTGTGAGGGTGACTCAATGAAAAACAAAAAAGCAGCTTGACATATATGGCAATCAGTGTAATGAGCTGAAATTCATGGCAGGAGAGAACATCCTTGCATACGGAGTATTAAGGTGAACAAAAGAAAAGAAGCAAAGAACCATTCTAACAACAACCCCCCAAACATTTGGAAGAAAAACAAACAGCCAAACCCTTTGTGTTGCAAGTTAAGCAAATCTCTGGTAGACAGGATTAGGAAAAAGATTTCCGACAGAAACTGTTTTTGTAGTTACCCACTTTAAAGCTCAGGCACAGCTCAGGCTCCTCTCCTATTGCTGCCTCTGGCCGCTGCAAGGCAGCGCTTCCACTTCTGGACCGCGTGACAATTTCTATGTACCCAGACCTGAGCTATTTCCACAGACCTGTCTTGGTTTTGACTCCGTTCAAAGAACATTTTTCATGTCTTCTCACTCAAACTCTTCTTCCCAAATTGAGGAAGAAGCTCAATAGCTTCAACAGCAAAAGAGCTCCTAGCAGCCTGAAACTGTCTTGCTATGAGCATGCCCGGAGCCTAGTGCACGAAATCACCAAGTAAGAGATCTCAAAATAAGTATTTCGTCATAACAAATGTTTGGACATGCTTTGTGGCTGATTGATACATGTCATGAAATAAAACTGCCTTAAATTTTTCGTACACGGTTTTACTTTAAAAAGTTTATCAGCTCCCGTTGGCAATTGCTTTCTGCTCTAAGGGTCTATTTTAAGACTGAACTAGTGAAGCTGCATGTTGCCTTTGCCAGTATTGCTTTCAGCAGACTTTTTTTATCCTGTTCTTTCACATTGCTTCAGGCAGTCTGAGCACTTGAAGATGTCCAGTGCCAGTACAAGATCTGTGTTGCCAAATGAACTCACTGGGGTGCCTCAAACTTCCCTAGCTGCCAGTACCACAAAAAGTGACACAGACTAATGGGTGCAGTGGAGAAATAAACATAAAGGGTTACCACCTCCTTGGCAAAGCTGTTGATGACATGTCACTTGAACCTTGGAAGCTGATTTTCTGACAGATACTCCCACACTTTGTGGGCAGAACTGTCACAGGCAGATCTAGCTGGAGTGAGATGTCGTTCCTTCCTTTTTTCTGAAATTATAATTGTAACTAATATTTCATGTCAGACTTGCTAACCTTGGAAGTTAATGTTATATCTTCCCTTCCATAAGACAAATAGCAATATCGTTTTCCCCAGGTCTTTGCTAGTTTGGAGTAGTGGTGATGCTAGACACTTTTACGCTTGGCACAGTACAAGGATGGGAAAACCCCAGTACATCTGAAAGGACCATTCCTGGGCAACAGCGGCATGAAGGTGGAGATTTTAAAAATGAGGATACGTGGCAGCCTGACTCCTCCAAACTGTGTTGCAGATTGGGTGTCCAAATCTCCCTCACTTAAATTTATAAGGCTGCCTAGACCTTCATAGCATTTCAATATCAGTCTCTCAGAAGTTATAATAGTTGGTATTTGTGAGCTGGTACTAACTGTCTAACGTGGCGAGTGCAATGACACCACTAGCTGGCACTACTTTGCACGACAAAGAGTCACTATATGAAAATATAACCCAGATATGTCACTATTGCTGTGCGATTCATTAGAGGCAATCACGTCAAACTGACAATGTTGTCACAGCTGTTCTGAATTTCTCAGTTCTTGTCTCCCCTTTGCCTTGAATTTCTTTGGTTTTTTTTAAATAGTGGAAAGAACAGTGTATTGAGTACTTGATATTTTTGCTCAAGGGAGGATGAAAATACGTAACTTCCGTTTGTTTTTAGTTAAGCCCTATCATCATCCTGTGTGTCTGTCGGAAGAGCATGAGCCATGTCTCTCAAGCTTTTTCTGCCAGAGAATATCAGGTTTCTTTGGGAGAGAGGTGAGAACGATAGTGAGAAACTGATGGATTATTTGGATTTGGGTGGAAAGTCTGTTTCAACAGTTTCTCCGCAGCGATATCATATGGAGCCAGGGCAAAGACTAACGTAACAAGAACAGTAACCATGTTTTTTTCACCTATCAGGATGCGTTGTCCTGAGAGTGGAATGGAAGTTGGAAAATTTGCTAAGCATAAATTTATACACAGTGGCAATCCATCAATCTAATTTAAGCTTAATTGTAAACTGCATGGCTTGTGTTACAAGTATTTTGAAATTATGGCCTAAAGAGTTAAAAAAAAAAAAAAAGAAAGAAAAATTTGTAGTATTTGAAATAGTAGATTAAAATTTTCAGAAGCACTTGAGGAGCTTTTGTCCAAAAGTCTTTCTAACCTACTAAACCACTTGTTTTTAAGAATGTCTTATGTGGATAACCCCCCCCCCCCCACATTTTAGCAAGGAACATTGAGCTGTTCTGTCTCGCTGTTGACAGGTACTTACTGACATTGAAACAAATTTGTGGGAGATTAAAAACAGAAATGATGGATGACCTGTAAAGGAGGTTTAGATGGGTACAAAAGATAAGGCCCCATCTGTACTGTTAATTGATTCTGGAATCACTGACTGAAGTTCAGGAAAACACCTCAAGCTGACTGCAAACCTTCCACTGAATTGAGTGAAGCCAGGTGAATATCACAAGACTGCAAAATTAAGGAGGCAATTCTGAGAGTGGGAGCATTCTGAAAATTGTACTAAGCACTTGTTTCCAGCTGAGAACCAGAAAATATCAGGAAAAGGCTGAAACAGAATTTAGCAGCCATCTTAGTGAAAACTTTGAAAAGGTTGAAATGTGTTGGATGACAGTATCTGCAGATTCTAACTTCATTTGTCTGCAGTGAGTTTGATTAATCCTGTTAGAAGTAGCTGTTTAGGCAGCCTTCTGATGCTATGCAACAGTATCATCCCCATCACACACATGCTTTTCTTTGATGCCTGTTTTCAGAGTAATTTCAGGCGTAAACTGCCTTCAGTAGTTATGTATCAATTTGTCTTTTTAACCTTCACTGTACTGTTTCCTATTCAAAATTCAGATTTTAATAGTGGGAATTAAATGCTAATCCAGAAGTATTTCTAACCTTCAGGATCTTCGATCTATGTAGATACCTTTTGATTTCCAAATTGAGCCTTTGTTATCAGTCTTTAGAATAGAAAAAAGACACCATTATAGGCTCAAATATTATTTAAAATGGTGGTTGGGAAAACACTTACAGATTTTTAAGCAACCAGGCTTAAGCATCTTGCTAGAAAAGCATCTAAGCCAGAAAAAGACAACGCTGGGTTTGGACTAGATCTCTGCCAGAAACCTTCCTTCAGTTTCCACTTGGTTTAGCTCACAAGCACACCTTCCGAAGGAAAGGGAGGGGGAGCGCGGAGTGTGCCGTGATTTGATCATTAATGGTGAAAAGTACCCTTTAGACACCATCTGCAACGTGCATTTCTATTGACCTGAGAGGAAGTGGTGGGAAAACCAATCAAACCACTGTCCTGGGTCTGGCTGGGATGGGCTTAATGTTCTTCCCAGCAGCCCACAGCGTGCTCTGCTCTGCATTCGTGACTAAAAAGGTGCTGGTAACACACACCAGTGTTTTGGCTAATGCTGGGCTGTGCTTGCACAGCATCGAGGCTTTCTCTGCTTCTCACGCTGCCTCCCCCAGCAAGCAGTCTAGTGGTGGGAAGAGGCTGGCAGAAGGCACAGCTGGGACGGGTGACCTGAACTGGCCAAGGGGTATTCCATATCATATAACATCATGGTCCGCGGTAAAGACTGGAGGGCTGCTCTTGCCAAAGTAGCTGTTGCTCGGAGACTGGCTGGGCATCAGTCTGCTGGTAGGAGGCGGTGAATGACTGCGTTTGCATCACTTTTTTAAAAAGCCTCTTTCATATTAAATGGTCTTTATTTCAGCCCGTGAGTTTTCACACCCTATGAGCAAGCGGCTACATGGGTGCTTAGCTGCTGGCCTGGGTCAACCCACAGCAACCACACAGCTCATAGATGAGTGACCTGTTTTGGTTTGGGTTTTTTTTTTGCTTGTTTCCTCCTAAACTTGAAAGCCACAAGAGGATAATTAAAACTTCAATTCCAGAAAAATAATCCATCAAAAAAAATTCTACTGCGTATTTCCTAGAACCACCTAGACCCTATTAAGGGACACTTTAGGGAGCACATGAATTATGAATGGCTACCAACTTATTTTCTCGGAACAACAATCTCATTTCTTTCCTTACTGCTGCATAATTTTAGCCGTAGGTGACAAAAATCCTATTGTATTTACGTTAATTACATTGTACACTTACTATCTTCTAACTTATCTTTGCAAGGTCCCCCAAACTCTTCAAAAGTATTAATTTATTTTTCTGCATCTTGCCGGGGAAGGGATGATCTCAGCAAAGCAGAGAGCTGTGAACCGTTTCCAGTTGCCCATCATTCATTCTTCAAGCCAGAGAGTATGCCATGTAAATTCAACCAAAGACTTCCATTTGGTATCTTTCACAATCAACCAGGGACTTGATACAAAAAAGGACTCCCTGAAAGTTCCTACTTCAAAAGTTTCAAGCACAGGAGTTTTACCACGGTAGTAGAGACCCTAAAAATAATTCTTGTTGAGCTACCGTGGACTGTAGAAAGGGAAAAGAGTTACCTAGTTCAAGAAATAATTTAAAGTGCATTACTCTGGAGCAGTTACATGGAAATAAAAGTAGGAGTACTCTGTTGACTACTTTGCTCATCAGTGGAGTACTGTGTGCATTTTCATGCATGCAGTAGGCCGGTAAAATGTTCCCTAGGATTCTGTGGAAGCAGGCAAGCACATTAGCTCACTTAACCCACCTTCAGTTGCCCTGCAGCAGGGTTCCCTATTCCACTTGTGTCTTCTCAGGGAGCGCACCAGTGTCTTCTCAGGGTGTGCAAGAGTGTGCTCTAGGAAAGATGCGTAGCGGACAGACCAGCCTGGTTGGTGGTGGGGTCACAGGCTGATGCCCTCTCCCTCCTGCTGCTCCTCAGCTGTCAGTCACCCACCCCTCTGCCACTCAGCAGCACCAGGGTGTCTGGTTCTCAAAGGAATATAGGGAAGTCAAGAAGTTTCTAGCTTAAGTTATGTGTAAATTACTTGTGTGTGTGTGTGTGTGTGTGTGTATTTCTTAAGTAGAAAATATATATTGTGTGATGTGTTTAGCTGACAGGGTATTTCATAGCCTTGTAGGCACTTGCACGCCACCATGAAAAGCCGTATAGACACCCATTTTCCAGCTCTGCTGTGGATGATGCAACGCAAATGAAACAGAATTAATATTTGCCGTTCACCAGAAGAATCTCAACATTTCCATTTTCCCTGTGAAAGCAGCAGCAACAATGGTTGTGCTTCTCTTTCTTCACCTTCTTTACTCTAAGTAAAGCCAACAGATGCCCTCAAAGTGCTGCCATCGGTGAGAACATCTCTATTAAAACCAGGGGTGCTAAACTGGTAATAATGATGTACAGAAAAGTTATAGTGTGAAATTTAAAAACACCTTTTTTTTTTTTTCTTAGTAAGAATGACAACAATTTGCTTTGGAATTAATATAAACTTCTTATTTTTATGGGTTGGAAAACACTGTTTCCCTTGCTGCGTACAAGAGGCTTCTGTGGTGCTTTTTCCTATTTTTTGTCACACAGGAATTTTCTTTGTGTTTTAGATTAATGACTGATCTTGGTCCAAGTTAAAACCCAGGACTGGCTCAGTGACGCTGTGCTGCTTTACGCCGCATGTGACCTTGAAACTGCGAAACAGTGGCTCAGAGAAGCAGATGTGCGGGGAGGAGCAATACATGCCTTAATGAGAACGGCAATCTTCCTTGTGCTCCTAATGGTTTTAGCTTTCCAATGATCAAGCGACATCGATTTTCCTTCTCTCTTCCCTTCGTGTCGAGACTGTTTTCGGTGACTCGCGGTGAGCTAAATGCTAAGCCACAGCATCAGCAGAATTCCTTCTTCCAGCACAGGCAAGGGGACCCATTCAGTTTGTTGAGGGTTTTACTCCCTCTATTGCTGCTGCCGCTGCTTTTTTTTTTGGTGGTGTTACACGTAAGTGCCTCTAACAAAGTGTTGCCTGCCAGCTGCAGCAAAGCAGACCAAACAGAACATGTTCAGTACTGCTGTGCTGCCCGGGCTCAGAAATAGCACTGGGGCTGTGGCGGCATCGCCCTGCATTATTCAACCTTAGGCACCCTTAGACTCGCGCGTATTGGTAATTCCTTTGGTTGGCCTTTCTTCCTGGTCTCCATGGCAACTGTTTCCATTGCCATCAGCACCTCTGGGGCCCAGCCTTGCTCACATGCGTCTCAGCTGCTCCCCTCCTAACACAGCAATTAACAGCTGTGGTGCCGCTGTATTTCGATGTCTTGTGCCCTCTGTATTGTTTGCCTCTGAGACAAATGTCTTCGTGGTGGCCCTGGCTGCCTTGCTGCCTTCCGTGGCCTCCTCCTCCAGGGAGGTCACTGGGGAAGCTCGGTCTCTGCCGCCCGTCCCGCTCCGCACTGAAGTGCCTGTGGATGCTGGCTACGGCCTCAGCCTTTGCAGCGTTTGTCTGCCAGCTCCGCTCCCACGCTTCCCGCAGCTTTCACTGGAAGTGAGCAAGGAGAGGCGTTGTGGAGGCCCCCGGCAGGAGCGCAGCCCCACTGGCACCGGTTTGAGTGAGTAAGCCCAAACGCAGAAGTTTAGCCTCCCAGTCCCCAGGTTTCCCATCACAGACAATGCGTGGTATAGCTTCTTCACAGCCCCACGTTGTAAAATACCCTCCAAGGCTATGATCGTGGAGGGAAGTGCGGTTTTTAAATGCTTAAGTACAAGAATCTCTGCATAACATCCCACGCTGGCCGCTGGAAGTCCTGGAAGCACTTCCCCACCACACTGCCCTGTAAAAAGAAGTTTTTAAGAAGAGGCCGACTGAAAAGGGAAATACAACATTTTGAAATCCTAAATTCTGTAATTTTATTTTAGCAAAGACTATTGGTCAGATTAAATATATGAAAAATAAAGCTTTTACAAGATTCCATGCGATGGTTACGAAGAAAATCACAAATTCTAAATTAGTCTCTGCCATTTGATCTTCAGTATGATGGTCTCTTGGTGTTCAGCTGCAATTTCACAGGAAGATGGAGCATTGTTTGTTTTAAAGCAGACTCCGAAGTAGCCTGGAAAGGTTTCTTCTCGCCTCCTCCCCCCCACCCCCCCCATACAGATTTATTGCATCGATTACAAATTTCGAGTTTGGCTTGGATTATTTATTTTAGAATGTCTGCTGGACTGGAAAGTATACAGTGGGACACTACTTGAGAACTAAATTAAAACGCAAGTTTTTGTGCAAAAATTATCACATCCTCTTTTTCACTCCTATGCTAAACAGACAAGCAATTGGATCACAGATTAAAATTGTTTTTATCACTTCTTCAAATTAAAAAAAAAAAAAAGTATTTTTTTCTGTTTGGGTGGGGGTTTTTTGTTTTTTTCTTTTTCTTTTGTCCTCTTAATACAGCTGTGGAGGATCAATGCTAAATCTTGAGAATGTTACCTTAAGGAGGAATGCACGTGTGCCCCAGCTCTGGTTGAGAAACCTGCATGTAATACTGTTTCTTCCCAAAGCCTTTCCTTGTGCCATTGAGCTCACGAGTATCTGATGCTTTAGATTCTGAAAAGGATGGAGAATCATCCTAATAAAACTCCCCTTTTTATTTTTACCCACCCTGTAACAGTATTCACTGAAGGTGGTGTTACTTTATGCTTTTTAGTAATGAGGACTGCAAATTGATAATGTCACTTAGAGCCTAGGAGAAGTCGGTGGAAGACGCTGTGCGGTCCCCACAGGCCACAAATGCCGCTGCACTAGCTCTGCTCCCTGCCTTTCCTTTTCCTCCGTTCCCAGACAAAGGCAAATGCAGTCTTTAGCCTGCAAGAGCTGACTGCTGAATGCTGCAGTGCCCAGCCAAACGGTTACTCAAGAAACCAAGAGGCAGCGTCTCGAAACCAAACAGGTTGGAGAATTGTATTAACAGCAAATGAAACTGCCCCGTGAAAAAATGTATCCGCTCTACAGGGCAAGGTAAATTTAGACAAACAGGGCTGGACAAAAGAGCCAGTCTAGATGCAGCAGAGGAAAGGCAGGTAGAAATAGCCAGCTCAGGAGTCCATGCAGCCCCAGCCTGACTCCCACTAGTCCTTGTTTTAACGCGGTTTCCATACGCTTCCCTGGGGCCCCTTGGCTGCTTCCCAAGGAATCGCCGTTGCAATGCACCGTCCTTGAGGCTGCACCTCACTGGCAGACCGAGAGCGGCTGGGTCCAGGGGCTGGCTGCTTGCGGTCGCAGCCTCCTGGGCCAGAAATTAGTCTTCACCTCCAAACTAAGTCGCATGCCATTTCTCTAGGGGCAGGAGTCTCTGGAACACTCCTGGCCTGGGCGGGCAGCATTTCAGGAGGGCTGCTCCTTGGAGCAGGGCAGACCTGTGCCAGGAAAGGTCCTAAGCATTGATCAGCATGGTATCACCCCCCACCACTGTCAGTGCAGCAGTGTAGACACAGCCCCAAAGGACACTGAAGTATAGGAGGGATGTGGCTGGCGTGACAACCAAAGCTAGTCCCTGAAGTAAAAGTGTTACAACCCTGGCGTGCATGCTGTCTAGCATCATGTGTCAGAGCAAGTGATACGGGGCCTTGCGCTCCTTGCAGTGCAAGGAATGAACTGCTGCCACCTTTCTCAGCGTTTGCAGCGTCTGCTCATAACTCCTGGAAAATGTTTTCTCTCCACGTGACTTCCCTGATTTTCTAAAGTGCTACTTTAGTTTTACACCTTTTGCTCTTCTTCCCAGCAAAACTGTTGGTTTATCAAGAATTAGAAAGTATTAGAAAGATTTGTTTTGTACAGGTTTTTTCTTAAGAAAAGAAAGATTCCAGTGAAAACTCTGTAGGCCTCAGCTTAGAGACTTAAACTTTGTGTATAGCCACACTGTTTAATTCCCTCGCTGGACACGAAAGATCACATTTATCTGTTGTGGTACACGTGGACTCATGTGGCAGGGTCTGAATCAAATTTAGACTTTTCCTGCATTACAGTGTGGTGGGGTCCGGTGTTGCACTTCGCTGCTCTTCTGTATTTACAGAGTACATTATAATAAATGCCTGGTGGTGAAACGACTGAGAGTCACTGATCAGATTCAACTACCATTGACTGAAGCAAAGAGAAATGGAAAAGATTGGCTAGGGATGTTTATCACCACTAGAGCTTGCACAGTGTGGTCAAGAGAAGTGCAATGCATTCCCGGTTAGCATGGGGTTGATTTAACAGCACGACACCTGGCTGCTTTGCTTTTCACGCTCTCACAGTCTGCTTTCCGTTACAGGAATGCAGTACATACCTAGCGTGAGAGCACTGCAAAGACGATTTTTGTGAAGGCAGCTGATGCTGTACCTTCCTTGTGGAACCAGCAGGACAAACCTGCGGCTGGAGTCAATGGGCCTACAATAGTGCGTACCTGTGGTCTAGCTCCTTTGGAATGTATTTATGCTAATTTCTGATTTCTGACTGGATCGGTGTTTCTCTTGGTGGCTGGCTAACACGCAGTGGAAGGGCTTGTGACACAAAACATTTAAGTCAGCATATGAACTTGTCATTTTCACTGAAGATTTTTTTTAAATGTACATACTAAGCTATGTGAGGAGCAAATGGTGAAACAAAGAAACAAAAAAGCCCTAACCTTCTGTAAGTTAGAGTTATAGAAGTGTGTTGCAAAGTTCAGATCTGTCTTTCATTTCACCCAGTCTGGGCTTGAGAAGTCCATCTGGCCCATTCTTCAGGAAGAGGGATGAAGCGTCACCACCTTTTGAGGACCAGTAGGTTGATGGGGAGGTTCCCATGCAAAATGGCTGTGAGGTCTGCTGTTAAAATGCTTTTTTGTCAAAAAAAAAACCCAAACAAACCAACCCAAACCCAAACAAACTCTCTGTCATGTCTGGCCATGATACAATTGTAAAATATTTCCAAGAAGAAAGGATAACGTGAAGTTTAATGGAAAAAAAAATTAATAAAATTCCTGGAATGTTGAACCTTTCCCAGTTCTAAACAGTGGTTCTGAAAATAAGAGTGTAAGCAGGTATGGTATATCTGAAATAATTGCTTGCAGGTGTGGCTGAACATACAGTTTTGAAATCCTTCTCCGTTAAGGCTGAACTTCCTGTAGTTGTTTTGTGGTCCTGAATGCTCTCTTGCATGAATCAGGTAATCAGATCTCAAAAAATCCAGAAAGATCACCCAGAAAGCTCATCCTCAAAATCACGCAATGTATTTTTTACAGAAGCATTTCCCAAAATATGTCCAGTGGTAAAGATACCAAACGGATCCAATTTCCGATGTGCCCCAAAGGTACGCAGAAAAAAAGGCTTGCATAGTGATGTTTAGTTAGCATCGTCTCCAGTCACCAGGTACTAAGCTTAGATTCTCAGGCAAGTGAAAACCAGCAGGTACCACATCTTGCCTGCTCGCACATCATGCATGATTTAGGTTGTAATTTAGTCTGGATTTAGTGGTGCTTTCGTGTGCTGTTTGTTTCACCTTTATAATACCAGATCTCTTGTTTAAGGTAGAACATTTTATCTCCTGTTGATACCAGTGCCTTTGTGTTTTCTTGCACCCCTCTGTACTCTGTGTCTCACCTATTTTGAATTACTGTGGTTACAAACCACAACCAATTTACAGCAGCAGGAGTGTAATTAAAAATAATAGCCATAGCAGCTGTATTGAAAAAACAGTCTTTCCCTGTACCAGTTAATGACAGATCTTGCGCTAATCTGAATGCAAAACATGCTCCTTTAAAGGCTTTTTCCAATATGAAAGGGAATGGAAACCCATTAATAACTATATTCTCCTGCAAGGTTTTGAAAAATGAAGAAAGGCCTCCCCCCTCCTGCCTCCTGGAAATTGCATCCCTGATGCCTGGGAATCTGTAAATGCAGATGATTTATACCACTGACAGCCTCCAGGTCCCTGAGAAACAGCAATGGAAAGCTTCACAAGAAAGTCTCCAGGGGTTCAGGCACAGTCATCTACTGTGGAAGAACTGGACAGAAGGATATTTACTGTGCAGTGTTTCTCAGACCATGGTAAATAGAAAGTTCAGGAACGAAAGGAAAGAAAGTATGAGTAGAAAGTGGGGAAAGGCTCTCAATTCAAGGTGAAATATTCTTATTGTCCTCAAAATCCCCGCTTGAGGAAGACCAGGGCTGCAGAGGCGGTATTAGCCCAAATTATGTTGACCTCCCTGAGGTTAATAAAAAGAAATCCTGAAATCCTTCGAGGAGCTGAAAAGGAGGCCTAAAATTTTTTACATTTTTCAACACTTTTCCTGCAGAAAATACTTCCCTCTTCTGCTTGAAACTGAGACTTTCTGCAGGTATACGTGGATTTCGGTTGACATGTACTAGAAATACGGGCCTTGACGAAATGGAATATTTTGACATTTTTATTCGTAAAGATCCTCACATTTTTATTATTATATACAAAGTCAATTTTGGAATGAAACATAATAATTATTTAAATTAACCAGAAATGGTTGTTTTGGAAATTTGCTTTCTGGGTGGACAGAAAACATGTAGATGATTCTATGCTACTACAGTTTTCCCCGTAGCCAGATGGGAAAAAGTGAAAATAGAAACAAAACCATCGAGATAAGCACACCGCTAGTATTAAGTCCTTCCCTGGGGGTACTACTATGTCATTTACTTTTGGTTTGAGTATTGCTTGGAAGTGGAGTGTACTGATTCATGCTGTCAGCAGAATTTTAGGTTTGTCGGTAAGGATTTATGAGAGGCTACTAAGAGCAATTTCGGACGCCCTTTTAGTCAGTCAGCCATTAAAGGAAGACAGAGCTATTCACACAATCACTTTGGCAGTCACTCACACGGGGTGCAAAAACCTGGCGTGTGGGAATGGTGGTTTGCCACACCTGCTTTTCAGCAGGCTGAAGGACAGTGTGCATGAAAACAAACCCCAGGCTCCTTTTGTACGTGTACAGAGTGCTGTGGAGGTTTTGTTGTTTGCTCCACAGGCAACGCTGAGCTCAAGTTCTTTGTTCAGGCAAGGCACAAGCTGTCTTTCTTACGTTGGGCTATTCAATTTAGTTTTTAAACCTAGCACAATAAATACTCAAGCAAAAATTAACTTCCTTGGTAAGCTGGGGAGACAATTCTGGAAGGATCTTTTGTAAAAGCAAAACCTTCTATCCACATGAGGTGAACTTTCATTGAGGGGGTCTGGCTGAAAGTTTTAAATCTGAAAAGGTTCACGCTCATGCTCTCCATGCCACTTCCGTAAATTAAGTCTCAGATGCAGCACAGTCTTAAAGCTCTGCCTTAGCAGTGGGGGTTAACAGTAAAGTTATGCCAATAGTCGCCATGTCCCATCTGCCAGTCTCAGTACAGTCACTATATGTTGCCTTTCTAGGAAGAAAATCTTGAGGGGGCAGGCTGGGGTACTCGGATTTCAGGGCAGGAAGGAAGGTGGGGTGGAGGAGCTGAGCCATGTAGGCAGGTGGTCTTCAGAGAGGGCTGTGCTGGGTGAGGGGCAGCCTTCAGTGTAACTCATGAAAACATAAGAGAGAGACAAAACAGGGGTGGTAAGGAAGTGGAGGTGGAGGATGGTCCAAAGAGACTGTTCGCATTGCATCACGGATGCTGCTCCACTGTATCTCTGTACAGCCCCAGTTGCCAGCACTGAAAATCTTGTAGCTCTGCTCACGTCTGCCTCCCCTGCCTGCCCTTTCGTATTGCAGTCGCCCACAGCAGAGTGTCTCTGTGGGGGTGCAGGGTACGGAAGCAGCAAGAAGTGGAGGACAGTCTCAAACCATGGACTGAAACAGTAGATTTTTTCCCCTTCCCATTTCTTTCTCCCACGGGGCACATATGCCATATTCTCACAAACTGACCATACAAAAGCCAACACAAAACTCCAGAGAAACCCCCCTGCCTTTATTTCCCCGCCGTTAAAACATGGGTCTCCTGCTATTTCTGTGTTGTCTGTGATGAAGCAGGAGGAACTTGTGAAAGCTGCGCGTTTTCCCACAGAGCATTTTGTGGATCTGTGCAGGGAGAAGAAGATGCGGCCGCAGTGTCATGCTGGTCTGGCAGCCCTTCCTGGCCCGGCGTCACCCGGTCTGTCTGTCCTGCTGTTGAAAATATTTTGATAAAGAAATTAAAATCTAATTATATAAAAGAGTTTGGTTTGATTAAGAAGTAGAAAATTGTGAAGCATAGGTATGGGAGTGTTAAGTTTGAAATGTAGTCATAGGAACTTTAGAAAATGTACTATGTGTGACTACAAGAATTCAAGTATTGTCTAAAATCAGTTAACCACAGAAACTCTGACAAAGATTTGTTGGTTTGTAGTGTTTGTTTTAGGAAACTAGGGAAACCGTTATGGACACCAGTTTGCTGCCTGGAAACCCCTTACCCTTCCCACCTCGATCTAATTATCGAGGATTCCAATCAGTAGAGTTAAGTGAGATTAACCAATGATTGTTTTAACATAAGAATATTAATAAGATGGTGTGACTGAAGGACCAATTATTAGAAAGGTTAAATTTAAGAATAGACATAGTATGCATTTTTATGTAAACTAATATAGATGATGGTGAGAATCGTACTGCGCAGAATCACCTAAGAGAGGTCAAGAAGCGGACAAGTGAGGAAGACTATGGAAGACCACCAGAGGGCTTCTGAGGACCACCAGAGACCTTCACTGCGCTTGCGTAAAGGACATTTACATATGTTAATAGTTTCCCGGAAAACTAATGATTATGTATAACAGGTGTGCATTTAACCTGCATAGTTAAACCAGACAGATGCACACGATAGGTGGAGCGATCCCCCGTGTGCCCAGCGCTGCAATAAAGGAGTGCCTGCTTCGTAACTTCTCATTGTTGTTAAGGACTTTTATTCCGGATTTCGGCAACACTGCGGGTACCGCACTCCTGCTACGGTGCCCAGTGCTTTATCTGCTCCCGTTCTAAAGGGGGTCAGAAATCAATCTGTCAACTCTTTCCTTCTCTAACAAGCCCTCTGTTGGGAAATCTTGCCTAATTCTTCCAGCTGTAGTTGACCAGAGTTCGATTTCCTCCTCCCACTAGGTGTATTTATACCCTTTCAGCAGCTCCTGTTTCTCACCTGCAAAGAAGCAGATGTGTGCGAAAACCCTTCGGAGACTTTGGGGCAGATAAAAACTTCTAAAACTCCTTGTGTAGGGTGCAGAGTGACCCCACATGTGTTGCTGTGCTCCACAACGCTAAGTTTTTCACTGAATTTTTAGCCACGTGATTCACCACCCTCTTCAGCACCTTTTGTTCCCCCATATCACAGCCTCCCTCCCCAGGTACACGTGACACTGCTAGGTGATTGTAGACAACCAGTAAGGTAACTGGCTTGTGTGCATGTTGTCCTGCGTTAGTTATACAGCTTTAGTAATATCAGTACTGAGCGTCCCACTCTATGATAGTTCTAACGGTATATAGATACTTACATCGATGTAATTTACTGACTGGGACATGGACACAACCAAACCAGATCATCAGGAGCCCACCCTAGTCAGTGTATTGCTAGTCGCTTTTCTTCAGAAAAAGATCTTACCCCACACGAAGATAGTTGCGTCGGTCCATCTCTGTGTAGGTCAAGTCTCAAAAAAAAAAGTATCCTAGAAAAACAAACGAGTGAGCCTGGTGTAATAAGAATACTTCCATCTCAAAAGTTCCTGTAGGTACGTGCACTTGTATTGGGTCTGGCTGGGATGAAGTTAACTTTCCGCATAGCAGCACTCATGGTGCTGTGCTGTGTATTTCTAGTGGAACAGTGTTGATACACCAATGTTTTGGCTACTGCTGAGCAGTGCTCCCACAGCATCAAGTCTGCCTCTCCAACCATCCGCCCCCCCCCCCCCCCCTCCCAAGGCCAGTAGGGTGGAGGCGGGCAAGAGGTTGGGAGGGGACATAGCCAGGACAGCCGACCAAAGAGATATTACATACCATATGACTTCATGCTGAGCTATAAAAGCCAAGGGAAAGGAGATGGGGGGGGGGGGGCGGGAGGCATTCATTATTAAAGCATTTGTCTTCTGAAGCAACCGCTACACGTACTGAGGCCCTGCTTCCCAGAAAGTGGCTGGACATCACCTGCTGATGAGAAGTAGAGAGTAAATCTTTTTGTCTTCCTTTGTTTGCACGTGCGACCTTTGCTCTTCTTTATTAAACTGCCTTTATCTCAGAGACCCAGGAGGTTTCAATCTTATTTTCTCCCTCCTGTCCTGCTGAGGAGGGGAGCGATAGAGCAGCTTGGTGGGCACCTGGCAGCCAGCCAAGGTCAGCCCACCACAGCACTGAATTTCCTTTCAGCTGGCGCAAGTCTTTTTCTTTCTCGTCCTGAAGTAGAAGGCATCAGCAAGGCTGTTCTGCACTGCTGGGAAAGCCTGACATGGCAGCAGGCATTTCTGACAGCAGAGCAGAATGTTCACAGACAATGATGGTGAAGTAAGCAATGACAACAGGTCGAAATCATTAGCACCTTTGATACATTCTGCATCTCTGAAAGCACAGCCTGCTTCCGGTGATTCCTTTCCAACTACTTCTTAAGTGGCAAAGCATGTTCTTAAAAGCATCTGGGAGAGGGCAGATGTTCCTTCAGGGTGTGGTAATGCCCACGTGGAAAGATTAAGGCCTGCAATAAAGCAGACAGAGCTGTAAAGATCGGGTAACTACACAATAGCAAAGGCATGAAGCGAACACTGCCCTTCACTCGGTGGAATGCTGCAAGGAGGCTAAACTCTGTTCTGCCTTACACCTGGAGCAGCTGTTTAGCCAGGTGAAAAGTAGGTGTGAAGAACTGTTCTAATTTACAATAGAAGAGAAAAGAGTGAGAAATCAAGTGCAATCTTAAGGGTATAACTTTGGGTGCTCAGAGGCCACGGTGGTGCAATTTATGAACTCGGATTAAGGCTCGGTGGCAGCAGCCTCTGAGCTCCATCTGGGCGATAAATGCAGTGTTCAACTAACTTGAATAACAACAAAAGCTGCTGCTGACAGGTATCATACGGATGTATTGATTTCCTTTTTCGTGGTTTTGTGTGTACCAACCAAAGAAGAACACTCTTTGTTGTTTATTTCCATTCCAGCAGCAAAAAGCAGTTCTGGGGGTTCTGCCCGTTATTTACAGTTTATATGTGCGTAGGTCTGTCAGTCATATGCCTCCTGCGAGAAATTGCTTCGTCTGGGGGGATACAGAGACCCCAGCAGCTGGGGGTATCGTCCCAGTTAATCTCAAAAGCTACATAAAAGAAGTGAACGAGCAGCTTTGTCTTACGTCAGGGCAGGCGGCAAACCTTGCCTGTGAGAATGAACTCAGTGAAAGAAGACTCCAGATCACCTCCCATATGCCTCTGCCTCCCAGCAAGATATCAAGTGGCTGGGGCAGCCTGCTAGAGAGAACTTGTCTGTACCACAGCCTGCACAGCAGCCTGAGGACACGTCGTGTAAAAACAGCAATCATGGGGCTCGGTACGAGTGCTATCAGTAGAGCCCTGGCAGCAGAGCGCTCGGCACAGCCTGCAGAGCCAGCAGAGACTGTGCAAACACCATGCCAGCCCCTGAGCAAAGGGGACAATCGTGCTGCCTCCAGGAAACGTGGCTGGCAGCAGCTGGACAGGCACAGGCTTGCTCGCTCCTGCAGACCGCCCCTGGGCCTCGGTGAAGCTTGTGGGTCCGGCAGCTGCAGACAGGAGCCTGCTAAGCTGGTGACCACTGCTAAGCACAAATGCAGGCATCACCTCCACTGTATTTTGCTCTCCGGGCTGGCAGCTGCTCCAAACTGGCTTCAGCAAGTGCCTTGATCTTGGATAGGATGATTTTTAAAGTTTTTTTACGGAAGAAGGGAAAGAGGGAGGAATGGAGAAGAGAAATAGAATATCTTCCAAAAACCAGGAGTGATCAAGTAACTTTTCAGCTGCCTAACTTTTAAAATGTGGCTGGTCTGCCCCTCCCGAGTAAATGGCCATGCTCACACAAATGCGGAATGACTTGCTAGAAACAGAAGAATTTATTCCTCGTCCTCACAGAGATAGCCAAAATAGCTTTGCTATTTCTCTTCTGAAGTTTGCATCTCTAAGTGTTTAGGAAAAATCTGTTCAGCAAAACCACAGTTTGATTTTAGTTAACCTTAGCTGTGTTGTGTGGTGGAAAACCAGTTACCTGCTTACTTTTTGCTAAATCTGGAACTTTCACCCACAAAAATAAGTTCTCCCACAAGTAGCAAACGGAACCTTTTTTCTCCACTAGGAGAAGTCCTTTACGCTTGTGTATTTGGGAGCGCTAGCGTGGACGAAACCTGATTTATCATGGGTTTGTATCTTGTGGTCAGTCAACGTTAGTTGTGGCTAGGAGACCAGGAAAGTTCAAGTTCCACTCGAAGCTTTTCCCGTGTTTGAAGCTTTTAAAAGATGGCTTCTCTCCCACACAGTTTGAAGGCTGTGTACTTGTGGATGGGGGTGCACTGTAAGTGATCGGCAACGTGGCAGCAGTCAGCCACAGCTCCTCCTTCATTCAGCTCTGCCTGTGCAGTAAGCACGGCTCCGTTGCATGGGATGCCGATTCTTGCCCCAATGTGGTACGAGGTGCAGGTTGTGCCTGAAATATCCCCTGGATGCATGCCCACGAAAATCCCCAGAGGAACAGTGAATCAGTCTACCGAGCGTTAGCGCTGTCCCGAAGAACCACAGAGGTCGTGGATAAATTTGAAAACCATCTGCCTGCCAAAAATAATGTTCCCCTCCCTTCTGGTCCCAGCATTGCACAGCAGATGCTAGCCATGCTGTTCCACCAGTCAGGGAAATGCGTAATTGCCAAGAAGTCGTGTTCCTTTCGTGGGACAGGGTCCTGTATGTCCTGCAAAAGGAGTTTGTATTTGGTATTCAGAGGCTAGCAAATGAAAATCAATCTTGTATTGTTCAATACCAAACAAAGCCATGCTCTCAGAAGCTGCATGGTTAAGCTGAAGCCAATGCATGGGTATTTTATGCTTTTGCAGCGTGGTATCTGCTGTCAAATTACCTGCACTTGGCCGAATTCAGACTTCATTCAAAGTTGAAGCTTCTTCGCCATTGAAGCTGATAGCAGGCTTTCCGTTGGCTCTGGTTGGCCTTAGACAAAAGACCTTGCAAAGGAAACATAAGAAGCTTATGAGCTAAAGCTGGGAAGTGATGCAGTAGACAAGGCACCAGGTATGTATGAGTATTTGTGGTCCCCGTGATTCACAGTAATTCACAGCAGTCACATTCCCTTGTGTTTACTTTATTGATGTTTGAAACTAAAGTAATTGTGGGTAACAACAAACACTTGCTTTTGCAATGGCAGCAGCTGATGAAATGTGATGGCATTTTATTAAGAATTCAGTCAGCGAGATTGTTTTGATTTGTTGTGTGAAATCCATTAACTGAAATGAGAGCT
Organism: Harpia harpyja; assembly: GCF_026419915.1. Lineage (NCBI taxonomy): Eukaryota > Metazoa > Chordata > Aves > Accipitriformes > Accipitridae > Harpia > Harpia harpyja. The sequence continues at coordinate 37,109,620 of NC_068969.1, forward strand.
GCAGTATCTCACGGGTTCAGGAATACTGTTGTACTTAGTTTTAGCAGGTTTGGGGGTTTTCTGTCTTGTGGTGGGTTTGGGGTTTTGGTTTTTTTTTTTTTGCTTATATTAACAGAAGTTGGTATATGGATGCCAGGAAAGGGATCGTGCTGCAATATATGTATTGGTCGAAGGGAACATGCTTCAACCTGCAGTCAGTGCATTGCAATGTGTTTACGAATGGTCGATACCTCAGGTCATTTTGTCTCAAAGGATGAGTGCGATGTCAATTATTTTGGAAGAATGTGTGTTACTGTAGCTGGGTGTCTGCACTGACTTCATTAATAACAGCTCTTCCAGGAACACCCTTACTTGTGCCAAACCTATTCCATATGTGAGGACGTCTCTGTGGCTTGATAAGGTTTGGGACCTTGTTTCAGGATACTGTGTGCCACAAGGCTGAAAATTATGTATTTGTCATTCAGCAGAGAAGGTTTAAACAAATTAGGAAGTTATGAGACCATGTGGATTTTTCACCTCATTGTTATGTGAAGGAGAGAATAACTTTGAAAGAAGTCCCGGAACATGTCATTTTTTTTGGTGAAACAAAACCAGTAGATTCTGCAGGCTCTTAACCCAAAGGTGTCTGTGTGCCACCACTTACCCTGTAAGCTTTCTGTATGTCCGAGCCATAAACCGAATGGACATTAAGATCATTTTAATTCTGTATCATGAGCTTAAAGTCAGGTTTTCGTCCATACCATAACCAAGGTTATTGGTTATGCAGACACCGTGGAACTAAGAGGAAGGAGAATCCCAAGCTATGTTAATGTGTGACTGTCTCTCTAGATCTCCTTTACCATAGTGTTTGAGTGCCTGTATAGACTGCGCTTGCTTTGATTACAACAGTCTGAAAGCAGCCGTTCACACCGATGTTTTCTAACCTGTAGTAACCGACCACATTCTTTGATAAGGGACACAGCAGCCCACCTCGCTGTGAGACAACAGATGGTAACTAGTTAAACCGAAACAACTCTACGTCTGCCCAAATGCAAACCTCTTGACTTGCAAAGTGTGCAGAACCTCCTTACTTGGAAACATGAGTTTTATGAAAGCAGAATATAAGAGGGGAAATCTCTGTACCATATTGTCAAGAAACTGTTCTAAGAAGAGAGCCCATGCTCTTACGCTTTCTCGTGTTAGGTGCCGTCTGCAATTTATACACCTCCTTGAAGGCAGATATCCTTACAAAATCATTCATTAATCAAGGTGAATGCATGGGTTTGTGTGCACACCAAAAATTTCACCATTTAAGCATTTCCCACATTAACATCTTTTGCAGTGCGGAAATGCAAGATATGCCCTTCTAGCAAAAAAGGAAGTATATCCTTTACTTCTGCTAGTGCCTTGTGAGAAAAAGCTTTGAAGATGATCTGGGCAAGCAGCTTGCGTTGGAGTTAAAAGGGAGGCCTCCAGATGAATTTAGCCTGTTAATTTGGCTTAAAACCAGAGGTGCCTTGTTTCCCTCATTAGTTTTAGCAAACCTAACTTTTGAGTCTGGCCTTTTTAAAGCTGGGTGACTTGCAGCAATTGCAGCAACTTTTCTTCCGCTGTCTGTGGAAATAGAAGTTCTGTAAAAAGATCTAGCTGAATTTGTTTTCAAGTGCTCTGTAAAGAGCAAGTGCAGGAGTGACTTTGTGCATGCCCCTTACTGGTTGCTACCGCCTGACTGTTGCATTCAAAGATAACTACCAGAAGCTGACATGCTTGTAGGTGGCCTGAAGTAATCTGAACTTTACAGTTATGTTCAATCAGTGATACAGAGAGGCCAAACCTCTGAACACCCACACTCACATGCATGTACATACACACACACACACACACGCTCTCTCTCTCTCTCACTCTTGAGGCACTTTCAACTCATTCTGTCCCTGTGGCTGTCCCTCAGTCTGGAAGAGCTCCTAGGATCTCCTGTGCCAAGCACAGAGTCATCTCTGACTCCAGGATGTAGTAAGTGCAAAAAACCCCCAGTGATGGGAAGAAACGTGTCCTGTATGGAGCACGCAAATAGCTTCCTAGCTGGAACTGATGAAATATCTGTTTTCCCCCACCCAAGGATCTCATTTCCAGAAGACATCTGAGTGAGGCAGTGTCACATTTGGACCAGTGCGGTGAAGGCTTGGGGGTAACTCAGACAGACAAATTGGTATTTCATGCCAAGTTAAACTTGGACAGCGTGTATTGTTGACATAGCATTAGTAATTGCTTTTCAACATTTACTGCAGGTTTCTAAATGGATGAAAAATGATTCTAAGCCTTGTAAAATACTTTTCTTCTTAGAAATGGCTTGCCCAGAAACATTAAAGTAATTTTCTTAGCTGGTATATACTGTCGTAGCTCTGCAGGCACTAGTTAAGGCCCCTTGCTCCTCCTCAGCAGCCACACAAGGAAAGGACACAGCTTGTAGGAGAAGAAAAGGCACAAGGTAGAACCTCGTAGGAAGGAGGGTGCTGACAGCCAAGTCAATATCATGTAATCTGGTGGGGTTTTCTTCACTCTGCGCAGCAATAACTTACTATGACAGTTTGTCACGTTAGCGTTTCATTGACGTAAAAGGGACCAGCTGTTGGTTTATTTCTCTGAAGGAGCCCATAATGGAATTGCTGAAATATTTAAGGCGTAATTGCACAAAATGCTATTTCAGGCCTTCATATTGATGTGTGTCTGTCACCGAAAATTCCAAGATGTTTCCCAAATGAAAAGTGGGATGGAGATTTGTCGGGCTTGGGAAAGCAATTTTGGAAAGAGCTCCATTTCTGTTTAGAGTTCTGCTCCACTGACGGATATTGTAGGCATCCTTACGTTTAATAGGAATACTGGCTCTTGTCCTTTTCTTTCTAGCGTGAAATTCTCTGCATCTCAGCTGTAATTTCCACGACTGCTATAAGCTACGAGTATTTCTCAGACTTACTTAGCATATAATCACTTAAATGCCGTGCTGTTCTTCCCCATGCTTTTTACATTAAGCCAGGAGTAAAGTAAACTAGAAATAAACAAGCTGGTCTCTTGTTATTAGAGGGTAAAAGAGTGTGTGGCAAATTAGATGGTAAATCAGTGAGGAACCTCATTTCTCAAAATGCGGTATGTGGCACTCATGCCCGTGATAGAGCCATTTATTGTTCAAAATCCCTTTCACTGAGGGAAAATCGCATTATACCGCAATCTGTGTGCCATCGGAATATATTGCTGGGAGTAACAGCATGTGTATCACATCAGTGTTTTGGGTCACTCTGTACTGTTCTACCCCCTTCTGATGAAAAAAGCCTTGATAAAATATGCCAGCATGCCAGATTGAATTGTGTTCTGCATGTGACCCCCAAAGGAAGAAAGGTCATGGGGCCATTCAAGCCTCATTTCCGCACGTTTTAATGAGATTCTGAAAGGGCTGGGGAGGAGGGAAAGACCATTTGTCACTTTGGAAACAAAAGAAGAGGCAGCAGAAACAGAACCTGAATGTAAATGAGACCTTTTTCCACTTGGGACAGGCTGATTTCCATATTAACTATTTTTTTCTGTATTTGTCCAAACACATTTCCTTTGCTATTTTGTATTCAGAAGCCAAATGATGATAATGAATCAAATTTGCATGTTTTCTGAAGAAATGCTGCGGATGAACCTACATAGATTAATTATGTTGCGCTGCATTTTAACGGTTATATCTTTAAACAAAGCTGAAATCCACCAGACCTCACGACCTGTGCTCAGCGTGTGCTTTGTCTCTCACTTTGTCATTGCACAGTGAAGAAAGGCAGATAAGGTGGGAAGAAAATATGAAAGTATTTATATGCATCCTTTTTATGACACTGAAATTATGCACAGTATTTTTCCGCGATGTAGACAAAACACATTATTCCTATAAAGAACACAGAAATCTAACCATGTTGATACAGTTTCAACTCCCTCGTAAAGCCGAGGTGCCGGTGCAACTTTCTGAACTGCTCTGAGGAGTTTCTGAGCATTGCCAGCCAATCCTTGGTTGATTCCAGGTAAACATATTTTACCACTACAGGGGCCTGTAGGAGGAGTGAATCTGGCAGGAGAGCACCCAGGGGAGCAGGTAATAATCGTCTTCATTAATGATCTGTCGATGGGACAGAGTGCACCTTCAGCAAGTTTGCAGAGGATACAGAACTGGGGGAAGGAGTTGCCACCTTGGTACTGCTCTTCAGAGGACCTCAGCGGGCTGGAGAAATGGGCTGGCAGGAAGCTCCTTAAGTTCAACAAAGGGAAATGCCAATTCCTGCACCTGGGGAGGAACAATCCCAGGCACCAGGATATGCTGGGGGCCACCCAGCTGGAAAGCAGCTTTGCAGAAAAGGACCTGGGCATCCTGGTGGACACCAAGGTGACCATGAGTCAGCAATGCATCCTCGCAGCCAGGAAGGCCAACGGCCTCCTGAGCTGCATTAGGCAGAGCATGGCCAGCAAGTCCGGGGAGGTGATCTTTCCTCTTCACTCATCTCTGGTGAGGCCACGTCTGGTGTGCTGTGTCCTGTTCTGGGATCCCCAGTACAAAACAGACATGGACTAACGGGAGCATGCCCAGCAATTGCCGAGAAGATGATTAAGGAAGTGGAGCATCTTTGACATGAGAAGAGCCTGAGAGAGCTGGCCCTCTCAGCCTGGAGAAGAGAAGACTAACGGGGGATATTATCCATGTGTATAAATACCTGACGGGAGGGAGTGAAGAAGTTAGAGCCAGACTCTTCTCTGTGGCGTCCAGTGACAGGATGACAACCCAGCAACAAGCACAACTTAAAGTACAAGAAAATCCATTTAAACAGAAGAAAAAACTGTTTTACTGTGAGGGTGGTTGAACACTAGAACTGATTGCCTAGAGAGGTTGTGGAGTCTCCATCCTTGGAGATATTCAAACTCTGACTCGATGTGGTCCTGGGCAACCTGCTCTAGCTGGCCAGTCTCTGCGCAGGGCTTTGGACTAGGTGATGCCCAGAGGTGCCTTCCAACCCCAGCAATTCTGTGTGATTCTGTGTTCAATTCAAACCACCCTCTGGGAGCCCTGTCTTGATCCCGATCTTCTGACAGGGAACTCCCTGCCTGGCAAGGGTATGGTTCTACCATCTCTTTCCCAGTCCTGCTTGGTGTAGTGCTCACCAAGTGCCTAGCAAGCCTCAGCGATGCCAGAGTGGATGTAGTTTTGTCATCCAAGCAAGACCTATGGTTGGCGTGAATGCTGATTCATTCATCCCTTGTTGAAAACTGTTTTCTTTCTATTCCAATTTTAAGTCTGGCCCTTGCTCTCCAAAGCAGGTGGAGGAGGAATCAGACCTCATCAGACTGTTCGCGGCATTCGGTAGCATGACCCAGACCTATCCTGCCCTCAGAAATCAGAGATGGAGCTAGAAGCATTAAGATTAATGTCTGGCTCTTGGTTTCCACCTTCCCTGCTGTTGGTTCTTGTGAATCCCCGTAATACCAGCGGTCGTGTAGTCATTCATAGCCCCCACCCTGTCCCCTGGTACCTTCTTGTCTTATTGTTGTCAGCTTTTTCCAACCATAAATGACAGTGTAAGGAATTATAGAACGACGTGAACAGACAGATTGTCTTCTCAGTCATGCAAATATTGGCATTGTTTTCTTTCCCCTTCAGCTCCTTGATCTGTGGATTTGTCCTTATCCTTAGCAATTAAAACATCTTTCCCGAGGCAAACAAAAGGAAAATAATACAATAGTAAAATGAGAATGCTTGCATCTGCCTGATGTTATCTTGACAGCAGGTGATGACAGATACATTAAACAAGAAAAGCCCTTCCTTGAAATACCGACCTGGAGGGGAGGAGGCAATCCAAAGGAGGAAAAACAATCTCTCTGCTCACTGTGGTTTGATAATAATTATAGCAAAATTAATTACTTGCCCTTCACAGGAGCTGAGCAATTATACCACTTAGATCTTCTGAGTTCTGTATGTTTATTTATTGCTACATTAATTAAATACAGACAGTTTATGACTTTGCTACCTTAGTGCAGTCACATTAAAAAAATCCTACTAGCACACGAATGAAGCATCTGACAATCTTGGACGGATGAGACTGTTGCGGTATTCACCACTAACCATCGCTACCTAAGCTCTCCTCTGTCTGCCTGGATTACACGCTTCAGGCTAACAGTGGGGTAGAATTCTGTCTGTCTTCCTTTTACTCAGTGCTATAACTACGTCTGTAGCAACAGTGTTGTAAAGCAATCTGAGAGGACTCCAGCGCTGCAATGACTTCTGGCACTAACTCTCTGGCTGGGCTTAAACTGTGACACTGTGTTACTCATTGACATCACAAGAAATATTGCAGGAGCTACACGAGTGTGGCACCAGCAAAAGAAAAGAGGCTTGACGGTGGTGGATGCACAACACCGCTGTGCAAGGAGATTCTGGTATGAATAAATCCAGGGCTGAAGCTGCCAAGTTTTTCAGGTGCTTTTGGTAGTGTTATCTGTAATGAGTTAGAGGAGACATTGTAAAGGCATGATAGACATCAAAACCTCAGACACGAGCTGCAGTTTGCTTTGTTTTCAGAGAAAGGTGACACACACAGAGGTTAGAAAGGAAAGCAATACTGCAAACATGAATGGGTTATAAGACTCATTAATATCCTCCTTTTTTCACACTGCAAAATTATCTCTGTGACCAAAACATTGCAAAATATCTTTAAAAGCCAAGGATGCTGATCAGTTCCTGCCTGGCAGCTCCTGTGGGTCAATTTTCCTTTTAGTTAGGAACAACTATATGTCCTGTGTCTTCTCTCTTCCCTGCTCATTCACAAAGCATCTTTTTTTAAACTTAATAGGAAATTGCAGTAGTCGGACATTTCGAGGGAGACCGCCTCTACCATTTTGAGAAGTGCTGTTTAACAGATTTTTTGCAGAAGCCATTGACCAGGCGGGGAGTTGTGCTGAGGCAGCATCTCTGTTTCATAAAAATGGAGCAAGTCCTTCTGGGTATCTTAACAGCAAGTATGCTCAGCCAGGCTTTAATTACCTCTGCTAAGCTCTCTAGCAAGCTGTAAGATTTTTTAAACCTGTATCTGAGGGACTCAGAAGATTATGTTCTTTGCTAATAACAGGTATTAGTGCACAGTTAGGGGACTGCAGTGCTTTTCTATTCTCAATTATCAGACTGTTGGCGTAATTACAAAAGCTCAGGCACGCTGCAATAGCCATGTACCGTGCTCTCAAGAGAGCAGAGAGACCTAAAAAGCAAAGTCTGCCCTTCTTCCTTCCCCTGTTAGGGTAGGGAGCCGCACTGGGGTCACACTTGGTAAAGAGTTTCCAGCTCTTCAGTCTTCCCATCCGTACAGACTGGGTACTCACATATCCGTATGTTTGATGTCGGTGGCTTTATAAGTGCATTAGCACATAATTTTGATATCAACGTGCAAGTGTTTTGCATGCAGCAAGGATGAACTGAGGTCGCTACAGAACCTGAATGATGAGGCCCTCGAAAGCGAGGGAATGACAGGCTTAGGGTTGGCCATTAGCAACAGCAAGTTAGCTCTGATAACCATGGCTCACAGACAGTCTTTGGGAGTACCTTGACCCAGACACTGGTACAGCAGGAAGGACTGGGCCTCTGTCGTGGTTTCAGCCCAGCCAGTAACAAAGGACCATGCAGCCGCTCGCTCACTCCTCCCGCCCCCCTCCGGTGGGATAGGGAGGAGACGGAGGAGAGAAAAGAAAAAAACCTGGAACCTCGAGGGTTGAGATAAGGGCAGTTTACTGGGACAACACAAAAAAAGGTTACAACAACAACAACGGTACTAATGAAAGAATATACAAAAAAAGTGATGCACAGTGCAACTGCTCACCACCCGGAACCCAACGCTCCACCACCGAAAGTCGAGAGCCCTCCCCCCGGCCCGCTCCCCATTTATATACTGAGCATGATGTCACATGGTATGGAATAGCTCCTTGGCTAGTTCAGGTCAGCTGCCCTGGCTATGCCCCCCCACCTCCCAGGTTCCTGTAAAAATTAACTCTATCCCAGCTGAACCAAGGACATTATCCACCCCTTATTCTATACCATCTACATCATGCCCAGATCTTACATTTTCCAATCAACTACTACCACTTTCCTTGTCTTATATATATATATATATGTATATGGACACCCCCCCCCCCGAATAGTATTCCCTTAGTCGATGGGCTATCCCTCCAATGTGTCCATCAATTTTATTTAGTCCATGACTTTGGGGCTCCATCTGTTGTAACAGTTCTTCAGGATAAGAGAGATGGTGTGAGGTGTTAGGTTGTTGTATGCTGCCTCTGGAACTTGTGGCCGGTACATTTGGTGCAACCCACACCCTTGGCCTGCAGGTCGAAGAGGCTGATCTTGAGGAAATTGCTGGGCACCAGTTCAAGTTCTATCACTGTTGTACTTGGCTCAGTTTCAAAGTCCATCCTTCAGTCATTTTGGTAATTCTTACAGTAATACCCTTGATATGGCACATAGACACTATAGATACAATGACATACATTGGCAGGTTATTTAGCAGTTAAATATCATACAGCTTAATTCACTGGCTATTCTCTCCCAAAATCAAATTTCCCTGAGGTACACATCGAACTTCCCCATCCTTCTGCATCACCCACCAGGTGTACCCAGGTCCCTGAGCAAAAACAACCCCTTGGATGTGTTTGTCTCTGCTTGAGTGGGGACTAACCCAGACTGTCTTTCTTAACATACTCCTCATGTGCACTACAGGGACTTTATCCCCTTCTATAGTATGTGGAAGTCTTGGTTGGGCGGGGCCAGCCCAATTGGCAGATCCTCTAGTATTAACTAACCAGGTGGCTTTTGTTAAATGTGTATCCCAATGTTTGAAAGTTCCACCCCCCATTGCTCTCAATGTAGTTTTCAGCACTCCATTGTATCGTTCGATTTTTCCGGAGGCTGGTGCGTGATAAGGGATGTGATATACCCACTCAATGCCATGTTCTTTGGCCCAGGTGTCTATGAGGTTGTTTCGGAAGTGAGTCCCGTTGTCCGACTCGATTCTTTCTGGGGTGCCGTGTCGCCATAAAACTTTCTCTTCAAGGCCCAGGATAGTGTTCTGGGCAGTGGCGTGGGACACAGGATACATTTCCAGCCATCCAGTGGTTGCTTCCACTATTGTAAGCACATGGCAGTTGCCTTGGAGGGTTCGTGGGAGTGTGATATAGTCAATCTGCCAGGCCTCCCACTGTTTATATTTCAGCCATCGCCCTCCATGCGACAGGGGTTTTAGCCGCTTGGCTTGCTTAATTGCAGCACATGTTTCACATTCATGGATAACCTGTGCGATAGTGTCCATGGTCAAGTCCACCCCTCGATCAAGAGCCCATCTATATGTTGCATCTCCTCCCTGATGGCCCGATGTATCATGGGCCCACTGAGCCATAACTAGCTCACCCCTACATTGCCAGTCCAGGTCCACCTGAGACACTTCAGTCTTGGCGGCCTGATCTGCCTGCTGGTTGTTTTGATGTTCTTCAGTGGCCCGACTCTTCGGTACATGAGCATCTACGTGACGTCCTTTTACCCCTAGCTTCTCTATCCGAACAGCAATATCTTGCCACAGTGCGGCCGCCCAGATGGGTTTACCTCTGCGCTGCCAGTTGCTCTTCTTCCATTGCTGTAGCCACCCCCATAGGGCATTTGCCACCATCCATGAGTCAGTATAGATAGAGCACTGGCCACTTCTCTCTTTCAGCAATGTCTAACGCTAGCTGGATGGCTTTCACTTCTGCAAACTGACTCAATTCACCTTCTCCTTCAGCAGTTTCTGCGACTAGTCGTGTAGTACTCCATACAGCAGCCTTCCACCTCCGATGTTTTCCCACAATGCGACAGGACCCATCAGTGAACAGGGCATATTGCCTCTCATTTTCTGGCAGTTTATTATACAGCGGGGCCTCTTCAGCACGTGTCACCTCCTCCTCTGGCGACATTCCAAAATCTTTGCCTTCTGGCCAGACTGTGATCACTTCCACAATTCCTGGGCGACTGGGGTTTCCTGTGTGAGCTCGTTGTGTGATCAGTGTGGCCCACTTACTCCACGTGGCATCAGTTGCATGATGTGTAGAGGAGACTTTCCCTTTGAACATCCAGCCCAGCACTGGCAGTCGGGGTGCTAAGAGGAGCTCTGTTTCAGTACCAACCACTTCTGAGGTGGCTCGAACTCCTTCATATGCTGCCAATATCTCTTTTTCAGTTGGAGTATAGCGAGCCTCGGATCCTCTGTATCCCCGACTCCAAAACCCCAGGGGTCGGTCTCGGGTCTCCCCAGGTGCTTTCTGCCAGAGGTTCCAGGTAGAGCCATTCTCCCCAGCTGCAGTATAGAGCACATTTTTAACATCTTGTCCTGCCCGGACTGGCCCAAGAGCTACTGCATGAACAATCTCCTGCTTAATTTGTTCAAAGGCTTGTCGTTGCTCAGGCCCCCATTTAAAATCATTCTTCTTCCGGGTAACTTGGTAGAGAGGACTTACAATTTGACTGTAATTCGGAATATGCATTCTCCAAAAGCCCACAACACCTAAGAAAGCCTGTGTTTCCTTTTTATTAGTTGGTGGGGACATAGCTGCTATTTCGTTGATCACATCCACAGGGATCTGATGACGCCTGTCTTGCCATTTTACTCCTAAGAACTGGATCTCCTGTGCAGGTCCCTTGACCTTACTTTCTTTTATGGCAAAACCAGCCTTCAAAAGGATTTGGATTATTTTCTTCCCTTTCTCAAAAACTTCTTCTGCCGTGTTGCCCCATATGATGATGTCATCAATGTATTGCAGGTGCTCTGGAGCTTCACCTTTTTCCAGTGCAGCCTGGATCAGTCCATGGCAAACAGTGGGGCTGTGTTTCCACCCCTGGGGCAGTCGATTCCAGGTGTACTGGACGCCCCTCCAAGTGAAAGCAAACTGTGGCCTGCACTCCACTGCCAAAGGAATGGAGAAAAATGCATTAGCAATGCCAATTGTGGCATACCACTTAGCTGCCTTTGATTCCAGTTCATATTGAAACTCTAACATATCTGGCACAGCAGTGCTCAGCAGCGGCGTGACTTCATTCAGCCCACGATAATCTACTGTTAGTCTCCATTCCCCATTAGATTTCCACACGGGCCATATGGGACTATTAAAGGGTGAGTGAGTCTTGCTGATCACTCCTTGGCTCTCCAATTGGCAAATCAGCTTATGGATGGGGATCAGGGAGTCTCAGCTGGTGCGATATTGCCACCGGTGCACCGTCGTGGTAGCAATTGGCACCTGTTGTTCTTCAACCTTCAGCAACCCCACAACCGAAGGGTCTTGAGAGAGACCAGGCAGGGTAGACAGCTGTTCAATCTCCTCCGTCTCCAATGCAGCTATACCAAAAGCCCAACGGTACCCTTTTGGGCCCTTGAAATACCCCCTCCTGAGATAATCTATACCAAGGATGCACGGGGCCTCTGGGCCAGTTGCAATAGGGTGTTTATGCCACTCACTCCCGGTTAGACTCATTTCAGCTTCCAATACGGTTAGCTCTTGGGATCCCCCTGTCACACCAGAGATACAGATGGGTTCTGCCCCTTTATAACTTGATGGCATTAGGGTGCCTTGTGCACCAGTGTCTACTAGAGCCTTATATTCCTGTGGGTCTGATGTGCCAGGCCATCGAATCCACACTGTCCAGTAGACTCGGTTGTCCCTCTCCTCCACCTGGCTGGAGGCAGGGCCCCTCTAATCCTGGTTAGAATATCCGTTACTCACTTCTCGCACACGTGAATCAGAAGTCCCTTGAAGAGGATCAGAAATGCGATCAGCCCATCTACTGCGTCTGGGGGACTGCTCACGGGAAACTGGAGCAGCAGCTTTCCAAGAAGAATCCTCTTTTCTGGTTGCTTTTTCTTGCAACTCCTGTACCCGTGCATCCAGGACTGAGGTAGGTTTTTCCACCCCACTTCCTCATGTCCTCTTCATGGTCACACAGGTAAAACCACAGGTTAGCCCGTCGTGTGTACTTTCTCTCTCCTCTCTCTTGGGCAGAGGAGTGCTTACTCCCAGTAGCTGCGATGCGGGCCTGTACAGGTGGGGAGGAGGACATATCCACTTTGAATTGCTGGAACTCTCGGGACAATTCCTCTACAGCCGAGACACAGGCCCATAGGGAGGAAGAGAGACTTCCTTCGTATTGCCGGAGTTGGACAGCCAATTCATCCACCGTTTGTCCATAGCCTTCTTTCCAGGACATTACTGCCAATGAGTTGGCATAGGCTGGTGGTGCACTTCGTAGAAACTTCTGCCACATGGGTTGTGTGCATTGGACTTCATCTGGATCTGTGGGTGACTGCGCATTTTCTGGATCATTATAAATCACCTCCAGCACGGCTAATTCCCTCAGGTACTGGATAACTCTCTCCATGGTGGTCCACTTGCCTTGGTGACATGTAACTTCATCCTTGAAGGGGTATCTTTCCTTTACACCTAACAGAAGTTGCCTCCAGAGGCTGAGGACTTGTGTTTTTCTCCAAATCGCCTTGTCGATGCCCCCTTCCCTAGACAGATCCCAACTGCTTGGCTTCCTTACCCTCTAATTCCACACTAGCCCCATTATCCCTGCATCGGAGCAGCCAGGTAACAATGTGCTCACCTGGGTGGCGGCTAAAATCTTTTCGCATGTCATGCAACTCACTCAGGGATAGAGATCGGGTAATTATTTCAGGTTCTGCCTCTTCCTCCTGTTCTCGCGATGACCCTGGTTCATCTTCATCTCTCACTAAGCAAACTGACTTCTTTGTGTGTTTCTTTTTCTGTACAGGGGCAACTGATACTGGCACAGGTTGGTTCTCTGGTTTAGCTGCAGTATCTGTCACCGGGGTTGGGGTAGCCATACTGCCTGTTGCCAGGGTAGGGGTAGCCACACTGCCTGGTGCCGGGGTAGGGGTAGCCATGGTGCCTGTTGTCAGGGCTGGGGTAGTCACGGTGCCTGTTGTCCTGTTTTCCATCTTTTCCCCCTTTTCCCCCTGAGGGTGCTGCCTAATATCAAGCAGTGTTTGGTAGATACTGGCCAGGGCCCAGCACAGTGCAGCGAGTTGTACGTCTTTGGAATAGCCACAGCATTTTTCTTTCAAATATTCTACCACTTCATGAGGGTTCTGTAGTTGTTCGGGAGTGAACTTCCAAGCCACTGGAGGTGAGAAGTTCTCTAGATACCTGCCCATATCCTCCCACATGCCGTGCCACCCATGAATATCCAGCTTTGGGGCAGATCTCTGGGTGGTACTTTTAAAGAGCCTTTTTGTAGCCCTAAACAAGACCTGAAACATATTCAGGAGGCATAGCACTAACAGCACACTGGCTTGCGCATCCCAAGGATATTCAAAATTCTCAAAAGCTGTTGTAATTAGTCGGAAGGAGAGAAGGGAGGCGAACAGACGGGGGGAAGTATCCCCCCCAACTTCCCCATGGATTGAGTGTAATTACCAATAAAATCCGATAGAAGGTGCCCGAAGTATAGAAATGATATCACTACCTCATACAGATACCAGCTTAACCTCATGACCAGTGATGTAATCATTTCACAAGTCGACATCGCCCAGTACAGCAAAATGATAATCCCAGTCACTCTCCCAGAGGTGAGAAACATAACTACAGGCAATACATAGAGCATATAAGAACTTACAAAATGCCACCATGTAAACAAATGAATCAACATTGTGACTAACATCTATTTATCTAAGATAAGATATGCGTATGACAAATTTGTTTCAACACCCTCTGGCCAGATCTGTTGTTATCTCAACCCTTCGTGCCCCACGTTGGGCGCCAAAAAAGACTGTTGTGGTTTCAGCCCAGCCGGTAACAAAGGACTACACAGCCGCTTGCTCACTCCTCCCGCCCCCCTCCGGTGGGATAGGGAGGGAGGGGAGAAAAGAAAAAAACCTGGAACCTCGAGGGTTGAGATAAGGGCAGTTTACTGGGACAACACAAAAAAAGGTTACAACAACAACAACGGTACTAATGAAAGAATATACAAAAAAAGTGATGCACAGTGCAACTGCTCACCACCCGGAACCCGACGCTCCACCACCGAAAGTCGAGAGCCCTCCCCCCGGCCCGCTCCCCATTTATATACTGAGCATGATGTCACATGGTATGGAATAGCTCCTTGGCTAGTTCAGGTCGGCTGCCCCGGCTATGCCCCCCCACCTCCCAGGTTACTGTAGAAATTAACTCTATCCCAGCTGAACCCAGGACAGCCTCAGACACTTTCCCTCCCTGACCTCCGCCGGTAACCTTGTCATCCTCTGACAAGGGCATCGTCTCTGCAGTAATGGAGCATGCCATTTGGGATTTTTGGCAGAACCACCACATGGAGTCTATCCTCTGCTCTCATGTCAGTCAAGCCTGTCAATGCCTTGTCTTTATACCTCCAAAGCCTCGATGACCTCTGTGACACTGTCACAGCATCCTTATATCTCTTCAACATTTACTGTCACCTGTAGACTCCAAAGGTAGTCCTTCAATGACTGATTGATTTGCCCTGGAACTAGATACTGCTCTTTTGTCAGATGTGGTAAGCTTTTCATCCCTTTGTGCTTTTACTGTCCATCTTTCTCTTGTTTATTGTCTGGATTTCTAGATTTTTCTCTTAACGGGTTCATATTCACACAAAAAGGTGTATCTTATTCAACAAAACCGTAAGGATTTCAGTCCACAAACTAGTAAGCTCTACCAGGTTAGGTCAGTGCTACACCTGCCCTAGTACTCTGTTTCCAACAGTAGCGGAAGGGGAAGCTGTTTAGGCAGAGCATGTGACCCTGCCCACTTTCTACAGTCCATTATCCTTTCATTGCCCAGGACCCATAACTGTTCAATTGGGAAAGAAGAAATACATGCTTGCCAAGCCTTTCTGTGTCTGTTTATAGACCTGTTGCCTGTGAATTTGCCTAATCCCTTTTGGATCAGCTGCTACTCCCTGCCTTCACAGCTTCCTGGGAAAACAGCTTCCAGAAGATTGATACCACTGTGCAAAGTAGCATTTTCCCTTTATTTGTTTCAAACTGATCTCCTGGTGGTTTCATCGGGCTCCACCCCTACTTCTCAAATTGCACTGAGTGGTGGAGTTTGACGGTTACCATCCACAGCCCTTTCCCCCTTCCTTGAGAAGGAGAACAAGAATACCTGAATGTGGCATTTATTTGGCCTGTCTTGCCTGCTCCATAGTTAAAATTAATTGTATGTTAGTTCCTCTTAGAGAACAGCCCTAATGGTGCATTCAACTCCTGCGTCCTGATCATTGATAAAAATATTGAACAGAACCAGCCCTAGAATTGAAAGATGATTGAAGATGCTTCTCCCATTGATGTAGATGAGAAGCATTGGGAAGAGAAATTATGGGCTGTCAACTCATGAGATTTTAATGGACAGACCCATGTGACCAGCTTACACAGCACCCTTCACTCTTATGCAGTCAAACTTAAAGCTAACAGATAATGCTCTTCTAAAATATTGCCAGGTGTTAACAAAATCCTGAAGGACTTTCCACAGGCAGCGGAAAGAAGTTGACCAGAGCTCGCCACAGAAGTCTGCCGCTTCTGGAAACCACGAGACTGGGTCTACGTTAAGGTATACCGGTGAAAACAGGCCCTTCAGCTGCACTGCAAGGCACCTGATCAGGTCCTGGTAATTACCAACGCTGCAGTCATGCACAAGGGCTGCTCAACTGGATCCACGCTTCCCAGTGGAAAAAGGTCATACCACCTTCAGACACAGCGCAGAACCTATCACCTATCACAGCAGAGCTAGGGGATCTGGATGAACTTCCTTTGATCAAATGTCAACAAAAGCATAAGCTACAGCCCAGCAAATAGACTTCGATGACCCCATTATTATCATCTGACTTAGAGGCTGCTCTGGTAAGTCACTTTGATGACCCTGTAATTATCATCTGAACGTGTTGACTGTTTTCAGGAATTGTAGCTTAGTTTGCTCTGGGATTTTGCACTTGGGTTTATATTATCGTTGGCCATATACCAATCCCTAAGAGCTGTTCTATATAAGACCTTAAGGAATGAAGGATTTTGAGGGGTTGACTTTCTGTTGTAGCCAGTTGGTACATGAAAGAGTAGAACAAGGTGTAACGCAAGAAGAGGCCGGAACAACAATGCCAAATATGTTCGAGGATAAGGAAGAAGAAAAGGAAGAGTGTGTGGATTAATGACTGTAAATGATTATATAAAAGCTAGAGGCCCACCAGTGCAACAGCTGGCCAGGAGTACAGAAGTATGGCAAACTTGGTAAGCGGAGAGGGACCCGGCACTGTGGGCGAGTGCCAGCGGGAGCGGATGGGGCTGGAGGAAAATGTCCCTTCAGGCTTCTCCCTTGCCATCGGCGGGCACGACCCAGCAGGCTGGGAGACTGGCCCAGTGCTGGCCACTCACCACCCCGGTCCTCCCTGAAAATCCCGGCATTGCACAGGGAAAGGCAGCCAGCTGGGGCAGGCGTCACCCAGCCACGGGCAGTCCACGCCAGCTGGTCCCAACACGCTCCCCCTCGCAGGAGACCTCTGCAAGGCGTCAGGAGCGGGGGCGAGACACACAGTCACGGGCGCATGTTGCAGGTGACCAAGCGAGAGCAACACGGAAATGTAGAAGATGAAAACAAGAAACGCTATTTTGTTTTTTCTCCTAATGCCGTGTGCCTGTGGGGGCAGATGGCCTGCTGTGACATCACCGAGTGGTGAAGGCTGAAGTTACCGAGCAGTGGACTGTGACGTCAGCGAGCGATGGACTGTGACCTCGCGTCCCTCGCTGCTTATCTTCGGGCGCCGGCAGAGCCTGGGCCAGTCTGGCTCGTGCCTGGACTCCTGCCGAGCGTGCCTGCAAGGTCTGGAGGGTCGAGCGAGGCTTCTCCTGGTGCTGGGTGGTGGCTGCCCGTCCCGGAGCCATCCCCTGTGCTTCCCCGGCCCTGCCAGGTTCAGGCGGCCGGGCACCGCGGGGCAAGCTCGCAGCAGCGGAGGTGAGCTGTGCGGGGAAGCGTCCCCCCGGGGTGGCCGTGGGGCGGGCGATGGGGCTCGGGGAGCCGGGAGGGTGTCCTTCTCGAGGGGCCTGGGCATTCCTTCCTCCCCTCCATTCCCCTCCCCGGGACAGCGAGCGACCATGGCCTCTCTCCCTTTTGCAGCGCGCAACACCCTTTGGCAGTGCCGGTGCCAGCAAGGGGGAGCAGCTCCTCATCCTCAGCTCTCCCCAGCCTGCTGCGGAGCGCAAACATGGCCACGGAGATGGAGTGGAGCTGCCCCATCTGCTGCGATGCTCGAAATGACGTCTCTTACGCGATGCCCTGTCGCCACCAGTTCTGCCTGGGCTGCATCCTGCGTTGGACAGAGGTGAAACCAGAGTGCCCACTCTGCAGAAGACCAGTAGAGAATGTCAGGTTTTCTGTGCTGGGAGAAGACGACTATCTACACTGTGACATCCGGCACCGCGAAGAGTGGCCAGATGCCAGCAGCCAGGCAGGCAGCGCTCCCGGCCCCCTGCCCGAAAACAGCCCCCACCACCCTGCGGCGTCCCCTCCATCGTCTCCGCAGTGGATACCGTCCCCAGCTGAGCCGTGGGCTGCAGAGCCGGAGGACGTGGGTGGCCTCCTGCCTGTGGTCTGGGCGTGTCTTTTCCAAAGACGACAGCATCTCCTCGATCCCGTGCTGCCCTGGCTGCGCCAGGAGCTGGAGGCAATATATGGGGGCCAGTGGTGGGAGGCAAAGACTGCAGAGAGCAGCATCCTGCACGCCCTGTGCGTCCACGGTCCGGATGAAGAGGTCATGCTCCAGATGCTGGAGCCTCTCCTTGGGCACTATACAACATTAGTGGTCTATGGCATCATGGGTATCATTGAGTGTCAGTGCAGCGAGGAGGCCTGGAGGCTGCTGTGCCCCCATGCTGCTGGGGAGGAAGGCAACAGCCCTGCGGCCAGCTCCGGCTCCTCCAGCTCCGGCTCCTCCAGCTCCAGCTCCTCCAGCCCCAGCTGCACCGGCTCCCAGGAGGGGACTCCCACCCCTCACCCGAGCTCCTCCAGCAGCCCGTCAGGGGCAGAGCAGGAGCAGCCCCAGGAGCAGCCGGGGCAGGAGGCGGCGGCAGGTCCCTCTGCCCAGGGCTGCAGCCGCAGCCCCTCCGCTCCCGGCCGGGGCAGGGACCGCTCGCCCGGGGGGCCCCGGCGCCCCGCAAAGAGGAGGGCCCCCAGCCCCCAGGACTCTCCCCGGCCCTGCAAGAGGCCGCCTCGCCGGCGGCACTAGCAGGGCCCCAGCAAGAGTTTCTTCACAGAAAAGGAAATAAATGCCTATTTCCCTGGCACTCGGGGTCTCTGGGTGCTGCTTTCTGCCCCTTCTCCTGCTGCCTCTTCCCTTCCCCCCCCCGCGCCCCACCGTGGGTGGCACCAGCCTGCTGGCGGGCACGGCCATGTGCCCCCGGAGCCCCGGGGCCACGAAACCCCAGCAAATCCTGCTGCAGCTGCAGCGCAGCAGATGCCGAGGGCAGAGCGGGCGGGAGGGGAAGCTGGTTTCGTCGCAGGCCTGACGGGGACCGGACTGGGCGTCAGCCCTGGTCTCTGTTGGCAGCCCCCGGTGTCCCCGCCCGGTCCCAGTGCTGTGAGGGGCATCCCGAGCTCTGCGCGGCTGGAAGGAGCATCCTCGGAGCCCTGGACCGCGCTGCGGGCTGTCGGTGTGGGGACAGCCAGGAGGGGTCCCCCCACCCCGGGTGTGCCTGAGGGGCCGGGCAGGGGCTTCCTCTCCCAGCGGGGCGCAGCCTGGCTGGAGCACTCCCACCGCGGGCAGGAGGGCTGTGCAGACGCGGGGGGGGGGGGGGCTGACAGAGCTCTTCTCCGGGGGCAGCTTGCCAGCATGAAGCCAGAATTCTTGTGGGGAAGAAGATCCTTGTGTCTCGTTTTGCAAGCTGAGCTTCCTATCCCCTTTCGAATCCATTCAGTCCGGCCCCTTGTCAACCTCTCTTTCCCGTGATGGGAATTCATCCGCCCTTTCAAAGCAGCTTTGCTTGAGAGAGAAGAGGTCTGGCTTGCGGCGCGTTGTTGCGCTGCAGTCCTTAGGAAATCACTTGCTGCGGTCCTTACCCACCTTCCTGTCAGACAATTGCAGGTGAAAGACCAAAACTTTGGCAGCTGTGAAGGTGGCCCGACGAGAAGGCAGTTAGGGGCAAAATAATGGAAATTATTACTGTGTTGGCAGGCCTGGTACCAGGTGGGCGAAACAAGGACCCTAAAACATCTGACAATAGCTCAGCTGGCAATCAGGGAGGGCAAAGTGCAATAAAGGAAGAGGTAGAAACATCAAAGGAAGGAAAGGACTACCTACAGACGCTGAAAGTAGCACAGAAAAGAGTAAACGGATAAAACAATGAAAAAATAAGTGTAGGCTGATATTTAAAACAAAAAAATCTCCCGAGCTTGCGTTCCGTTATTGTCAATAAAAGGAGTTGGGATGAGCTATGACCTTGCCACCTCCAGCGCTCCTCTCGGCACCCCACAGAGTGTGACAAAGCAGGACCCTCTCCAAGGTGGGTAGAGGTTTGTCCTGCTGGCAGTGGCTGTGCCTGTGCCCGGGGGTTCGTGTACGTGCGTGCAGAGCTCAGTTTCGGTCGTCTTTGGAAGCAGTGAAGAAGCCAGGTGTGGAAGGGAGTGACCGGCCAAGGAACAGGCTGAATAATCCCCTGAGTTCCCCCGTTTCGAAGGCTTCTCGTGTTCAACAGCCGCTGACAGCACCGCTTCTTCAGCGCTCCCATCTGGCGTGCTGGTGTCTTGGAGGAGCAAGCGTCGGAGCCATGTTCCCGGCCGCAGACGGCCTGTGGGTTTGTGACGGTGTAATTGTGGAGAGCTGTCACAAGAGGGTGCAGAGAGCTGGTCTTCCTACTGCTGGCTTCAGCAGCTGCCTGTTACAGGGCACTAGCAATGACAGCAGCGTGCTCCTTTGTCTGATGGCTTCTCTGCCCGAAAACAGCGTTCTGAACACTGCTTTATAACACGGATTCCTTCCTCCTCGGGCTGTGCCTTGGCAGTCAGAGGAGCCCAGCTACTTTCACAGGAGGCGTGAGAACACAGACCCGTAGGCAGAATGTGCCTGTCCGTAGACCTGGTCCCAGCACGGGCGGTGCAGAGCAGCAGTTCCCGGGGTGAGCGGGTGTTTACCCCCTGCGACATGCTTTGTCAGCTTTCTGCCTGTGTCTCTGAGACACTTTGGTTTAGGAGAGGGGCGACCTGAAACCAAGAGGCAGGGATTGGTTCTGACAGAGGAAAGACTTTCTTAACGTCACCCTCTAGTTACACATGAACCCATCCTCGCCCTCCCGCGGGGCCCTGAACTGCGTGGGAAACAACTTCTTGCTGTGTTTTCGGGAATGCAGGAACGACTGGTCTCAGCATAGGCGAGACCTGAGAGTCAGAGCTTCTTCCATAGCTCTCTTGATTCTGCGTTGCCAGCTGAGGACCGGATGGATGCTCCGGCTTCAACGTCCCTGTTTTGCACCCCAAAATTACAGACCAAACAGGGGATCTCGAAACACCCTGCTGCTGAGGACACTCCTTCAGTTTCCCCCATCTTGGCCACAACCAGCGTCTCCCCTCTAGAGCAGCACTCACAACAGGGGCACAAACTCAGAAAGCACTGGCATCACCAGGCGGCGGCATCAATCATCCCCCATTTCCAGGCTGCAGGGCGGCGGCACTGTGTCCGTACTCTAAGTCCTTGCCAAGACTCCTCCAGCTCACGGCGGGTGCCTTTGCCAAACCATCGCTGCCTCAGTGGCCATCAGCTGCATAGCGGAAAAAACAAGAATGGGAACCACCGTGCTGCATCCCGCAGCTCTGGTTTCCCAGAAAAACATCAAAGCTTGCTGGAAAAACAGCGAGCGAAGACTCTTCCAGGATAAAATGCAAAATTATGCATTTCATAAGCACCGTATTTCGGGTAAGAGGGGAGTGGGAGAAGCAGAAAAGTTCCGGCAACAGCAAAATATTCCAAAGAATATTAGCTGTGAACACTATTTAATTCTACAAAGTCAGAATTAATTTTTTTTGTCAGTATGAAATGAGGAGTGAGAACATGTTCACCAAAAAGACTGTGGTGGGTTAACCCTGGCCAGGTGCCCACCAAAGCCGTTCTATCGCTCCCCCCCCCCGCCTCAGCTGGACAGGGGAGAGAAAATGTAACTAAGGGCTCGTGGGTCGAGATAAGGACAGGGAGAGATCACTCAACCAATTACCGCCACGGGCAGAACAGACTCAACCTGGGGAAAATTAACTTCATTTATTGCCAGTCATCAACCAGAGCAGGGCAAGGAGGAATAAAACCGAATCTCAAAACACCTTCCCCCACCCCTCCCTCCTTCCCAGGCACAGCTTCACTCCCAGATTCTCTACCTACACCCGCCCAGCGGCGCAGGGGGATGGGGAATGGGGGTTACGGTCAGTTCATCACACGTTGTCTCTGCCACTTCATCTTCTTCAGGGGCAGGACTCCTCACACTCTTCCCCTGCTCCAGCACGGGGTCCCTCCCACGGGAGACAGTTCACGAATTTCTCTGGCGTGGGTCCTTCCCATGGGCTGCAGTTCTTCACAGACTGCTGCGGCGTGGGTCCCTTCCATGGGCTGCAGGCCCTCAGGCACAGACTGCTCCAGCGTGGGTCCCCCGCGGGGTCACGAGTCCTGCCAGCAAACCTGCTCCAGCGTGGGCTCCTCTCTCCACGGGTCCGCAGGTCCTGCCAGGAGCCTGCTCCAGCGTGGGCTTCCCACGGGGTCACAGCCTCCCTCTGGCATCCCCCTGCTCCGGCGTGGGGTCCTCCCCGGGCTGCAGGTGGATATCTGCTCCACTGTGGACCTCCGTGGGCTGCAGGGGGACAGCCTGCCTCACCATGGTCTTCCCCACGGGCTGCAGGGGAATCTCTGCTTGGGTGCCTGGAGCACCTCCTCCCCCTCCTTCTTCACTGACCTGGGGGTCTGCAGGGTTGTTTCTCTCACATGTTCTCACTCCTCTCTCCGGCTGCCGTTTCTGTGCCCCCTGCAACTTTTTTCCCCTTCTTAAATGTGTTATCACAGAGGCGCTACCACTATCGCTGATGGGCTCGGCCTTGGCCAGCGGCGGGTCCGTCTTAGAGCCGGCTGGCCTTGGCTCTGTCGGACATAGGGGAAGCTTCTAGCAGCTTCTCACAGAAGCCACCCCTGTAACCCCCCTGCTACCAAAACCTTGCCACACCAACCCAATACACTCATCCATCTAAAATGGATCTTTTCATAAGATTTGTCTTATAGACAGTGGTGATGCTAGGGCAGTACGCTCCAGCTAGGCCCACACTAACATTTCAGAAGATCAGGATCTCGGGAAACGGTTTCCGCACGCCCGTGCCTTTCTCTCGGTTGCACAGCAGAGGGAAGCACGAGGCCCACGGCGCAATGAACATGCCCTTCCCTCGTCCTTCGGAAACAACAGAAAAGAGATCCGTTTATTAAGGACAGAACATTCTT
Source organism: Harpia harpyja (assembly GCF_026419915.1). NCBI lineage: Eukaryota > Metazoa > Chordata > Aves > Accipitriformes > Accipitridae > Harpia > Harpia harpyja. Next base: position 37,132,151 of record NC_068969.1, read on the forward strand.
CCACCGTACCACGTAGAGCCCATGAAAAGGGGCGGCAAAATCACTATGTGAGGCAGAACATCTGTGTCCTTAAGGTATGGCAAATTTGAATCACTGGCAGTTAGTAAGGTTCTTGGGGTTTGGTTTGGTTTTTTGGTTTTTTTTTTGTCCCTGTAGCACTGTGTCTTAGGTGAGAGTTTAACTGCATGTCGCATGACTGATCTGACGCTGAGAGAGAATAGCCGGGAAAGGAGTTTTGGTCTGCAGTAATTTCTTCCTTCACTCCCATGCTGTTAGGATTTCCTCACGTCTCACTGCTGAGGAAACCGGTAATTACAAGCTTGCCCGAATTCATCTGTACAAAGCCACTGAATGCAGTCTTTTATACATAGGAAACTAGTAGATAAACTCCGCTATCTGCAGATGTCGCTAACGTGACAGTAATCCTTGGAGTATTCCAAGAGGAATAATTCCCACAGGAGTAATCCTCGGGCAGTTTTCCATTCCTCATACTGGAAGAAAAGTTTATGCTTGGAGTATTGTCACAGTGCAAAAACTATATAAAAGTTCAGGAAGATGATTTCTTGTACCAAAATGGAAGCTCCTTCTTCTTAGCATGATATATTAGTCACGACATCAGCTGAGACATGTACAGTGAGGTAATACTTATTTCAAAGAACAAAGTTGAAACTAGTAAGACCAGTCAGGAGAAAAATAGAACAAACATGATGGGAGTAGGACAAAAATGAGCCAGCAGTGTGCCTGTTACATTTTAAAAGAAATCAAATCTGATTACAGCTAAAATCTTAGGAATATAAAGTTATAATGTGTGACTATAGTAGATAAAGAACTTAAAGAATGTGCAGTACTGTACTTTTAGCTGATTATCGTTGGCTTATATTTTCTTTTAAGAAGCCAAGAAGATTTGCTTCTTGGAAACTCCCTACCTTTCCCATCTTGATAACTGAAAGACCAATCATTGAAAAGGTTGGATTTCAAAAGAGAACATAGTATACATTTTAATGCAAACTAATATAGATAGTGATGAGAATCATACTGCGCAGAATCAGCTAAAAGAGGTCAAGAAGCGGACAAGTGAGGAAGACTATGGAAGACCACCAGAGGGCTTCTGAAGACCACCAGAGACCTTTGCTGCGCCTGCGTGAAGAGACATATACATATGCTAATGATTTACTGGAAAGTTGATGATTATGTATAACATTTCCCAGAAATTTAATGAATATGTATAACAGGTGTGTATTTAACTGTATTGTTAGACAAGACAGGTGCACACGATAGGTGGACCGATCCCCCGTGTGCCCAGGAGTGCCTGCTTCTTAACTTCTCATTGCTGTTAGAGGAGTTTTTATTCCGGATTTCGGCAACAGTTTGGGTGACCCAGATGGGACCTTGCGAGTGAGACTGGACGAGATCGAGTGGTGATCGAACTCCAGCCGGCACTGAGGGATTCTCGGGGAGGAACCATCACTCTTGACTCACAAAGTTCCTCGCAACGTTCCCTGGAGAAAGGGTAAGACACTTCTTCTCTGGAATCTGTTCGGATAGCCTGCCCGTAAGGCGCAGCGAAAGCTTCGCAGGGTTGGGGCTCAGAGGGTACCCATCTGTGTAGAAGCCTAGGCGTCTGCCCGTAAGTCATAAGCGAAAACTATTGCTGGGTTGGACATCTGTGTATCTGGGACAAGTCTGCCCGTAAGTCAGAAGCGAAAGCTATTGCTGGGTTGGACATCTGTGTATCTGGGACAATTGTCATTTGCATTTGTTTGGTATTTGGTATTTGATATTCGATATTTGATATTTGATATTTGGTATTTGATATTTGGTTATTAATATTTGGAACTTCGATAATTGATATTTGATGCATTTGATATTTGATATATAAGTATAATGGCATTAGCCAAATTATTTAAGAGTAAGAGTATGGGAAGTATAACCACTGATGAAAAGATACCGAAAACATCACCATTGGGATGTTTATTGGCACATTGGAGTGAATTACATGATGATTTACATAAAAGTCAAATGATTGAATATTGTAATCATTGGTGACCTTTGTATGTTTTGGAAGATCAGGAAAAGTGACCAACAAATAGAACTTTAAGTTATAATACTATATTACAGTTAATGTTATTTTGTAGGAGAGAGGGTAAATAGAGTGAAGTACCATATGTGGATCTGTTCTTTTATTTGAGGCAGAGAACGGATTGGCAAAAAGAATGCAAGTTAATTAGTCGAGACAATTTGGTCGAGACAATTTACTTCAGAGAACAAGAAAGCTAAGAGTTGTTGTTCAGCTTGTGATATTAGAAGGAGGTGCATTAGATGTACGGTACCAAAACTGGATGAAATGGAACTAGAATTAGAAATAGCCCCACCAAGGGAGGAGCAGGATCTCTCTCCCTCACATCCACGGGAAAGGAGTATTGAGTCAGAGAGAATAATAAAACTGGATAGTACTAGAATGAGGGAAGAAGCTGATGAGACACCAGAAGTAGTAGTTCATACCCCAGTGTCTTGGAGAACTCGTCAGCAATCTCAATTGTTGGCTCCCTTGAGACAGGGAGTGGGACAGCATGGGCCAGTATATGTCAAGGTGCCGTTTTCTATTATGGATTTGATGGCATGGAAACAGGCAACAGGGGTTTATAGAGAAGATCCAGAGAGAGTAGGAAGAGTTGTAGAAACAATTATTAGAACTCAGGATCCCAATTGGAATGATTTACAAGTAATATTGGATAATTTATTGGATAGTACTGAAAAACAAATGGTATTAAAAACTGGAAAAGCACAAGCAGAAGCAGCACACATGAATGACACTATTTCTGGAACTTTGGAACAGAATTTTCCTTCGGGAGATCCCCAATGGGATCCGAATGACCCTGTACACAGGAGAAGGTTAACTCGATATCAAAAATGGGTATTGTATGGAGTAAAGCATGCAATGCCGAAAGCTTTGAATTGGTCTAAATTATATGAGATAAAGCAAGACAAAAATGAATCTCCCTCTGTGTTTTTGGAAAGATTGAAGGAAACCGCTAGAAAATATACTGATTTGAAATTGGAAACAGAAGCAGAACAACAACAATTGGCTTTGATTTTTATGGGACAGTCAGCACCTGATATAAGACGGAAACTCCAAAAATTGGAGAGAGAGGATTCAAGAAATTTAAATAAAATGTTAGAAGCAGCATGGAAAGTCTATAATAATCGAGAGAAAGAAGAAGAGCAAAGAAAAGAAAAGAAAGAAAAGATCAGAGACAGTAGGTTAATAGCTGTCTTAACAGGGAATGCAACAAGAGGAAGAGGACGAGCTCGGGGAAGAGGAAGTTTTAGAAACTTTGGTAACCGGGAACCTAATGCACCCCTTGGAATGAATCAGTGTGCATATTGTAAGGAAGATGGACATTGGAAAAAGGATTGCCCCAAAAAGCAAATAAATCAGCAAGAGGCTACAAAAATGATGACTTTAAATGAATGAAGGGGACCGGAGGGGAACCCAGCTGAACCTCTGGTTACAATTAAGCTGGGAAATGATAAAGTTAAATTTTTAGTTGATACGGGAGCAATATATTCTGTTTTGAATACTTATAAAAGGAAATTGGGAAATAAAACAGCGAACATAATTGGAGCGACTGGGAAACAGGAAAATAGACCATTCTTTCAACCCCTTGATTTAAAATTTGGAAATAAAACAATTACACATGAATTTTTATATGTGCCAGAATGTCCGATACCCTTGTTGGGTCGAGATTTGTTATCCAAATTAAATGCACAGATAGCTTTTGAGAGAGGAGAAATTCTTTTAAAAATACCAGCATCAAAGACAGGAGAAATATTGATGATACAGGAGAAGGTTAAAATTCAGGAGATGCCACAAGAAGTTGATGATGCTGTGATCCCTACAGTTTGGAACACAGAGATACCTGGAAAATCTAAAATGGCACAGCCTGTAAAAGTAGAACTGAAGGAAAATGTGAAACCAGTGAGATTAAAGCAGTATCCAGTTAAACCTGAGGCTAGATTGGGAATCAAGAAATTAATTGATAAATTTTTGGAATATGGAATCTTAGAGGAGTGTGAATCTGAGTATAATACTCCAATTTTACCAGTGAAAAAACCATCAGGAGAATATAGATTAGTACAGGATCTGAGGGCGATAAATCAGATAGTGAAAGACATACATCCTGTAGTAGCCAATCCATATACACTTTTAACAGCTCTAGGGGAGAATCACCAGTGGTTTACAGTGCTTGATTTGAAGGATGCTTTCTTTTGTATACCCCTGGAAGAAGGAAGTCGAAAATTATTTGCTTTCGAGTAGGAAAATCCAAAAACAGGACGAAAACCACAATTGACATGGACAAGATTGCCGCAAGGATTCAAGAACAGTCCAACAATTTTTGGGAGCCAATTAGCAAAAGAACTTGAGATGTGGAAATGAGATGGTCCCAAACCTGGACATTTGCTCCTACAGTATGTAGACGACATATTGATAGCGACAGAAGAGAGACCAGCGTGTATAAAGGTAACAATTGATCTTTTAAACTTTTTGGGGTTAAACGGATACAAAGTCTCTAGAACTAAGGCCCAGATAGCAAAACAGACTGTGATATATCTGGGTTTTGAAATCTCACAAGGGCAAAGACAGTTGGGAACAGACCACAAAAAAGCAATTTGCAGCATCCCGGAGCCGAGAAATACCCACGAATTGAGAACCTTTTTGGGAATGACTGGGTGGTGTCGGCTATGGATAATGAACTATGGTCTGTTGGCTAAACCATTATATGAAGCTCTTGAAGGTCCACCATTTGAATGGGGTCCAGATCAGCAGCGAGCTTTCAAGAATCTAAAACAGGCCCTGATGACAGCACCAGCCCTGGGACTTCTGGATCTGACTAAAGACTTCCAGTTATTTGTACATGAGAAACAACACATTGCACTGGGAGTGCTGACTCAGAAGATGGGAAGTTGGAAGCGACCGGTTGGATACTTTTCCAAACAATTGGACTTTGTAAGTAAGGGCTGGCCTGCTTGTTTGAGAGCAGTAGCAGCCACTGTGATGATAATACAGGAGACCCGAAAATTGACTTTGGGAAGGATGATGGTGGTATATGTACCACATATGGTGATATCAGTGTTAGAGCAAAAGGGGGACCATTGGCTCTCCCCAAGCAGAATGATGAAATATCAGGTAATTTTGATGGAGCAAGATGATGTACTTTTGAAAACCACTAATTTGACTAATCCTACAGTCTTTTTGAGTTCTATACAGGAAGAAAGACAACTGGAACATGATTACCTGACTACCATTGAGTATGTATATTCCAGTCGAGAGGATCTGAAAGATGTACCTATGGACAATCCGGACTGGGAATTGTACACAGATGGTAACAGTTTTGTTGAAAATGGAATCCGCTACGCAGGATATGCGGTAACAACTGAAAAATAAGTTATAGAAGCCAATACTTTGCCAAGCACAGCTTCAGCTCAGAAGGCGGAATTAGTGGCTTTGACAAGGGCTCTAGAATTAAGTGAAGAAAAGAAAGTGAATATTTGGACTGATTCAAAATATGCATTTGGTGTGGTCCATGTCCATGAGATTTTATGGAAGGAAAGAGGATTATTATCCTCTCAGGGGTCCAACATTAAATATAAAGAGGAGATTTTACATTTATTACAAACAGTTCGGAAACCAACTGCAGTAGCAATCATGCACTGTAAAACACATCAGTCAGGGAATACAAAAGAGATTGTAGGGAACAGATTAGCAGATAAATCAGCTAGGGAAGCAGCCAAAAGGAATGCCCTACAAATGGCATTAATTCCTACAAAAACTATTACATTACCAAAGGAAAAACCTAAATATTCAGAGGAGGATGAGAAATTGGGGAGGCTATTAAATGCAAGGAAAAATTTGGAAGGATGGTGGGTGACATCAAAAGGACAAGTAGTAATTCCACCATTTGTAATGAGGGAAATAGTACAGACAAAACATAAAGAATGTCATTAGGGAGCAGAAGCATTAGTAACTCTTTTGAAAAGACAAGTAGTATCAGTAAAAATGCTAGAAATAGCTAAAATGACAACTGTGAAATGTGAGATATGTTTAAAGAATAATCCAGTTGTAAAAAGGAAGGTTCAAATGAGAATGTTGAAATCAGGAATGGAACCAGGGGATTATTGGCAAATAGATTTTTCGGAGTTACCTCGACAGAATGGGTATCGATACATTCTGGTGGGGATTGATACTTTTACAGGATGGCCGGAAGCCTTTCCCAGTCGAACTAATCAAGCAAAGGAAGTCATTAAATAGTTATTGCAAGAGATTATCCCGAGATTTGGGGTACCTATTAGAATCTCGTCTGACAGAGGTTCCCATTTTGTTGCAGAAGTGGTCCAGGGTGTTAGTAGAATTTTGGGAATTACATGAAACTTACACACACCTTGGAGACCACAATCTAGTGGGAAGGTGGAAAGAATGAATCAAACATTGAAAAGACAAATTAGTAAAATATGTCAGGAAACTAATTTGAAATGACCTCAAACCCTCCCACTGACCCTTTTACGAATTCGGGTTCAACCAAAGAGTGGGACATTGATCAGTCCCTATGAACTATTATATGGTAAAACTTATGAATCTCCTGAGCCAAATTTGAGCATACATTTAAAAGGAAAGCAAGATGTGTATAACTATCTGCTTTCTTTAGGAAAAACTCTAACTGCGCTTCGGAGTGCAATCATTTAGAACAGACCTCTGTCTTTGGAAAATCCAGTACATGATTTCCAGCCGGGTGATTATGTCTATGTGAAGACATGGACTTCTGAACCTCTTCAGGAATGCTGGAAAGGACCCTTCCAAATATTGTTGACTACCTTCACCGCTGTCAAGATTGCGGAGTCAGATGCATGGATTCATTATACTCGAATAAAGAAAACACTAACAGGGAACTGGAAGGCTAAAGAAACTGGTCCTTTGAAATTGAAAATTTATAAATAGTTGGCATACTGTTTACTGAACTATGAATCACTTAATTAGGCTGGTAACACTTTTTTGTATCTCACCCCTAATCTGTAACCAAAGAAATACAGAATAACCATGGTCCCAAGCTATTGTCCAGTATACTCAGAGTATGGGACGGTATCCCAAAGGCCATTTCCCAAACTTAACCACTGTAGTAATGCATGATTCTGAAGTATACCACCCACTTGAGTGAGGGGAATGGGACAGAAAAGACTGGATCCGTGTCCTGACTGGAACGGTTAGAGAACAAATCCAAGTGGGATGCAGAAAAGTGGAAGGATCTCTTTATGAGAAAGCCTCTTCAATTACCATCTCTGGAAATTTATTGGACCCTAGTTCCAACATCACTACGAAACTCTGTCCTACTACAGAATGGAGATGTAACAAACAGGATTCTCTCATTATGTGTTGCCGTCAAAAAAATGTTGGTAACTATTCCCTAGACCCAAATACCAACAATGTTGAAATCACCAAATCCTGTATTAAGGAACAAGGAGACTGTTGGTACAATTTCACTTTGACCAAACCAGTCTATGTGGTGTGCAATTGACGATCTAATCCACCGATAGGTGAACTATCAGGCCTAACATTTAAATTCAAAATGAATGCTGTAACTAGACCTCTAGTGATGCTTGTTGCAGTAGTCACGCACAATGACATAGATACCCTCTTCCCGCTAACTGACAAGGATGAAGTTATACCCCCTTTTACAGTGATACAAGGAGATAACGTCACAATAAGATGTAGACTGATCACTGAATCTCACATGGAATCCACAAATAGTTATGGGATTAGACCATATGGCCCTATTTTGTTGTATAAAAATCAAAATCTAGACTGTTGGTTAAATTTGACTGCTGTACAATATTCTTATAAAGTTATGTGTGGTAAAAGCAATACTAAATACTGGGGAGGATTTGAAATAGATGTTGTAATACCTACTACCCAACCAATTGTTGTACTTAACCCAAAAATCTTTGAAATTGGACCATATGTGATCAGAAATACGGACCTACAACAAATGTTGCTTAACCCGGCATGGTCTCTCAAACGAGTTGAATTGTCGATGCAGAATAATGTTTCAGACATTCAGCCAGCTTACTCACCTTTCCTAAAGACTTCTTACGAGGGACGGACAACCTGGCTGCAAAAACGAACTCTTCCCATGATAAGAACACCGAGAAACCTAACCGGTGTTTTGGGAACAGGATTGGGAGTTCTGAATAACATCGACTCAGAGGTAATAATGAACAAGTTGGCTACTTCAATTAGAGATTTGGCTAAATTACAACAGCCTTTACGATCTTCGTTATTGGCTTTGGGGACTAACCAGTGGCTGTTGTCCAATATATTACCAAAATGGGAAGAGGTAAATATAAGGGACCACGAACTGATTACTGATACACTTGGGGTGGTCCAAAATAACCTCTCTTTGGCTCTCAGTTGTATCCAGGCTCAAATATGGATGCAGTCGGTAGCCGCCTCAATTATAAGAGAAAGTGAAGAAGACATTCTCCCTACTGAAATTCGGAAAATAATTTGGGACAGTGCCACTGATTTTGAGAAGGAACTCCAATCCTGGTGGAACCTGATAAACTTTACTTATGATCCCGTTACAAACACAGCTACAACTTTTGTACTTACTATATATAATGCTACCATATACCCAATTTATCCCATTATTGCATTAGGGTTGAACCACAACGGAACTATACTCTATCCTTTTGAGCATAGAGTATGGGCCCGAAAAGAGAATGAAAAATGGCAAACTGTTAATTTGGAATCTTACATTGTACAGGAACAACAAGGATTTGTTTGTGAAGGTAATGCAATTGAGACACAAGATATTTGTTTAGATACTGAACAAAATATTTGCCATTTTGAGATTCATCCTAATGAAAACCCTGAAACAGTACTTATATATATCAGCAAAAGCTGTGTATGTTTGAAGACTGTTTGTGACTTTTTATCTGTAGACGAGGTAGTTGTAGAGACTAAAAATCATCCAAATTATTGTGTTTGCAATTTTACTAAGATTGTTAGATGTGACTTTTCCTATTCGACCCCGGTCACGTCTCACAAACTTTTACAATCTAACTACATGTTGATTCATGAATTACTACCTATACCCATCGGAATGAATCTCACTTTGGTAAAACAGTTACTACAACACAAGGATTTAGTTGAGATTTTGGAAAAAATTAGGGAAAATGGACAGAAAACCTTAATAACTGTTCATAACAATGTGAAAGAAATACACCGAGTTTTTGAAAGAGTGCAAGAAGATGCAGAACATAAATGGTGGGACACACTTTTCGGATGGTCACCTACTGCTACAGGCATCCTGAACAAGTTGTGTCACCCCATCGTGGTTCTTTTAATATTGGTTTTGATCAGTTTAACTCTGTCAGCAATATTATATATCCTAACCTGGAGAATGATGAATCGGTTAACACGTTTGACTCGTGAAACTTCTTTCAATCATATGATCGTCCAAGCTGTTGCAAGACAACAAAATGGACAAATAAACCCAGAGCCTCCTCCAACATATAGTAAATGACCAGTAAAATTATAGTGAAAGTATTGAAATGATTTTCAAAACTTTCAAAGGGGGGAAATGTTACATTTTAAAAGAAATCAAATCTGATTACAGCTAAAATCTTAGGAATATAAAGTTATAGTGTGTGACTATAGTAGATAAAGAACTTAAAGAATGTGCAGTACTGTACTTTTAGCTGATTATCGTTGGCTTATATTTTCTTTTAAGAAGCCAAGAAGATTTGCTTCTTGGAAACTCCCTACCTTTCCCATCTTGATAACTGAAAGACCAATCATTGAAAAGGTTGGATTTCAAAAGAGAACATAGTATACATTTTAATGCAAACTAATATAGATAGTGATGAGAATCATACTGCGCAGAATCAGCTAAAAGAGGTCAAGAAGCGGACAAGTGAGGAAGACTATGGAAGACCACCAGAGGGCTTCTGAAGACCACCAGAGACCTTTGCTGCGCCTGCGTGAAGAGACATATACATATGCTAATGATTTACTGGAAAGTTGATGATTATGTATAACATTTCCCAGAAATTTAATGAATATGTATAACAGGTGTGTATTTAACTGTATTGTTAGACAAGACAGGTGCACACGATAGGTGGACCGATCCCCCGTGTGCCCAGCGCTACAATAAAGGAGTGCCTGCTTCTTAACTTCTCATTGCTGTTAGAGGAGTTTTTATTCCGGATTTCGACAACATGCCCAGGTGGCCAGAAGGCCAACGGCATCCTGGCCTGTATCAGAAACAGTGTGGCTAGCAGGAGCAGGGAGGTGATTGTTCCTCTGTATTCGGCACTGGTGAGGCCGCACCTCGAGTACTGTGTTCCGTTTCGGGCCCCTCACCACAAGAAAGACATTGAGGTGCTGGAGCGTGTCCAGAGAAGAGCAACCAAGCTGGTGAAGGGTCTAGAGAACAAGTCTCATGAGGAGCAGCTGAGGGCACTGGGGTTGTTTAGCCTGGAGAAAAGGAGGCTGAGGGGAGACCTTATTGCTCCCTACAACTACCTGAAAGGGGGTTGTAGTGAGGAGGGTACTGGTCTCTTCCATCAAGTAATTAGTTATAGGATGAGAGGAAACGGCCTCAAGTTGTACCAGGGGATGTTTAGACTGGATATTAGGAAAAATTTTTCACCAAAAGGGTTGTCAAGCATTGGAACAGGCTGCCCAGGGAAGTGGTTGAATCACTATCCCTGGAGGTGTTTAAAAGACGTGTGGATGTGGCACTGAGGGACATGGTTTAGTGGTGGAATTGGCAGCATTAGGTTTACGGTTGGACTCCATGACCATAAGGGTCTTTTCAACCTAAAGGAATGTCTAAGTCTAGTCTCAGAGCTCTGTTCCACCGCGGGCCCCGGCGCCTCACCCCGGGGGCGCCATCTTGTGGGCAGGCGGCCATTAGCCGCGGGCGAGCTGGTCACGTCCCCCCTTCTGCTGGAGAGGGGTCCCGAGCACGTGGGCCAATCAGGGCGGCCGACGCTGCGGAGCAGGCGGGCCCCGGCCGGGTCGGCGCGGCGGCCGGTGCCGGGCTGCCGCCGGCCCCTCAGTCCCGGGCTGCCGCCGGCCCCTCAGTCCGCGGTGCCGGCTGCGTCCGCCGAGGGCCGCGGGAGTTGTGAGCTCAGCTAGCGAGTTGCCCGCCAAAACGCGGCTTTGGCGGCTGTAGGAACAGCTTTGTTGGGCCACTGCTGTGCTGAGGGTGCCCGAAGGGCCGCCTCTGCCCACAGCGCTGGGTGGCGGTCGTTCAGTCTGCTTTCAAATAGTGCACGGCCTCGAGGGGCGACAGATCCTCGGCCAGGGTCCGCCGCGTCCCACGTCTTGACACAGCGACTGCGAGAGTGCCGCGCGTCGAGGGATAACGTGGCGTGCTGTTCCTGTGAAGGTGTGCGTTGCAGCCCCTGCATCCTTCTCGCTGGAAGTGGTGCATGCCTGGCCGTGGGTAGCCGTCGGGCAGCCTGTTCTTCATCGCAGTGTGTGCTTCAGCGGGAGGCCTGGGTGAAGGCAAAGTCTGAGTAACGGGCAAGCTAATGACGTGCGGAAACAGACTCCACAATCAGTGCGATTGTAAAGTAGGTATGTTTATTCAGCGCTGGGCAGCACGGGGGGTAGTCCCACCAAAGTCGTGCGCACCTGACACGGCAACTGACTTCAAATTTAAACAGTCAAGTGTTACATATACATAAGATTTTCTAATACGCTTACAATATGCATGACCTATCCCCGCTTCATATTAAAATTAGTTCCAAGAAGTCATTTCCCTAAGTCCCTTCTAACTGAGCCTGCGCAATGCCTCCTTGTGGTGGTCGTAAAGATGAAGGCTATATGTCTTCCTCGCGATGAACTCTTTACCTCTTGCTCCTGCGCAGGCTCAGTCGCCCTTTGGCTTTTGTTCAGATCGCGTGGCCAATCTTGGCTGGTTCTTGGGGTCGACTCCTGCTTCTCATCAGGAACTATCCCTTGCTTCAGTTGGTTACAACAACATATACATTAATCATTGTCCCTTATCCCTTTGAACTATGTCTATTGCCATTAAAACTCTATTACAAGTTAGATAATCATTAAACCCGTACCTATATCTAAAATAAGTAACCATGCTGATATATTTCTCCTAAAATTTCTAGCCCCCCCCATTTCAGTCCCCCCTTTTTCTGAAAATTTAGTAAATTCTTTTACTGTTATGTTAATACATGGTTTCTCTGTCTAACATCCTCTCAAAATATTTGTTAGATTCTAGTTTACGCCTCAACTGATTCTTCTTCCATTCACTGCATGAGTCTCCCGTGCTTTTAAAGCACCATAGGCTACACCGCACCATTATGCAAAGGACCATTGACAAGAGAATAATTACTATTACGGTAACAAATAGCTGTTTCAACCATGCCAGGTTTGGTAACCAGGAGGTCAGTTTTTCTCATACTTCAGTAAATCCCCATGATGTATCATCCATGGTAACGAGATGTAATTCCTTGGAGACCTCCCAAATCTTTCTAATATCTGTTTCTACTTGTTGTCTTTCATCTAAATAAGTACAGCAGCTTTGATTTATAAGCACACATACCCCCCCCGCCTTGGCAGTGAACATATCTAATGCAAGGCGGTTTTGTATCGTCATCTTTGTCAAGGAATCAATTTCGGCTTGTAACTTCCCTAGAGCGTCAGCAGTGGTGTTGGCTAGAGTCTCGACCATTGCTGATATGGAGTATGAAGTTACCAATCTATACCCAAATAGCAGCTAATTTGTTGTACTATTTTGAAACAAAATGTGGTCCTCTGTCAGAGGATATGGTTATTGGAACCCCAAAACATGGTGTTATCTCTTGTACCAATATTTTGATTACCTCCTGAGCTTTAGCCGTTCTTGTTGGGAGTGTTTCTGGCCAACCTGAAAAGGTATCAGTTAGTACCAATAAATACCGATACCCTCTTTTTCTCGAAAGTTCTGTAAAATCAATTTGCCATTGTTGTCCAGGTCCATTGCCTTTTCCAATCTGACCCACTTCCAGCTTGGGGGTATTCTTAGGGTTAGTCTGGAGGCAAAGATCACACTGTTGTGTCACCTGTCTCACCGTGGTGTACAAATTTCTAGCTATGATTTCTTTTACCAAATGATTATACAGAGCTTTTGTTCCCCAACGTCTTTTGTTATGCCCGTCTCGTATCAAATGCCACAATAAGGAAGAAGGAATAATTAGTTTTCCCTGTGGGGTATGAGCCTATTCCTCTTCATTATGTGACCCTTCTAAATCTGTAATAAGCTTTTGATCTTCCTTGGTATATTCTGGCTTACCTTTCAGGGAGAGTTGTCTATCGGGAATGAAAGCTCCTTCTATTTTTACCTTTGTTTTGGCCACTTGTTTTGCCTCTCTGTCCGCCAGTTCATTCCCTTTCTCCAAATCAGAGCTCACTTTCTGGTGTGCCTTCATGTGCATAATTGCTACTTTCTTAGGGAGTTGGACAGCCTCCAGTAGCTTCAAAATCTCTTCTGCATGTTTGATGTTTTTCCCTTGGGAATTCAATAGTCCTCTCTCCTTCTAGATTGTTCCATGTGCATGTACAACTCCAAAGGCATATTTTGAGTCTGTATAAATGTTCACAACTTTGCCCTGGGCCAATTCCAGGGCGCGGGTTAGAGCAATTATTTCTGCCTTCTGTGCGGAGGTGTTCATAGGCAAAGCCCCTGATTCTATTACCTCTTGGCTGGTGGTGATGGCATATCCCGCATGTCAATTACCATTTAGGACGTAACTGCTTCCGTCTGTGAACCAAGTTTCCTCGTTTTCCATGGGGTTGTCTTTCAGGTCTGGGTGACTGGCGTACGTTGCTTCGATGGTTTCCAAGCAGTCATGATGTACCGGTTCTCCTGTGTTTCCGCTGAGAAAAGAAGCTGGGTTGATAATGTTAGTGACTACAATCTCCACATCATCCTGCTCTACCAATATAGCTTGATATCTCAGGAATCTTTGTGGAGAGAGTCAATGTCCACCCTTTGCTTCCAGTACTGCTGATACCGTATGAGACACTAAAACAGTCATTTTCTGGCCCAGAGTAAACTTTCGGGCTTCCTGTATGTTCAGTATCACAGCTGCAACCGCCCGCAGGCATCCAGGCCAACCTTTTGCAGTCGTGTCTAACTGCTTAGAGAGGTAGGCAACTGCCGGTTGATATGGACCCACGTTTTGTGCTAATATTCCCAGGGCAATGCCCTGCTTCTTGTGGGAGTAAAGAAGAAACGGCTTACTCACATCTGGGAGTCCTAAGGCCGGGGCTGACATCAAAGCCTTTTTCAGTAGCTCAAAGGCTCGTTCGGTCTCCTTGTTCCATTCAAGGTGTTTCTGCTCAGTGGCTGTCAGCGCATACAGTGGTTTAACAAGCGATCATAATTATAGATCCACAATCGGCACCACCCCGTCATTCCCAGAAAAGTTCGTAGCTCCTTTACTGTCCGAGGTCTCTGGGTTTGGCATATCGCCTCCTTACGGGCCTGTCCCAAAGTTCTTTGTCCTGCACTAATTTCATAGCCCAAATAATTCACTTTATGTTGCATTACTTGTGTCTTTTTCTTGGATACTCGGTACCCCTGGAGTCTCAGAAAGTTCAACAGACTCACCGTCCATGTCATACAACCTTTCTCTGTCTTGGTGGCGAGCAGGATATCATCCACATACTGCAACAATTTTCCCTCCTCAGACGGGGTTTCCCAGGATTCTAAGTCCTTTGCAAGCTGATTGCCGAAAATGGTGGGACTATTCTTAAATCCTTGTGGCAACACCGTCCAAGTGAGCTGGGTCTTTCGACTACTCTTGGGGTTTTCCCATTCAAATGTAAACAACTTTTGACTGGCTTCATGGAGAGGGAGGCAAAAGAAAGCATCCTTCAAATCTAAGACAGTAAACCAAGTTAATTCAGGTGTTAATACGGTCAACAGGGTATGTGGCTTTGCCACTACCGGATAAAGGTCTTCAGTTATCCTATTTACTGCACTTAAGTCTTGGACCACCCTATATGACCCATCGGGCTTCGGAACAGGTAATATAGGGGTATTGAATTCAGACTCACACTCTTTTAGTAGTCCCAGCTGCAAAAATTTTTCTATCACGGGCTGGATTCCTTCTCTGTCTTCCTTCTTTAGGGGATATTGTTTAATTCTTACCAGCTTTCAGCCTTCCTTGATCCTAACTTCAACAGGTGGAGCATTTCTTGCTCTTCCAGGTACATCGGTCGTCCATACCCCGGGTACACTTGGTTTAAGATGTCTTCATTAATGCTTCCTTCTAGGGGTAGACTGGTTAAGGTTAAGCTCAGTATTTGGATATACTGCTGATCTTTCACCTCCAGAGTAATTTCTCCCTTTTCAAATACAATTTTTGTTCCCAATTGTTCCAACAAGTCTCTTCCCAAAAGTGCCTTTGGGGAATTAGGCATATATAAAAATTTGTGAATGCCCCATTGTTTCTCTAATTTATATTCCAAAGATTTACAAAAATACGCCTTCTCACTTTGGCCAGTTGCTCCCTTTACCATAACATAATCATTTCCCAGGGGCATCAAGGCTTGGTTTAAAACTGAGTGTGTTGCTCCCGTATCTACCAAAAATTCTACTTCTTGTTGTGTTTTCCCTCGCTTAACTATAACCAGTGGATCCGCTAGGGTAGATTCCCCGGGTTCCCGTCAATCTTCCTTCACATGGGCTACCGTTCTTCCTGTTTGAGCCCTCTGAT
The DNA here is from genome assembly GCF_026419915.1 of Harpia harpyja. Taxonomy (NCBI): domain Eukaryota; kingdom Metazoa; phylum Chordata; class Aves; order Accipitriformes; family Accipitridae; genus Harpia; species Harpia harpyja. The sequence continues at coordinate 37,147,937 of NC_068969.1, forward strand.
TTTCTTTCTTATTCTGTGGGCATTCCTTTTTCCAATGACCAAATTTCTTACACAAAGCACATTGGTCCTTGTCCAGTCGGGGTATATCTCGTCTAGGCCCTCTTCCTCTTTCTTCCTGGATAACAGCCATTAATTTTCTTTGCCCCTGCCTATACCCTTCTTCTCTGTTGCTAAATACTCTCCATGCCTCATCTAACAATATTTCCAAATTCCAGCCCTCAGTGGGGCGTAACTTCTGAAGTTTATGCCTGATATCTCCTGTTGATTGCCCTAAAAACAGGGAAACTAATTGTTGTATTCCTACCTCTGACCCAGGGTCCAGCGGCGTGCTACGGTGCATCACATCCCTCAGTCGATCCAGGAATTCGGATGGAGACTCGGAAGGACTCTTGTTTGACTGCATATAAAGCTGACCAATTTATAGTTTTGGGGATTGCCCTCTCCATTCCTTTTGTAATCTAATCCTGATACCCCTGCAATCTTTCCATATGTGTAGATTTATTAACGTCCCACTTTGGGTCTTGGAGAGGGAAATATTCCTTAATGTCCCCTCCTGTAATCTTATAATGATCTTCAGCTAGGTTCCCTGCTGTTTTTAAAATCAGCTGTTTCTCTGTCTCAGTCATGTATTCTAATAATAGCTGTATATCCTTCCAATCAGAATTATGCTGTTTTATAATAAATTGGAAATGCTTAGTTACACTTACCGGATCACTCCTATAATCTTTTGCAACCTTTTTCCATTCCCCTAGGTCAGCAGTAGAAAAAGGTACTTTGATTAACATTGTCCCACCATCCGGCCCCACCGCCTCTTGGAGAGGTGCTTGTAAAGCTGTTGAGGTAGTTTTCTTCCTAGTACGGGAAGATACAGGACTGTCCGGAGGGGTTGGAGTTCTATCCGAGTCTGCACCCTGTTCCTGTGGTTGAGGGGGAGGCTTAAACAAATCAGTTAGATCTTGCTCTGGTACCCGATGAATTTTATTGGTCTTTGTATATCTTTGTCCAATACTACATGCCGAACAGCACCACCTCAGTTTACCTCTAAGCTCCTTGCCATTCTCTCGCTCAAGTGCAAGCACCATAGGGTCCTGTGGGGGTATCGTTCCACAGTCCCTTTGCTACTCCGGGTGGTTTCGGAGGGTGAAAAACATGTCTGCATACGAAACTTCATCCCATTTTCCTTCTCTCCTTAAAAACAGCATTAGTTGTAATAGAGTATTATAATCTATTGACCCTTTAAGTGGCCACTTAGCATCACCTTCTAGCTTATACAACAGCCACCATTGATTGCAATATTTAATAAGAGTCTTTTTATTCTCTGTGCCCCCCGTTCCAACAATATCCTTCCAGTGTGCAAGCACACAGCCCAGAGGACTCTTCCTCAATATTCCCCCTTGATTGTTTCCCATTTTATAACTTCTCCTTTTAATAAGCTTCCATGCAAATTGTTTCTTACACCTCTTTATAGTCTTCTCCCAGTTGTCCTCCCACACGTCCCGAATTTCCGGGATTAAATTTTCGTTTCCACACACCAATTTCACTATTCCGGCTACCTTTCCAACCACAAACAATCTCAACTGTATACGTAGTCTTTCCCCTCTTATCCCAGGGAGTCCAAACCCGACACTCAGGGCATTCAATATCCCCTCCACAATCTATTTGCAACCTCTGTTTACACCACACACATTCTAGGACATATGAGGGCATACACTCATTTCCTGAATGTAAAAGACACCACTCAAATACCCACATTTATGCAATGCACCATACAGGGACTTTCTTATATCAACACCACAAAATGATTAAGATAATCAAACTCAAACTTACAATTACAATGCTAACATATAAATTCAAATTCTAAATCATCAGGGAGTCACACTTCGTTCGTCTCCGGCCGAACCCCTTGTGGAGTTACGAAACTGCGGATCAGAACTCTACACACGCTCTGCAGCTGAGCTGCATCTCTTTTACTCAAACATTCAATTCACAGTTTTAGACATTTACACATTAACAAACATATATACACATATAAATCTCAACATCACACAAAATCTTTAACATTAAATTTCCAAACATTCACATCATACAATCATCGCTCCAGTTGACAACCTTTCAGCAGCTGCAAAAATGTACCAAACGCAATTGCGAGGGGGTCCACTTACCCCAAAAATGCACCAAGCGCAATTGCGAGGGGTGCGCTTACCCTTCTCCTGCCTCTTATATACCAGTCATCAACAGATCCGTCCTGGCTCCCAATACCGGGATGCAGCGGTCACCCCGGATTTGCTCGATCTACCCCCAAGACTGCTGGTGGCTGCTCTATCAGTCAGCAAATCCCCCCTTACCATACAGGGTACCCTTCTCCCATACGGGGACTACGCTGCACGCCAGGCGTCTCTGCGCGATTTACCAGCTGCCCCGGCCTGTATTTCTACAGGCTACCTTTGTAAACATACCGTTTAGTCCGTGGCTTCAGGAGGTTGTTGTCTGCTCCCGCGGTGAGCGGCTGGCAGCGGAGGCTCCTCCGAGGAAAGTGCTCAGGGCGCGCCTAGGGGCATCCGCTTCGCAGTCGGTCCCGCAGCCGAGCAGAGAGTCTCCTGCCTGGCTCGCCAAAACTGACGTGCGGAAACAGACTCCACAATCAGTGCAATTGTAAAGTAGGTGTGTTTATTCAGCGCTGGGCAGCACGGGGGGTAGTCCCACCAAAGTCGTGCGCACCTGACACGGCAACTGACTTCAAATTTAAACAGTCAAGTGTTACATATACATAAGATTTTCTAATATGCTTATACATATGCATGACCTATCCCTGCTTCATATTAAAATTAGTTCCAAGAAGTCATTTCCCTAAGTCCCTCCTAACTGAGCCTGCGCAATGCCTCCTTGTGGTGGTCGTAAAGATGAAGGCTGTATGTCTTCCTCGCGATGAACTCTTTACCTCTTGCTCCTGCGCAGGCTCAGTCGCCCTTTGGCTTTTGTTCAGATCGCGTGGCCAATCTTGGCTGGTTCTTGGGGTCGACTCCTGCTTCTCATCAGGAACTATCCCTTGCTTCAGTTGGTTACAACAACATATACATTAATCATTGTCCCTTATCCCTTTGAACTATGTCTATTGCCATTAAAACTCTATTACAAGTTAGATAATCATTAAACCCGTACCTATATCTAAAATAAGTAACCATGCTGATATATTTCTCCTAAAATTTCTAGCCCCCCATCTCACTAAAATGTAAGCACCTAACAGCATGTCACCACGGGCAGACATGCAGCTGCGCGTCAGTGGCCAAGAGTGTAGTGATGCAACAATGCCTTTGAAATCCGCTACGTCTCTGTTGATACGAGTTTCATGTGGTTTTTTTTAACAAGTAATTTAATCTCTCTGTTTCTCTCCTTTAGTCTTTAAATATGGACTGAACACCTCTGTACTGCATGAGTGTTAATGAGGCACAGCTTGGCACACTTGCAAAGCAAATGTGGAAGACGTCCGCGAGCGTGGGAGCGAAAGAGATGAGACTTGAGGGAGAGAAGTCTGTGGGACGGGGACTTTGCTGCTCTGCCGCAGATGGAGAGGTGAGGGCAGGGAAGAGCTGCTGCTGTAGGGTGGGGGAACCTTCAGACGCCAGCGTTTGTGGATGCTCTGACTGTCTCTCGGTAGCAACGTGACAGCTGGGTTTCTGGCACGCTGGCACAGGCAGAGGAAGCGGTAGGGTTGTGACCTTTTGCAGCCTCTTGAGGGTGGAGGTACCATCTCAGAGCAGTGACCCGAGGAGGCAGCCGACTTCTGTGAAAGACTCCATTCTCTATTGACCAAAGGCATTGCTCAGCCTGGTTAGATTTTTTTCTCCCCTCTTTCTTTTTCCTTCCCTCCTTCCCCCCAGTCAGATGATTAAGTGATTCAGACGGAAGTAATAGCAGCGATCATTAGCAAGAGTCAGACAGGAAATTGCAGTGCAAAACAAACAAACTTTCGGCAGTAGTCCATTTTTAAGGTACTCTGCAGCACGTTTAATGATGTAATTCTCCAGTGCATCTGAATGTTTAAATATACCTGCGAAGGAGAAGAGTCCCTGGCTCATGCAAAATTGCCCTGAAGTATATAATTAATTTTGATACATTGAAAATTCAGCAGGCCTGCACTGAGTTATGATGTTGGGCTTTTTGCGGGTAGTTCAATGCGTTTCTTCCGTGCGTGCAGATTTTATCAAAGGTGGCGGCTCTTGGTCTAGTCAATATAAACTTCTTGTCTTTTGGAGCATATATGCATTTCTGACATTATGTCCAGAATAGCAAAAGATTTTATTACCACTGTGTGAGGTCCCAGGAGAAGCCTAAACATGGAAAAAATACAGATTTTAAAAGAAATTGCTCATTTCCTTGTCTGTGAGTAAAATGTGAGTTTGCCGGACCTGGGCAGATGGCTTTTGCATTTTCAGAACCTGTCAGGTTTTTGCTTGGAAAGTGAAGAGTTTGGGATTTTTTCTTGAGTCACGCTTGTGAGGCACCCCCCATATTATGAGGAAATACTAATTTCTGTTTCACAAGCTACTTTGTGCCTTTCACACAATATTGAGCTGTGTCCGGTCAAAGATCCACTGCCTGTGCAACTTTACAGTAAGCATTTTTCCTCTGAGTAACTTACACAGCTGCAAGAATTTTTAGTTGGTGCTCTTTGCAATCAGCTATATAAGTGTCAGTACACCAAAATACAGAAACTACGTGGAGACAGCACAGGGTTATGTTACAGTTGGGATGTGGGCATAGTTCACGCAGGCATGGCCGGAATGGCCTAAAGCCGGCTAAGCCATCTTCTTGTAACAGCGTAACTGGGAAATCTCAAATCCAGGCAAGCAGCTTGGATTGTATGTGGAATATTCACCTCTGCTGCTGTCTTCCTGTTGCATCTGTGTTGCAATGGGTATCTGAATTAGCAAATTTTGAGGTAGCTCAGGCATATCTTGGAGACGACACGCTTGGTCTTTGTCAGAAACTTGCAGAAGTGCAGCTCGGGTTTCCAGGCTGTGGTATACGTGGCAGCAGTGCTACGGGGACTGGTGGCAGGCAGCTTGCTGCTGGTGTAGAGCTGGGTGTAGAGCCCAGCTGCAGGAGGTGGCCCAGCTTCCCCAATTTCTTGGCAGGCTGACTAAACCTTGCTGGTGTCTTTAATGGTATTGGCATGCCCAGCCTTCTCTTCTGACCATGTGACCTTTTAACAGCTTCAATCCAGTGGCACAGTTTATCACATTTTCTCTTAAGGCACCATCTCCCAGGGCTTTGGAGAGCATAGTCTGTGGTGGGCTCGCACCACAGCGAGGAAGCAGTGGCAACACCTGTCTCCTGTGCTGGGAACACCATGGCTGAGATGAAGAGGATCAATTCAAGCATTCCCTCCAGTGGTGTTTCCTCTGTTGAGCAACTCTGCCTGCCCCAGCCATTTCTCTCCCTCTCCTTACTCTGGAGGGAGAGTGAGGTGAACCAGCCCGCTGCCCTGCACTGTGTCTCCATCCCCATGAAGCCCATGGTATTTCTCTCAAGTCTGGGAGGACTCGGTTGCTCCCATCAGGCCAGAACTGAGATTGTGTTATAAGAACTCTGTGAAAACCAAGCGATGTTAGGTGAGGACTACAAGCTGCTGCTGCTGCAAGACCGAGTTCGCAATTTGCCGTTGCTCTCTGCTTTTGTGGTATTTGTACCGCTGCAGATGAGGCAGGAGAGCTTCACTCTGCTTATTCTGTGGTGGGTGTGAGCAGCCGTGCAAGCTGCAAGGCAGTGGCAGCGCAGCTCTCCATTCACAAAGCCCGACTTCATTGCAGAGAGGCCTACTAAAGAAAAATGGGCTGACTAAATTAGACTCTTCCAGTGTGGACTGGGAGAAGTGGGAGTATATTTTAATGTCAAAGAAGAATGAAATCTTTTTGTGTGAAATTGCTGTGTGCAGAGAAAGAGAGTGATGATTAGGGCTCTAGGTGAATCAACAGTGGTAGTAATACTACAGTGCAGTGAAATGTGGCAATACGTCGTTACTGGGCAGTAACGTTTCTGTTAATGTCAGCAGCATAGAACATTAGCAAGAACTGAAAAACTGATTAGTAGAAAACAACTTTTTTTCCAAGGCAACGTACCTGATCTCCAGTGCAAGACAATCTACTGGGAGATAATAGCTAGAAGCTGTGTACTATAGGCAGATGAAAAAAGGGCAGTGCACCATGATAGAGGGAAAATTGCCTTTCCACCTGGAGTTATTAATTGGAGGAACTCTTTTGAAGCAACCACATTTTAAGCAAATACACAGTAAGGCACCTAGAAGTAAAAGTGGATTTCAATTTTTTTTTTTTACCTTCTCAGCCAATGTGTTTCTGGCAGAGCCTGCAGAAGTTACTGCCATTGGTGGAATTAATACAGCTGGGGTCCTCATCTGTGTGTGTATATATGAGGCTTCTTTCATGCGAAACCGGTGTTTTTCTGTAAAATCCTGTGCTTTAAGGCATGACCACTGTCCTCCCATCTGGGAAGCATATGAGAAAACTTTTTGTTGAAATCCCTTTGCTGATGTCAGCAAAATGCCAAGCTTCTGCTAACAGTGGAAATGAAGCAGTAAACCAGGGTGACCCATGGGATGTGCTTTTGGAACTGGCAGGCCCTGAACACGTAAATCCTCTTTGGACCTGTAGTGGACTGATGAAGAAGCCGTGAGAAAACCAAGAACAGGTGTCTCTTTCATGCCCTACCTCCTGGGGAAATTATCTGCATGTCCCTCAGAGGCTTTCCTCATTTACAGAATGGAGATTGGATTCCCTCCACCTCAAAGCTCTTTCATCAGCCCAGGGATGCGCTAGGTGAAACACAATACATCTAGGGAATGCCCAAGGTGATTTTCCTCAGGATGTCAGCATGGACTGTATCAGAGTCTGAAGGTTTGAAACTGGGACTGAGCAAAAGTTTGGATTTTACGCTGCTGTCCAAAAATTTGCTGTGCCTACAGCTGATCTTGATGCTGTATAGTAACCTTGCTGTCCATAGGAAGTGTTCCTAAATAGCTACTAGATGCCATTTTCTCCACCCAGAAGTTTGTGGAAGTATTGATGGTTGGTTTGCAGCAACTAAAAACATAATGCTGTCAAAGGATGTGAACGTTCTTGATTTTTAATTTCACAATCTAAAGCAATTACAGTGTCATTCCAAACCCTGTTTGACAGCAGCTTTTCCTTTGTGGGCTGCCTATCTGTCTATCACTATACAGTGAAAGGCTCGCATTACTTTTGTCGCGGGCTGTTAATGAGTCAAAGGAGACAAAAGAATCCAAGTCAAGATTAGAAGCAGAGCGGTTCCTTTGGGAGGCCATACCAGAGGAGTGGGAATGCCTGTGTCCTGCCAAAACTACTCCCGAACCACACCGTTGAACCACGCAAATTGCATCCTGCATGACAAAAGAGACTGTGTGTACAGAAGACCTCCAAAGCTGATGAACAGAGATGGGTTGCTGGTTGCTAGCAGCCTGCCCCCAGACCGTCAGGTCAGGGAACATGTCTCTCAGTCTTGGGAGAGCGAGGATGGACGGAGACAGTAATGGAAGCAAACTCTTCTCGTAGGTCACACAGCAAATGGGTGGTAGAGCTGTGACCTGAAGGCCAGGCTAAGGGAGCAGCACGCTTCTGAGAAGGGAGAGTTGGTGTACAAGTACCATCAAAGACTTTGCGTACAGCAGATTCTGGTGATTCAGGATTTATATGGGTTCTAGCTATCAGTCCAAAAATGTTCTCATGGAAGATGGATAGAAGGTGTTTTTTAAGACAAATGGATGTCTTGGCCTATGTTGGACTGTTTTGGAGAGTCAGAATAACATGACAGCAGATTATGCATTCTCAAGAACTGAGGACATGGTTTTGTGTAGTCCTAGCATTTTATTTGCAGAAATGCGTGCTTGGTGATACTAACATCACAGTCCAGGAAAAGAAATGTATTAATGATTTTAGTGGCCTGTGTAAAACGGAGTAGCCCAAAGCTCCTGTTTGCACAAGAATAAGCAGGGAGTTTGGTTTTGGCTTACTCAGGTAGAGGAACAGTGTTGTTGAAGTGGGAGAATAATAGATGCGGGCGATAGAATAGTTTAGCAGCACTAAATTATTCAGCAATGTTGATTCTGTTCTAGCAGCTTGTTAGCTGAAGGTGTTTGAAAAAGTTACCATTCCCTCACAAAATCTGCCAGCATAGCATTTACCTGAGCAGAGATCTTTGAAAAGATCGTTGTTATTTTGTGGACCTGTTGAAGGTGGTTCCTGGTGGACTAGTTCTTTCTGTGTAGCAAGACAGCAGGGGAGGAGGAACACACCCTTCCGACGGGAGCTATTTATTTATTTGTATCCTTTATTGAAGGATCCTGGCGTTTCACTGAATGTTGCCAAGTCAAAATTCCTGTGCTTAAAGCTGAATGTTATGATAAAAAAGCAATGATAGAATTATACTCCATTGCAGCCTGATGGATGCATGAATTAATTGACTGTAAGAGGTAGAACTGATTGAGCAATTCAGGTTGGAGAGGACCTCTGGAGGCCTCTGGACTAATCCCCCTCTCAGAGCAGGGCCATCTGGTTCAGGTTGCCTGGGGCCGTGGGCAGCTGAGTGCAAATACCTGCAAGGCTGAAAACTGCACAGCCTCTCTGGGCCCCCCCGTTCAGGTGTTTGACCACCTTTGTGGTGACCAGAGATCTGCTTTTCTCCAGCTGGCATGAGTCTGGCTCTGCCTTCTCCATACCTCCCCTAGAGGTAGTTGGGGAAAGTTCAGAGTCACCCAAATGACTGTCCCGATTAGTAGGTCTTCTGCATTTTTGATTCATCTATGTTTGCACTGAATACCTTTGCTTCACTAACTGTGGATTTGTATCTTTGCTTATATCTGAAGGGGGGAAAACCCCAATTTTCTGAGAATTTGGTCTGAAGATTCTGATCTTGTGAAACCACTGGTAAAAAATTCAAAGTCATCATCTTTAGGTGCATTTTTTTTTCTACAGTCTGCCAAATTGTGTTAGCTAAAGCATGGCCAAAATGTCACACTACGCATGAGAAAAGACAGTGGAGTAACCTTTGCCAGCTGCTGTGTAGGACACTGACCTTTGTACAGCTTGGAGAAAAAATGGAATATCAACTCCCTGGGGAAAAAAAGGAACATTTGATGGGTTAGGTGAGAGAGAGGCTGTGAACAATCTCTCACTTCAGTTAAAAATTGTTTGTAATCCTGGTTTACTCATTGGAGATACCCCAGTCTCACTAGCAACTCTTCTCTGTGATTGCTGTCCCTTAATGTTGCCCTTAGCTTTGGTATCATCGTGGCAACTGATAACTGAACTACTTTAAAATTGGAGTGACTGTTCATCTCCGCTGTGACACAGAGCAGCCTGTGGTTTTCTCTGCAGCAAGGAGCCGCTGCGTGGACAAGGGGGAATTGCTGAAACTGCTTTTCTTCAGTTTCTGCTGGCAAGCAGGGATGTCTTTTTAAAAAATAGTGTAAAAAGTATTGCTACAATAGCTGGGGAAGACAACACTGCAGTTCACGATTTTGCTGGCTGTGGGTGCCTCGCAAGCTATCTCCACAACATCAGCACAGTGGTTGCCTTAGGATGGAAATGGCACTGGTTAGTGGGAAGCTGTTTGGTCTTTTGTGCTTGTAGCAGTACTGCTAAAGAGAGAGGTCAATTTAGTTCTTTCATTAGCTTTGTCTGGGTCTTGTAGTTTCATCACTTTAAAATGAATCGTGTTTGATCCAGAAGGAAACAGGCTTCTGTCTTTGAAGGCTTGGCTGGTTGCTTTTCAGGACCTACACAAGGTCCTTGGTAGAGCTCACGCCTTGGGGCTCTTAGACGAAATGTAGCGTTTCACTTCCTCTGGCTGAGCAGGACACGGTTTACCATTTTTGAGAAATGACAGTTCATCTTCTCGTTCCGACAGTACTACAGAGCTGGCTGTACTGGCATTAATCCACCTAAGTCCAGCAGCATCAAAGAAAAAAATGTCTGTGAGAGAGAGACTGCCCAGATCAGCAGTGACACCAAAGACGTTAGTGCATGACCACAGCCAAGAAGTACCAAGTTTCTTCAAATCCACACGCAGGAGCCCCGCCTCCTTTCTGTTTGGTCCCTGAACTAACTGATTTAAAAAAACCAGTTCTGTCTGTCTTTGAGCAATCCAGTCCTTGCCTCGTTTGTCCTTCATACATTCTTGAAACCGAGTTTTCAGAAGCTGTGAAAAACAAGTTCTAATTGAAATGAAAGCATTTTTAATTTCTTCTGAAGTCAGGGCTTTCTTCTCCCAAAATGGCATTTTCTGTTGGAAATCATTTGTCAAGAGTCAAACAAATCCTCTTCAAACAATTACAAACTTGCTTTCTTTTTCTTAGGAAGGACTGATGTTGTCATCAAGGTCTGGTAATTGCCATTAGCACATGAATGCCACAGCTTGAGTGTGAAATACAGATACTGTATCATTTTTACATTTCACAGCTCTAAACGCACTTGTGTGTTTGGGTTTTTATTCATTCCCCGAGCAACATGCTGTGTGTTGCCTCTAGCTCACGCCTCTCTGTAATGTGGTTTTACTGGTTATTAGATTTCTAAGACCCTGTCAGAAATTTAACCTTTCTTTTTTTTTATTTTTACTTTTCTAAATAGTGAACAGTGTGCCATAATATTTGGCTGTGTAACTGTTCGGACGGAATTTCAGGTAGCTGGTAGCTAGTGAGTGGGAATAAAGCGGGTTTGTTTGACCTGAGAGAGTCAGTGAAGAAAAACAGATTCTAAGAGAAATGAGTGTTGTCTTTTTGAGAAACATTATTTTGTTTTGTTAGTAGACCTGCTGAATAAACGGTCAAAACTCTTTCAAGCCTTACCATGTGGTTCCCAGAATAAGTAATTCTTTTAGAGGAGGAAGTATTCATGCACAGTTCTGGCATTTCAGAAGGCTAGCGTTGTTTCTTGGGCTTCAGTGAAAATCTCTGAAATACCCTCGTCTGGGTGACCCCTGCCGATTTTCAGCAGACAGCTTGAAAACGGCAAGTTTGCAAACCTTTTCTTCTGTGATTGGATGCAAAGTATCTCCTGGTGTCTTCCTCACTGATCCTGCCTCAGGACAGGTATTTCATTATGTCAGGAGCGTGTGCCAGGGAAAAGAGGTTACTAGCAGAATGCCGCTTTACCAGGACGGTTTGTGCAGGCACCCAGGCTGCTAGGGAGGAAAGGAGATGGTTGCTGTGTTGAGATTTGAAATGGCTGTAGCGCAACGCTGCCGACGTGGCCCACAAGCGGGTGTGTGTTCCCCATCCACGTCGAGGTGCAGAAGGCAGTTTCATTTTTTGTTCTGATGTTCTTCTTAGGAGCCACCAGAAGGAGCCACCACAATGGAAGGCACTGACAATGGCACAGACAGAGAGAAGAGGAAAACCTCCATCTTGGAAATCGTAGCAGCGTACGAAAGTGAACGGAATGAAAAATTGGTGGATGTTCAGTGCTGTGCAGATATCCCACCATGTTTTATCCCGCTGCTGTCCACTCAAGTGCTAGCTTCTGGGATGCAGATTTACCCACGAGGAGCAATCATCCTTTCACCAGCTATTGCAGGTGAAATGCAATTAATGGCATCTCCTACTAATCATCTCCAAAACTGGAGAAAGTTATCCCACTTTAGTCTGGGAGGGGGAGAAAATTTGGAACTAGTGTAAAATAGTGAAGTTCAAAGCAGTATGTGTCATTCTTGTGTTCTTGAACTGCCCATACCACAACGTGCAAACCAACCTGCATTCAAGAGGCCAGTTCCTTTAAAATTTGGCACTTTTCTGGATTTGCGGTATCGAAAGCGGGTGGACGGCGTATTTCCTGAATGTCATCTCTCTTGCTTCCTGCTGTTTCTGCATAGAGCCATGAGGTCTGTTTTGGTTTCTGCACGCAGATGTCTTGCACTGCAGGTTTAAATGACAGGTTCATCCTCTCCTGGCAAATCTTAACGGAGAGGTTCTGAAAATACTTTTGTATCTTAGAGTAACTAGAATCCAATTAAGTAAGTGAGAAAAAGAAAAAGTTATTTACCATCCTGCCAGCATAAATGAATTTTTTGGAGAGGTTGTGTGTCTGAGCAACACAACATTTGACACTAGCCCGTCAGTTACATACAAACTGCTCGGCACAGTGGTAGCCAGCATAAGCTCTGCTTGGGCAAAACTTTACCTGACCTCCACAGGCAGTTAAATAACATTCCCTGGGACCTGTTCTGTTGCTTCGTTCAAAATGGGAGGATTCCTCCAGTTCCTGCTGGCTTGGCAAAACAAAGCTCCTGCCTCAACATGCCACCAGACAGAGAATAATCCTTTCTCTTAAAAATGAGTTGTCAGTGGTATAGATTCACTGTGCCATGTACAGAAGGAGTGTTCTTCAGAAAACAGGGTCACCAGTCACTTTTCATCCAGTGCTGAGTCACTCATGAGGTTTAGAGAATTGAGGCGATGCTTTAGCTGCTTTATGTCATTTGTGCAAACCTCTCTCCAAGGGCAGATATCTCAGTGGAGACCAGTGTCCTCTGGGATACTGACGGACTGGCTGGTGTAGCAGGGCTGTAACTCACACTGCGCAGGTCCAGGACGGCCACAGGCTTTGACATGGCATCTAAGTAGGTTAGCCAAGTAAGGGGGTTCAAAGGCAGCCAAAGCTGAACTTGAATAATGGAGAGCATTGTGGTGTAGTCCAGTTACTCACCCTGGCTTAAATTCGGCAACATCATGAATAACTGCCGGGGTTTGATTCTCCAGTCAGTTTGCCAATTTGCCAATTCCCAGGACATGCAGGACATGCTGGGGGAGTTTTCCTAGGAAAGCTTTAGTTTCTTTGCCTATCATCAACCTCATTTTTTTCTTTCCTGCTCAAAACTGCATTAGGAATCTACCCTGTGTGGTATTTAAATGAGTAGCATGAGAGTCAAGTTGTGAGTGAAGTGCAGTCACTGAACAGTGACCAGAAAAAACAGCATGTTAAGCTGTAAGCAGTACCTGTCAACTTTCACCCAGAGAAGCGTACCATGTGAGCATATTATTTGTTTGCAGCCACAAGGGATGCGGAGAGTATATCGGTAATTTTCAGCTTGCAAGGAGGACGCACAGCCGGCTTCTGTTTTGACACATCGGACCGCCAAATTTAACAAATGGGCAATGAGGTGGTTTTTATCTAAGATTTCTGCAGTAAATTAATTAGCAATTATGTTACACTGGGCCAGAGGAGTCTGTGTATTCTGAAGGAGCTACACATGCATCCTGCTGTCGTGAGATGTGTTTTGGACTACATCTACCAGTGAAGTGCGCCTGTGCAAAACCTGCTTTGATTAGATGCATCCTTTGGGCAAAGCACAAGGTTTGAAGGTTCAAGTCTCTTGCCTTTGGCTAATAGGCTCCATCAGGGAATGTTACATTCTCTCTGTGGAGGAAAATGTTCTGTCACCTTGGCCTTCTTGAATAGGACTAAACACATTTTTAAAAAGCTTCAAAATGTGTATTTAGACCACATGTAAAACAGCCTTTTCAAATGCAAGAAATTGAAAGTTCTTGCACTGCCTTGTTTTACAGATGTGGTCCAAACGTGTCTAAAATGTAAGTTTCTGTTTATAACGGTACCATAAATAGCTATCAGAAGAATTAGGTATTTGGTTTGGATAAATACACAGAGACAGCAAAGTATGAAATCTTAAGATAATCACAAAGTTTGGACTCGCACATTTAAAGTTCTGATGCGTTCTGCCAAGCTAGTGACCAAGCTCCACTGCTGTCTACAGGAGTGAATCTGACTGTGTGCCGCTCTCAATTCTTGTAAGAAAGTGGAGATTCCTGTTCTGTAATTAAGGCCAGAATTGTGTCCTGGAGTGATGCTGTAGTGGGGGTCCAAATGGTCATAGCATATAGTGAGGTGTAATACTGACGTTGGAAGGCGTTATGGATTTTTGTTGGCACGTTGTATCAGATGCCCCAGCTAAATACTGAATTAATTCTTCAAAGATGTCTATTATAGTGCTCATATAACTAATTATCAGTCATACAGTCTGTTGGATGTAGAGTTTCATGGTTTTTCTCCTATATGAAGCTACGACAAAGAGATTTTACATCTAGCACCAAGAGAGGCTACTTTGGGATACTTGATGCTGGTAGAGGAAGGAAAACAGATAGCCAACTATATATATAACCTTTTCTGTAAGACCGTGAACCTTTTGTGGGGTAGATTGTGTTTATAACGTAAGCTGTGATTTAGCTTAGGAGTGTGGTCATAAGTAATGCTGGCTCACTGGCAGCTGGGGAGGTAGGGTGCAGCACTCTTAATGCCCAGTAAATGCTCAGCTTGAACTGTATTTGCCTGAGCCCATTCTGCTTCACAGCAGTATGAGACAGACCAGGAAATGCACCTCCGGGTAATCAGGATACCTTCTGGGTGATTAAAGTGACTCTGCTTTTGACCTTTGGCCTTTCATGTTATCACACCATCCACGGTGTGCTAATAATCTCACAAAAATTCATGGCTTAAGCAAGGTATGCCACACCATGCATTATAAGGCTTTTATTTTGTTCTGTGCTGTGCAGTTGTAAACCCTGAAAGCTAAGCCCCAAGACTAATGATAGCAAAGGAGCCCCAAGAGAGAATTTCCCGTAGACAGATAACGTTCTTTTCTCCAAGTGAGGGCAAAGCTGTCCAGTTCTGGTTCCGTGCACACCCCTGTCCCTCCTGCAGGTCTTCCAAGACCACTTTTGACATTGCAGGTGGCTTTGAACAGGAGTTAGTTGTATCTGCTTACTTCTGGATTTTTTGTTGGTTTTTTTTTTTTTTATTTATTTTGTAAGAAAGCTAATTAAAGCACTGGAATAGTTGTATAAACCAATCACAGGCTACATTTCTTCCCCAGACTTACTTGTTTTTCCCCCAAAACACTGCTCTTTCAGTGCTCATCTGTCCTGTTGACAGAGATGGGTTCAAGCACAGAAAACAACAGGTCCAGGGGTCTTTAGAAAAGGCCAGATTCTGAGGATAATATCTCAGCAGCCAGAGAGGTAGGAGAGAAAACATGACCTGAAAAATCCAGAGGCAGGAATTCCCACTGACCCCTGGAGGTGCCTTACATCTGAAAGCCTTACTGGGTGGCCCAGTAAAATTCATTAGAGCACAGAATAAGCCTTTCTGAGGTGGTTCACCTGGATTTCATTCCCGTAGGATCTGGCTGGTGCCATGGCAATGCATGGTAGGGATTCTGCATTTTCTGGATGTTGTGGGTTGAGCCTGTCCAGCAGCTAAGCACCCACACAGCCACTCGCTCACTCAGCCCTCTCCCACGGGACAGGGAGAAAATAGAAGGAAGGTAAAAAGACTCATGCATTGTGATAAAGGCAGTTTAATAGGCGAAGCAAAAGCTGCGTGCACCAGGAAAGCAAGGAAGGGCTTTATTCACTGCTTCCCATCGGCAGGCAGATGTTTAGCCACTTGCTGGAAAGCAGGGTCTCAGCACATGATACAGCTGATTGGCAAGTGGAAGACAAAGGCCATAACCATGAGTGTTGCTGCTTCCTCCTCCCTTCCTTGAGCTTTTATTGCAGATCTTGACATTATATGGTTGTTACGGATGCACGACTAACCAAATCCAACAGGTGTTAAAACTCAGATTTATTCTTCAGCAAAAGTTAGTTAGAAGTCCGGTAACATTTTATAAAACCACAGGCTCAATGATGTAAAGAGAATTAATACTACACGGCCGACTTAAGAATCCCCAAGATTTAAAGTGATGGCTCAAAACGCGCGTATCACTCACCTGAAAGCTGAGGGCTCTCTCCCTCGAGGAGTTACCTCGGGTGGTGCCCTGGCCCGAGGGGGAGTCCCCGACTGCAGACCCGCTGCTCCGAGGAGGACTGCCAACGTGTCCTCCGGCGGGACCCCATTTCTACCCCTGTCGAATCTGACCTGTGGTCATTTAATTCTATTGGCCAGGAGGGTCACCTCGGTGTACCTGGCGCATCTCGATTGGCCAGTTCAAATTTCAACCTGCAGCCTCCAGGGTTTCCTTCCCCTTCTCCCTTCCTGGAGAAGTTTCGTTTCCTGCTGGCAGGATGGGAGGGGGGCGGGATGTACTGCCACAATCCACCCCGTGACCACAGTCATGATTCGACTGGTTTCTTTGGAGTGGTGGTACAGTCACCTCTTGCCTCCAAAGTTAAAAGGGGGTGCAGTTTGGCGAGTTTGACGCTCATTGTGGGTCATCGTTCCCTTCTGGTCTAGAACTAAAGTGGAATATCGAACACAGGAATATCCAGTGTGTGGACAGTTTAAAGGAGTATACTTAACCGTTAGTACAGGCTTCACTACTAAGCATTTGATAGAACTTATTGCAATATAGATTACAGTAATCATAACTACAAGCATTATTAAAGATTAGAGAAGGCTGGTCGCCCACCCCGTGAAAGAAAATCTGAACATATCAAAACTTTTCCCAACCAGTTGGTCCCCGGTGCAGAAGCAATTGCCTCTGAGTCTCTTGCCGTATTCTCTCGTTGATTTAGTCTTGAAGCCACATTGACACATTTGGAGTGAACACAGCAGTTGTCCATTGACATGTTCAAAACTTTACATATACCCTTCTCTTTCTTTGGCATCTAATCCAATACAGCCCAATTTTTGATAGTCATTTTACCAATATGTTTTAACCGATTGTTTGAGTCCCCGAATTGTTAGATGTAGCGTTGGCTAAGGTTGATAGCTGTAAACTCAGTTCTAGGGTGCTCTATTGATGTTCCTTGAGTACCATACACAGTTGCCCCCACGGAATTTCAGGGCATAGCGTAGTACCATTCCAACTCCACCCTGTGATCCCATGGGTTAGTTGGAGGATATAGTCACATCTGGTGTTTCATACTGAACTAGTATTTACTGCACTTGGTGACCAACTATAAACAACATGAGTATAACCTCCTCCCCCATCCAATCTGAACCTCCAACTATAATTGTTACATTGCTCTCATGCGAGGTCAAGGACTCGCGATATATTAATGTCCATCATTTTGCCACGACATTATCATCCAGATCTTCACCATCCACGCCTGTCACCGTCATCACTGTCAGCAAAAGGACTGGAATGACTTGTTCCTTCATGGTCCTGTAAAAAAGCACAAACTAGGCCTCGGTCTTAAAACCGGGTCACAGGGTTAGAAGTCCGGGATTATCCACCGGGCACTGATGTGGTGAGTCTTTCCACTCCCATGAGATGGTCTCAGAAGACCAATGTAATCAACCTGCCACGTGCTCCAAAGAGCCTTGCCTTGTCTGATATGCTGGGCCGGAGCTTGGTTTGGGTGGTTAGCTTTAAGCCTTATTCGGCATTGTGGGCAAGCTGTAAGAATTGCTTCACAGGTTTTCATAGACACTGGCCAACCCTGAGATTGGCGTTCATAATAGAGATCTGCTTTCCCTAAGTGGCTTCGTTTGATATGCAACCATTCTTGACTAACAGATTCCAGATGGCCTCAGCCACTTGTCCTACCTGTTCCTTGTTGTCCCCACCAACTAGGATATCATCTATATATTGATATATGTGGACACCTGGGGGTACCTCCACAGCATCAAGGAGCTCGGCTAAAGCATTGTGAGCGATAGTAGCGGAGTGCTTGTATCCCTGGGGAAGTCGATTAAAGGTGTATTGGGTCCCTTCCCAAGTGAAGGCAAACTGGGGTTTGTCCTCTTCCCTTAGGGGAACCATAAAAAACCCATATCTTTGACATCTAAAGCAGCCATCCATGGGTGGGCTGCAGCCTGTATTGCTGTTATCACTGAGGTGATACTTGGGACGGCAGAAATTAATGGTGGGGTATTACTATTCAATCTTCTATAATCAATTGTTAGTCGCCACCTTCCATCTGATTTACGGACTGGTCAAACAGGAGAATTATAAGGAGAATGTGTGCAACTGATGATCTCTCTTTTCTCCAGATCATTAATTACTTCCGAAATGCCCCGTTTGGCCACGGCTGGAAGTGGGTATTGAGGGACACGGGTTACCTTAGATTGCGGTAGTGCAGGAGCAACCTGCAATGTTCTCACAT
This sequence comes from Harpia harpyja, assembly GCF_026419915.1. NCBI lineage: Eukaryota > Metazoa > Chordata > Aves > Accipitriformes > Accipitridae > Harpia > Harpia harpyja. The sequence continues at coordinate 37,166,028 of NC_068969.1, forward strand.
GAATAGCCTCTGCCTCCCTGCCCCCCATGCTCCACACCCTACCATTGGGTAGGTCCCATTATCTGCCTGCCAGCACATCAAATCCCAGTGTATTTCCCTCATAGGGGCTTAAAGCCACCTCCACAGCTGTCATTCTTTTCCCCCCCCGGTAGCCAAAGTTGGGTTCGAGCTATGGGGCATTTTTCTGTCGCCCCTGTTACTCCTCTAATGTTTATAGCCTTTCTTGATGGCCTAATTCCCAGCTCACTAGCTTGTTGCTCATTTAAAACACTAATTTGGGCTCCTGTATCAATTAAGAATTCCAAACTTATCCGTTTTGGGCCTACAGGAATGTGTATATAAGGCTCCTTATCAGCAGACCATTGGCAGGTATTCCCCATGCGGATTGGGCGGCCTGAACCCCAAACCGCAGCTCCTAGTTTTTAGCCCTTCCAGTTCCTCTCGCAGTGCCGCGAAAGGGTCCCGTTTCTCTTCCCGAGGGGGCGGGGTTGCTGGCGCTTCCCTTTGGTCTCCAGCTTTCCCCTCCAGCGACTCCACCAGCTTCCGCATGCCGCCGGCAGACTGCCCGTGCAGCACGGCTCGGGCTGCCCCCAGTGCCGGTGCCTTCCGCCAGAGACCGTCCCTTCCGGGATCGTAGTTCCGACCCGGCGGCCCCCGAGTTCGAGACCGCTCGGGGCGGGGTTTACAACCGGCTGGGCGGACCTTCCTGCTGCCCTCCGTTAACTCCAACAGTCCCTTTTCCCGGATAGTAACAGGTTCTCCTGCCTCCTTGGGGTCCACACCCCCAGCCCAGTAAGCTACTCGGGACGTTATCGACTGATCACCCACCGGTCCAGCACTCAGAAACACTCCCGGTCCCCAGTAACCTCTCGCTTCATCATCACTCAACAGTATCCGATCCTCCCCCGTTAGAGAAACTCTCCACAAATACTCAGGTTCGGTTTCGCCCGGCTTGCGCGAAAACTTAGCTTGCAACTCGCCGAGTTCGGGTCCCAACCAAGGGACCGTGTGGACCCGCGTGCCCTTCTGTTTCAATAAGGGGCCGCACGTCCCTTTCCTCCAAGTCCACCTTCAGACAATCTATTTCCCCTTGCCTTTTCGCAGAATCACTCTTTCGGTTCTGTGCTTGAATCAAGCAGGCGCCCAGGAGGACAGACACACTGCCTTTGCCATCTCGACAAGTTCCGCGGCATAGTTCTACTCTCTCCACGACCGCTGCCGGGTCGGACCACTTCTCCTTCGCCCAGTCCAGACCTGGGGGAGAAGGGCTGCAGCTGCGCCTCCGTAATAATTCCTCTATTAACACCATCCTGCCGACTACGCCAAAATGTTGCGGATGCACGACTAACCAAATCCCACAGGTGTTAAAACTCAGATTTATTCTTCAGCAAAAGTTAGTTAGAAGTCTGGCAACACCTAATAAAACCACAGGCTCAATGATGTAAAGAGAATTAATACTACACGGCCGACTTAAGAATTCCCAAGATTTAAAGTGATGGCTCAAAATGTGCCTATCACTCACCTGAAAGCTGAGGGCTCTCTCCCTCGAGGAGTTACCTCGGGCGGTGCCCCGACCCGAGGGGGAGTCCCCGACTGCAGACCCGCTGCTCCGAGGAGGACTGCCAGCGTGTCCTCCGGCGGGACCCCGTTTCTACCCCTGTCGAATCTGACCTGTGGTCATTTAATTCTATTGGCCAGGAGGGTCGCCTCGGTGTACCTGGCGCATCTCGATTGGCCAGTTCAAATTTCAACCTGCAGCCTCCAGGGTTTCCTTCCCCTTCTCCCTTCCTGGAGAAGTTTCGTTTCCTGCTGGCAGGATGGGGGGGGGGGGGGGGGGGGGGGGATGTACTGCCACAATGGTATGGAATACCTCTGTGGTAAATTCATGTCAGCTGTCCCAGCTGTATCCACTGCCAGCTTCTTGTCCACAAGAGGACAAGGTGGCAGCGTGAGGAGCAGAGAAAGCCTTGACACTGTGCAAGCGCTGCTCGGCAATAGTCAAAACACTAGCGTGCTGTCAAGGCTGGTTTAGTAACAAATCCAAAACACAGCACCTTACGGACTACTGTGAAGAGTAGGTAGAAAGAGGACTGGTCAAGCCACGATTGAAACTGTGGCAGGTGCCGCAAACTGCTACTTAGTGGTTGAAGTCTTCTGTCTTCACAGGATAGAATACTTCCACAATGGGGAAAGGAGTGTGTTTCTGGATGCAGGAATGGTCTTGGACTGGTCTTGCATTTTCATGAATAAAGGACAACTTGGTATATGCACCCCTACAGAAATAAATGATCCAAAATGTCACATATATATTTTGTATGAAGTTAAGCTAAATAAGTGGATACTGAAAACATTATAATGTTACAGTGCCCTAAGGTTGTTAAATTACAGTAATATCAGTGATAGCTATATGAACTGATTGTTCAAGAATTCCTATTCTCGGCTTCAGAATCATAGCAAAAAAATCAATATGTGGCTTGTGCACAATAAAAGAAAAAAGAAATATTCAAAGGCACCAAACAGGAAATGAATTTACTCTAGGATTTTTGTTTTCAATTTTATTCTTAATGAGTTAAAAAGAATCTTTGATAACTATATAGTTTAAAGAAAGTGTAATCTGGAGTTGTTAGAACGGTAAGGAGCGTCAAGGTACACAGCTAAGTGCTGTTAATTAGTCCTTCTGCTAATTTCAGTTATTAAACAAGAAGAAGAGTTTTTACCTTCTTTTATCTACAGAGTTTCCGAGTATGTAAGAATGAAATTTCCCAAAGGCAGAGATGATTTGACTGATTCAGTCACTGACTAAAGTACATTATGAGTGTACAGCTAGGTTTGCAGATACTGCACACAAACCTTCACCCTTAATTAGATTATAGCAGAAGTAGATAATGGTTTTACAGTCTGCTTCTCATCATCTTATTAAGTGTAACACCATATGAACTGGAAACAAGGTGGTTTCGTATAATCCTATGTGGGGTCATATGGTTTGAAGCAGTCTGTGAATCCGTCTTCAGAGGAACACATTCAGGAAGTTTGTGCCGATCCTTTGATCTGTTCTGAAATGTTCCTATTTTCAGTAGCTTTTGAAACGGGATAGTGCCACCCAAGCTACCCAGCTGCGAATGAGAGCCACATAGAGTCCAGCTGTTCTTGCCTTCCAGTTGTCTTAATGAGGATGAAGAGTGTGGAGGACTGTTGTCATGAATTGCAGTTGTACCCACGATTGCATTAGGTTTTATGACACAGACATTTATCAGCATTTGAAGAAAATAATTGCTTTTCTTTTTTAAGTTCAATGAAGAGATTGGGACTGAAGGAGCATAGTAACTTAGTTCCAGTATTGCAGCTCTCTTGGTTGTTGGTATAAATAGCTTTGGGAATATGGAGTGACCGGGAAGACAACAGAAAGAAACAAGTCAACCGGCTCCACTAGCCTCTTTCTTGGAACAGACTGTCAACACCGATAAACAAAATGCATGATCATTGCTACCAGACCAGTTTTGGTCTCTTCCTAAAACGCTGATGCAGTGTTAGGTCTTGTGATCTCTGTTCTACTGATTTATGAGGAGAGAGGATGCGTTTTTATTCCAAGAGGATTTCTGTTCAAGGTGTGATGAGCTCAGAGCATTTGCTAAGTGTTTCAGGCTCTGGAGGTGGGGAAGACAGGTCTTCAGTGCTTTCCTAATGTGGAGACAAACCTGAACGTGACCCATACAGCAAACCGAGATGCCAACACTTAGCTTTTGTAGTTGCTCTTGCAAATGGAAAGAACTTCATGATTTTTCTAGGAACCAACTCTTCCTTGAGCCTGAGTCTCAAAACTCACATGCAACGGCCTAGCTTTATAAAAGTGAGCATGCCTTTTCCAAAACTGCTTCTGAGTGGGGCTTGAGCCTGCAAGCTTCATACCACGAGTTCTTTGAACTGAGATTCACTGAACACAGGGACAGATCATTTTCTGCTGTCTGATGAACGTCGTCTGCATACTGGGTGCATATGAATTTGTGAAGAATATGGCTCTAGTAAAGCTGCTACACAAGCTAATCTTGAAGCAAACCACAGTTATAATTACCTTTATGTTTCCGCTGTTGTTGTTAAGGTCAACATGTTTTGTTGTGAGTACACTGGCACTCTTTAGAAGTGTCATGTAATGATTTGATCTTGTATTTTAACTAAGCAAATGACAATATTCCCATTTGTTTTCTGGATGCAGGATCAGACCTTATTCTTCCCCTCTCTTGTCTCTGCAAAATTCCCCGACCTACAGGTATTTTTAAATACGGTGCTGCCCATGAGCTGAGTATCTCCAGTCCTACCTTTTAAACTTTTGTTAGTCTATTAATCAAATTCAGAAAAGGTTGGGAGAGAGTGACTCCCTGGTTTAAAAACCGAAAGTGTAGCTGTGAAATTATAACTCTCTGATGAAGAGGAAGAAGTTGACATTTTTAGCCTTTTCACGTCAAGATTTTGGCACAGGGCCTCATGTTCACTGTATCATTTTATTAAAGCTGCCCTACTTATGTCAAGAGCTGTGCAAGATTTGCATTCAAGTTTTGTTCCCCAAATACATTTCTAAACCTCATGCAAAATGAAAGACGGTTCTCTAATCGTGTATTGGGGATTTTTTTTCTCAGATCCGAGAATTGGCTGTGCACAAGGATGATAAGTGCGAAGCTCTTTTTGGTTGACAGGAAGGCTCTTTAGACAAGCTTTTCACATGGCATTGGTGTGACTATTGTGTGTGATCTTATACACAGAAAAGACTTGTATGCCATTTTCTGACATTCTTCTATAATTGACCTGGAATACGTAAGACTATCCCTCTTGTATAAATCATATTACGTTTATGAGTAAATATTAGTATAGAAGCGCACGCGCCTACAGAGTATAAATGCCCCCCCCTGCCTTGTTTTGACTGTAAAAGAAATGGGAGAGAAGTATAGAGGAGTATTCTAAAAACAATGCATAAATTAAAGCAGTAATTTATTAAAAACTACAAAATGTTTATGTTGCAGGCAAAAATTAATAGCCAATGTGGAATTCTCCCGAGGAAGATAAAAGAAACTCAGAGGAGGATATATAGAAATCTTATTCTTTTCTTTTGGTGGAAGCGGGTAAATTCTTTGGGGATTTTGGAACAAATGTCATCAGAAGTGTCACTATGTATAACAGTGTATTACTTTAATGACTGTGTTGTTGTAGCTCCACTCATGAAGGCTGGCTATTTTTATTCTTCCCTGAAGTTTTGATTTGCAAAATAAATACACTTCAGGCAACAGGATTCTTGAACTGTAGTAACGTACACTAGAAGTATGTAGGTTCCTCTGGCAAGAAAATTGAAGCTCCTCTACCTACAACAGATAAAATTACTACTCTTGAGTAAGCCATCCTGCCGTTTCTGAAACTTGCCAGACAAAAATTTAAACCTTACTTACTTTATGCCGTGGTTAAATTCACCATCCAACTTTCAGTAGCTGATTGATGCTGTCTGTTGCATTTTTTTCAAGTCCTAGTGGTAAAAGCTAGGCATTTCTGTTTCCTAATCTTCTAAAGACCATGATAAAACCTATTCTGTGTACTTCAACATTTCTCTGAAGTCAATGATAAGATGAATTTTAATGTGAGATGTGCAGAATTCTAATGTAGCTCAGTCCAGTTATGGGTTTTTTAACATTTTATAGAAGATGAAGATACCTTTTGCAACACAGATACGTGTATGATGTGGAAACAACTTATTAATGAGTCAGTAACAGAGCTGAGAGTGAAACACGAACATCCCTGCTCTAATTGCTAAATGAAAGCTCCTCCCTGCCATGGAAAATGGACAGATGGAGAGGGAACTGTGGTAGTATCTCTCTGTATGGCAAGCAAAAGGCACCAGAGATGCACATGCTTTGGGTCAAACCATATCGTTAGCTTTCTTTCAGTGTGCTTTTTGAGACTCAGACATATTCCACGTAGGGAAGAAAGGCCAGCCTCGGCCTTAGACTACCTATTTTTAAAGCCCTACCTTTTTTCAGGCCCATAATCAAAAGGCGAAATTGCGTAACACTCAGCGAGCCCACTCCACTTAATTCATTCTTCAGAATAAATCAAGTGGGATTGTCTTTAAAGAAAAAAATGCTTACCGTGGCTTCTGAAAACCCTCAATAGTTTTCAGCAGTTCTTGAGTCCAGCTGCCATAGCAACAGTATAAATAGTCAGCGATAAACAAAATGTCTCAGCTGTTTTTCCAGTGGGTGTTTTAAGAACTGTCAAATTCATGTGCACGTTGTTAATGTCTTCCTCAAGCCCTTCTTCAGTTTCTCTAATGGTTTCCCCTCCATTTCCTTCTGTCTTTTGGCAATGAGATGCAATTCAGGACTTAAAAAAACAGTTAAAGGTCACTAGACACCAAGTCAATTAAAAAAGAGCCTTAGCATCCAAATGCCACTGTATTAATGACATTCTAATTAAATATTACACAGTGTTTTGTACTGTATAGATGAAAACAGTGTAGGAATAAGAAAGAGATTAGCTATGAACAGGCACCTGCGTGGTCTCTGGAGGATGAGAGCCTTGCTGAGCCTCCACAGCTCCAAGGACTGGCAAGCTTGGCCGGGAACCTCATGTTGTAAATCGTACCAACCCTGGCAAAAATCATGCATTCATTTTGGGGTAGCTGTTCTGGCATGCTGTCCTTGGCAGCTATGTCGTCTTGGAAGGATGACTTGAATACCCTTTTAAAATCAGACTTTTCGTGTAGATTACACCCCAACTTGCTGGAAAACATTGAGCCGGAGGTTTTTTGATCAAAATCTCAACAAAAGTTCCATGAGCCCTTGCTAAATCCAAGGTGAGATTACAGCTAACCATGATTTTCCTCAAGAAGATTTGGAATATAAAGTGAAGGAGGAACAAATACTTTCTAGAATCTGAAAATGCAGCTTGCAAACTGAAGGAAGCATTTATCCTTCTGTGGTTCCCGTGCGTGAGATTTCTGGTGCTAAATTACAGCCAGCATTAAATAAGTGATAGTGATAGTAAGCTGGGGAAAGTCAAGACCATAAGAAGCTATACTTAATTTATCTCCTCTTTTGCCACTGTAGTAAATGGGAGCAGGGCCAATGAATGACCTACCCCGGATTCCAGCTTTTTCACTAGATTGCAGTTTCCTTTCCCTTTGTTTAGCAACAAGAAAAGGCGTGTAAAGAATTTGTTTGGTTACTGGCTTAATGGAAGTTTACTGGCAAAAACAGTGGATAAGCTGTCTCGGATCCTATTGCCCAAGCCAATATAAAACATAGCAACACTGTTATGTAAAGTAACTGGTTAGAAAATACCTAGAAGTTTTCCTCAAGTTTGAGAGCAGAAATTTTAAAGATACTGCTGGAGATAAGTCTCCCAAGTCAAGGCAGACTGTCACAGAATCATGGAATAGTTTGGGTTGGAAGGGACCTTTAAAGGTCATCTCGTCTAACCCCCCTGCAATGAGCAGGGACACCTTCCACCAGACCAGGTTGCTCAGAACCCTGTCCAGCCTGACCTTGAATGTTGCCAGGGATGGGGCAACTACCACCTCCCTGGGCAACCTGTTCCAGTGTTTCACCACCCTCATTGTAAAGAATTTCTTCCTTGTGCTCAATCTAAATCTACCTTCTTTTAGTTTAAAACCATTACCCCTTGTCCTGTTGCTACAGGCGCTACTAAAAAGTTTGTTCCCATCTTTCTTATAAGCCCCCTTTCAGTACTGAAAGGCCGCAAGAAGGTCTCTCCAGAGCCTTCTCTTCTCCAGGCTGAACAACCCCAACTCTCTCAGCCTTTTTTCATAGGAGAGGTGTTCCATCCCTCTGAGCATTTTTGTGGCCCTCTTCTGGACCTACTCCAGCAGGTCCATGTCTTTCTTGTGCTGAGGACTCCAGAGCTGGATGCAGGACTCCAGGCGGGGTCTCACCAGGGCAGAGTAAAGGGGCAGAATCACCTGCCTCAACCCACTGGCCATGCTTCTTTTGATGCAGCCCAGGATACGGTTTGCTTTCTGGGCTGCGAGCACACATTGCTGTCACATGTCCAGCTTTTCATCCACCAGTACCCCCAAGGCCTTCTCCGCAGGGCTGCTCTCAATCCCTTCATCCCCCAGCCTGTGTTGGTGCTGGGGGTTGCCCCGACCCGTGTGCAGGACCTTGCCCTTGGCCTTGTTGAACCTCATGAGGTTCACGTGGGCCCACTTCTCGATCTTGTCCAGGTTCCTCTGGATGGCCTCCTGTCCCTCAGGCGTGTCAACTGCATCGCTCAGCTTGGTGTCATCTGCCAACTTGCTGAGGGTGCGCTAGATCCCACTAAGTCATTGATGAAGATATTAAACAGTACTGGTCCCAGTACGGACCCCTGAGGGACACCACTCCTCACCCATCTCCATCTGGACATTGAGCTGTTGACCACTACCCATCCAACCAATTCCTCATCCACTCAACAGTCCATCCATCATATCTGTATCTCTGCAATTTAGAGAGAAGGATGTTGTGGGCGACCATGTCAAAGGCCTTACAGAAGTCGAGATAGATGACAGTCAAGGCATGTAGAGTTACTAGCTGAGCTAGTGACTCCAAAAATAAAAGTTATTTATTTTAACTGGGCAACATTAATGTTGCCAGAAAAGAATGTGCTACTGGACTGTTAGTTCCTGTTGTTGTCGCTGCTTAAGCCTGCCATGTACTTGTAACTCAAGCATGGCTGCCAAGTGCTTCATCTGACAGTTTCTTGCCTTGCAGTTAGTAGATGTTCTGAACTGCCTCTATACTTTCTTTGGGACATAAGCACCATGCAAACTTAGCCTACAACTTACTCACACCTAAAAATACCCTGCTTGCTATGTTCCACGGAGGTGAGGAGATTCAGTGGTTCCTGAGGTAACAGAAGCTTTTGATGACATGGATTTCACAGTGCATGATAAAATGAAATATTTGGCCTGTTTGTCTTCATTTCAAAGAATGGATATTTCTGCTGTCATTTACACAAGAATTACAGAGGAGTTAATTGATTAAATGTTAACAGACTTACTGTTTTATAAACAAAACAGTATTGGTTTATGAACTTACTGTTGTTATAGAAACACCAAACCAGAGAAGAGTTTAATCCACAGTTTTTTGGTAAAGCTCAGGTCTCTTAAAAAGCCTTGGATTACAAGAATTACCGTATGAATTTGCAAAACTGGTAATAGCATCTTTTATGCAAATCCAAGGAGGTCAGATCTTTTTTTGGTCTTGTGCTTCCTTTTGATTTTTCTAGCTGGAGTTCCATATCTAAAGTTAGGGCTTTTCTTCAGCTTTCACTTAAGCTCATTGCTACTGATGTCCCTTCTTCCCCACTAGAGGAGGGCTGAAGTTGACCAGGTTATATCTCTGTCAATTTATATCTGTATCCAGCCAGCAGGAAGGATATTGGACCTTCTTAACCATTCAGCTTTTCTGAAGAGAGTCAGTGCTACACATCTCCCAGGGCGTTGGGAATGCCAGCTCTGAACCAGCGTACTCGTTTCTAGCTAAGGTGACTTTGTTCTCTTTTAAGTTTCTGACTGTGCCAGAAGTCAGACTGACCCTTTGTTTAAAATGTAAAAGAATTCTGTGCAGCAAGACTCCTGTCTGGACTTCAAGTTGGTTGAGACCTGGGCTTCTGGATGCAATTGCTGGTTTCGTTTCTAGCTGGTGTATCCACCATGCATGCAGATCCAGCAGAAGATATGGCAGTTCAACAGCTACTCCTGTTGGTGGTGACTTTTCCCATGAAATGACTGAGGCAGAAAGTGACAGCTGAGACAAAGAGTGTTAGAGAAACCTGTACTTTTCCAACAGCCCCATACAAGCAACCGTGCTTTTGCTGAAATGCAGATTTTGTAATGTTCGGTGGTAGGGAGCTAGTTGGCCTCATATTTTGTATTACCATGAACAAATGTTCTACTCCATATCTGTGCAAGGGGCCCAAATGGGATTTCAGAAGATGTTTCTCTTGTAAAGGTTCTCTTCTAGCATAAACACTTGCATACTGGAACACATTGGCCCTTCCCCTAATGGCTGCCTTTCTTGTCAGCCACAGGCCTTTCATTTCCTAGCCATGAATGCAGAACAGTCACTCAGGCTTAGATGAGTCTGATGAAGGTAACAAATTGCACACGTTTGGCCTATTTCTGGCCTATTAGTTATGACCACACTAGAGCTGTTCAGCTGCAGAAACCTGAGGTTTACCCACCCCTTTTGCCTTTACTTTCAACACACACTCATTTGCAAATGTGTTCCCATGTTTATTTACAAATGCCATGCACAGACAGAACAGGCAGTATGCAACAGATACGCGATGCACTTGCAAGTGTTTCCTAACCTAAAGAGGTTATGTTGCACCTGCACCGCAGTTTATTTCTGTGGAGCAACTGAGGTCCCATTCCACAGTCACACAGGCTTCACTCTGGAGAAAGGAGAGGTGGGTTTCCTTCCCCCCTGAATCAGCATTGGTCCTGATGCACAGGCAGGAGGCTTTGCAACCCAAAATAGTTTGAAATGGTGAGACTTACACCCACACCCAGGAACTGGGCTGCACTTCTGGATTCACCAGTTTAGATATAGCCTGCCCCTGCCGTTGTTTTATTTTTATTACTTTGCGTTATTCATCATTTTTGTTCAGTAGAGGGCCCGTGCAGGAGCTGACAGCTATTCTTTGATATGTCACATGTCATTATTTTGGGGTAGTTATGTCCCAGCCTACAAAATTAAAATAGAAAGGGGAAGGCTTCAGGAGCTTTAAAATATTTTCTGCATTTATTGTTGGAGTTATCCAGTTATCACTGGAGGCTTTGGACGGAAAAGCCAGTGTGAGGAAACTACTAAAATAGGACAAACCACAATTTTAGGTCTAAAGCATCCCCAAGCTTGATAGATAAGACTTTTTTTTTTTTTTTTTTACCAGAGTTGTGTAGTAGAAAGAATGAAGACTTTGGGCAGGAGTACCCTCTGGTTTCTGACAGTTACGGGCACAAATCTGGATTTCAGTAAGGGGTTGCCTCTAACACAAGAAATGTTCAAAGTTAAGGCAGCTCTTCTTACCTGTTGCACTGTGTGATGTGTCGGAGTTACTGTGCACCTGTGGTGTGTCCATGCCTTCTGTATGTCCTGCAGGTACAGAGTGTAACAAGCACCTTCTGGGTGATGAGGAGACCCAGCCTTTGACTGATTCATTTCCTTTTCAACTGGATTAATCTTGATTGTATTCACTTCACTTTCTGCCACCAAGATAAGATAAGGATAGGTTTCCTTGAGGCATTTTTGTGTCTTGCATGTTAGGCAACACTGAAATGTGACTAGCAGTGACTGAATTCCACTGAAACGGCAGTCTGCTCCAGCACCCACACGTGGAAGTTGCTCTGGCACTTGATTGTTCACAGTTCAACCCAAGTTTTGTATGTGTACGTGAACAATTTTCTTTTGCTAGATATTCTTCTGCATCTTCTATTTGTTCTGCAGGCAAAGATTGTTGGTAATAGAGATTCATCTCCAATATCAAAAGCATAGAAGAGGTCTAATTAAATGATTTTTTTTTTCATTCTTCATCTAGATAACTTTCTTAACCTCTCTGCATCATCTAGCAACTAGGATATAGCATCTCTGTTCCTTCCCCGTCCAATTGTCCTTATAATTTTTATTATGTTTGTTATTATTATGCTATTTATTACTTTTTAAAGAGTGATGCTTTATAACTATTTGTTAAAAAAAAAACATATGGGAGGAGAGGCATCACCAGTCTTTAGAAGGGTATTTCCTCACTGTGTATCCCAAGGGAGTTGTCTCCTAGGAGAAGACAGTGGGGGAGAGTCAGAAATAAAGGTTGTCTTGTTAAACTCTCTGGCTTGAGCAAGCTAACGTCCTCTGTGTGCAGGGTGCAGAGCGCCATAGGCAACTGTGGACTCTGCTAGAAGAATTCAGTTTTGCACTGCCTAACTCTGTGTTGAATCATGTGGGATTAAGTTGGTTCTTAGCTGGTACCGAACTGCTTTGCCAAGTCAGGAGAGAGTGCCGAACCAGGGCTCAGAGAAGGTGCCGCAAGGCTGGAAGTGAGGCTTCCCATGCAGCTGTGGTCAGAGGGTTTCCCCAGTGCCTTCCTGTCCCTGGTTTGCTCGCTCAGTCTTCTTTGCAGGCTTTGGCACTCTCATCTTGATACAAATGGTTGCACTCAGGTTAAACTGGCTGTGGCTTATGGTGCATAGAAATGATTTAAAAAAAAACAACAGTAGAAACTTGGCTCCTGTTGAAAAGCTATCATGATTTATCCACCTGTTTAGACACTTTGTTCTGTTGTGAATCTGTCTGCCTTAGCAGTACCTATCTGCATTTAGCCCTACTGCTTCAGAAGAGGAGTTGCAGCCTGTATGCTCTCTTGTTGGTACAAGGCTCAATTTGACTGACCAGATGCAGCCATCTGAAGTGTGTTAAGTCGAAATTCAGTCTGACAAAAAGTTAGTTTCCATGCCTATAAACATCTAAGTACTTGAGTTCACAGCACCTGAGCGTTGCCTTACAGACTCTCAGGAAGAAGCTGTTCCCAGCCTCAGGCTTTACAAAACTCACTTGGCAGTGTGCTGTCAGAGACGGAAAACCATGAATAATGTCCACATGGCTGCCGTTTCTCTCCATAGGGCTCTCTCATGGCCAGAGTCACGTAGCATTAGTAGTTGCAGCATGAGCGTAGGCATGTATCAAGTGGTACGTTCTTTGCTTCAGGCCCGGCTTGGCTGGTGTATGGATTCCCTGAGTGAGGACTTTAATGCCTTTGGGCAAATGAGGGCATTTGCGCTCATTTCAGTCTCTGCCAAAGCCTTTGAAATTCCTATGAGGCTGTGGGATAGCGGTGATCCTTATGCAAATTAAAACGAGAAGATGTTAAAACTCAGCAGAGCAGCGCTTCTTAAATACACAAGTCTTGCAGAGTAGCAAGAAACTATTCTCACTTAGACAGCAGGCAAGGGTAAGGGTTTGCTTCATAGTTCATCACTCGACTACTGTCTTTCATTGACGTAATACCAGTGTTACTCAGTCAACCTGCCCCTTCAGTGCAAGTCAGTCTAAACAATCTCTTGAGACATGCCAAGGGTGAAGTTGGTGGCCATTAAGTTTGTAGAAATAAAATCATCTATTTTCTGAGAAATGCCATGGAAGTAAATCAAGAGGGAACATTTGCAATTTATAAGATTTAGGAGCTAGGTCAGGGCAGGCAGGGATTTAATTTAATTCTTCCGCTGTAAGTCTTAGATCAAAAAAGATGCTTCACTTGGTCCAAGATTAAAGATCTCATCTTCTAAGTAAGATTGAGGGTTTGCCAGTGGTAAGTGAGAGGGAGATCAACAATGGGAGCTGTGGGAAGATGGGTGGAGACATACCCATGTGTTTTTTCAGAAACGTGCCTGGCAGAATGAGAAAGAGTGACACAGATTTTCAGGTGTGGATTGGCAGGTCAAACTGACTTAAATGCAGCACTGTGATCTGCTTTCCTTCTCCGTTTCCTCTGCTGACTCTGTCACACACTCAACGTGCAGCTTGGTGTACTTGCCTTACGTCCACTTGTTCTGGAAAGCTGAATTTCAGCACTCTGCAAGTGAAAAGCAGAGCATGTGTTTCCACAGTGCTCCATTTAACTGACTCCATGTTTCCTGTAGAAAGAATCCCTTCCTACTAAGGCAATGCCTACAGCAGTAGTGGCACCAACAGAAACTAGTGCCCATTGAACGTGTAATGGCATGATGTGGACACTGATTTAGTATGTCAGGTTCTCCCTTGTCTCTTACTGTAGCCCAGTGTACTTTCTTCCTATAACTGTTCTGGTAGGTTGCTGGGACAGTTCCATTAAACATTCACCTTTAAGAGTCTATATAACAATTTTGTGGTCATTTCCTCACTCCTGCCAGCCCTTACAGCAAATTTCTGTAAGAAGATTTGACACTCATAATGACATACAGCAATATGTATAACTGTAACTTTAGTTGCATACACACTCTCTTATATGCATATGTATACACATATTTATACATGCATGTATATGTACATTTGTGTGCGTATACACACACACACCCCCCCACACACCCCCAGGTGTGTGTAAAACTAGCCTGGGGACTCCCATTTATGAACACAAACCCACACATTTATGGGCTGCTGGCTTTTCTTGGTGCATTTTTTTTGACATTGAGCTTCACAGATAGGAAGTGTGCAGACTCAGCAGGAGGATCCTAGATGACTGGGAGTAAAAATGTGATGGTCTTATTTTGGAGGGGCCTTCATCTGTTCTCAGTCTGCAGATTTTTATGGTTTTCAATTAAGAACTTGTTATACCAAAGGCTTTGGTAAATACCTTCTGTAACAGTTGCTGTTATTTGGTAAATAGTGACCTTCTTAATAGGGTTTCCCACCTTTTTGTCAGCAGTGCCAAGTGTATTTTTGCATAGAAAAGGGGGAAAAAAGAAACATGCAAACCCTACTAATAGCAAAGTAATTTTGCATGAAATATCTCGGCACAGGGGTCTGTTCACCTCTTTCTCACTCAAAAGGAGAAAAAGTTCAGGTGCATTTTTTTTACATAATGCAAGAGTTTCTATTACCGTACACATCATTGAAACAGTAGCAGAAATGCATCCGGTTTAACTTGCCTGTGTGAAGGCATTCATTACCCAGAAATTTTGTGCAAGTTCAGAGAGACTGAGAAAAACTGCGCCTTATTAGCTCTTCCTCTTTCAGGCTTTGTTCCTTTATTTATACCCAGATGCACTGGGTTCTGCTTCCTCATACCCTGTATGAAACTAAAGCTATCGCAAATCATGCCAGAATGTCCTTTTCCGGCCCACTATAGTTTTTTAGTGGTTTGAGGAGCTCTCTGAATAGTTAGGGATAATCATGTTATCATTGACTCTCCCCCCACTGAAGTAATTCTGAAATATTTCACCTACATGCTAAGGTAAAAAAGATCTGTAAAAGAAATACAACTAATTTCTGTTTCTAAATGCTGGGGCTGAGTTCAGATAATATGTGATGGGACGACACAAGTTCTTAAATAAACAGATAAAACTGCATCTGGTTAAATCTCACTGGAAGAGATTTTTCTTGTTATAATTACATTATCTTAAAAGCACTGATAAAAGATCTGCAGTGGAACATGCTGGGATGAATTAGTGCAGTAACTCTTTCTTTTTCATTAGGATGATTTAAACCTTTGACAAATGTCATGGCATTAACATTTTATGCAGAGCCATGAAGAAATGGCTGCTGGAAGAATCAACAGCCTTTCTAAAAGTCAGCACTTTTTGCCTGTCTTTATGAGACCACTGGTCACTCTGCAATATTAAGTGACAGCGTTGCTGTAAGAATTATGTCCCTGTGTGATGTTTCGCTTGGGCATCTGGCCATCGCAGGAATGAAACTGCCGACGAATGCGATAGCAATCTCCATCACTGCGCTTGGGTATGGTTCAACCGTCCGTTTCCATTTGGCAAATATTTCTAATAAGTCTCCCTCAGGGCAAGTAACCTTTAAAAAATAATATTTTCCCTGTGAATTTGCTACAGAGATAGCTGCTCTAATATGTTGTTTGCGCGGTAGTATGTACTGATTGGCGATTCCTTCTTGCTTTCCACCATGCCTCTCCTCAGTCCCTCTCTGACAAAGTTGCAAAGGCAGCGTCTTCCCCTCCTCCACTCAGCTCAGATCTGGCCCCTTTTTGAAACCAGTCTGGACTTACTGGGAGCATGCTTGCACTGTCAACAAATCCCCCTGCCCATAGTGCTAAAAATCACTTCCTCTTCTACCAGTTTGTACCACCCATTTTTAGTAGATTTTCATCATTAATCTTTACTTCCGAGGAACAATGAAAATGGAAAGAGTCGATTCGCTCAGAGTTTACCAAAAAAGCATTGCTAATTTTAAACCCATAGTAAAAGGCTACCAAGCTGTATTTATCAGCCACATCGCAAGCATAAATGGCAAACTACAGACCAGAAATGAGGAAGTTTTACAGCTGCAAGGGATTATGAACACGGAAACAAAGGTTTAAATCATTGCAGACAAACTCTTTTCTTATTAAACAAATTAACTCAATCCATTTCTCTTCTATGCCTTCCATTTATATAGAGGACAACGTATCGTATGGTTGCTCTGGATATTTAATCAAAAGTTTAGCAAAAAACTCTAATGCACCCCTGCCCAAGTACCCTCTTTTTTTGCAACTTCTCTTACACCTTCCTTTCACTTGTTTGCAGTGTGACTGTGCTGCCAAGCGGCTCATCTTCCTCTGCATGCGTGACAGTGATAGCTTCATTTGGAAGAAGCAGCCCTATAACTGCGTGCAACAAAATCAGAAGGAAATTGTTTTCCTTATCATTATTGTTGTTGTTACTGTTCTTCCTTTATCTCTGATGTCCAAGTCAAACCGCCAGGGCTTTTTAAAGAGAATTTTGTGCTACAAGACCAGAAAACTGCCACGGGCAGCGAGAGAACATGTCTGGGCATCATCTTGCTCAGATGGTTTAACCAGAGCAGAAGTTGCTCCTGTTGAGTTCCCTGCAGGAACAAGAAGCATGCTGATGCGGCGGCAAACGCACACGTAGCGCCGTGGTCATGAATAAGGCAGCAAGCAAAGGAAGACAGACATTTTTAATTCTACTGCTGAGGTAACGAAGGCAATTATTCAAATGGGAAGCTATGTTACAAAACATAAACCAAACCACTTCAGTCTACTCCTTTAAACAAGTATAGTCTCAAGGACTGGTCTCATAAGAGATTGCCAGATGTCTTAGCTGGAGTTGCGGGCCTCCACCCTTAAGGGTACATGTAACGAGGCTGCTAAGGGGTGCCAGCTGGCAAGGTGGCTGGGAGGTTGAAGGTTCTGTGCTTGGAGGGTGCTACAGCTGGGAAAGGGGAGGTGCCTGTGCTTCAGTGATCCCATCTTCCATTTGCAGGAGCAGGAGGACACCTCCCGCTGGCCGGGGACTGATGTCTTGAGCAGCCCTCCTGGCCCCCTTTGAGGGAGAAGCTCTCTGGCGTGGGTGCAAGCGGGGGGCACAGCTGTGCAGACACTGTCTGACTCTATGCAAGTCACCTGGCTTCCCCAAGCTTTTTATTCTGTGCCTGTGCAATGGGGACCAAAGCACTTCCAGGCCCTCACAGGCCACTGAGAAGGCCTGCGTGCTAAACCAAATGGGACCTGTTCCTACCCAAAATACGTTAAGGCCTCCTAGCAGTGCCGAAGTGTAGAGCTGGGAGAAAAAGATGAACTTAATGAAGTTTGTTGTGTTTGTGGTGTGTACTTTTTCTGCATTTTATTACTCACTCCTGTTTGGACAAACGCTTGTTATGTCAGGCAGTAGTACTGCTTGTTCTGCTTAACTGAGGTGAATATTTACAGCAGGAAGACTCTAAACCCCATCATTCTTTTAAATCAAAATGCCATGGGAAACATGGGAAAGTGCTTTCAGTAAAAGCTTCCACTGATGGAGCATCTTCCAACCCTAATGGGTTAGAAATTCCCTGGTCATTTTTAAGTTAAATTGCTGTTCATTTATCCATGCCTCTCTCACATAACCAATGAAGTAGCTATCTAGATGTCTGCTCAGAGACCTGAGCTGTTATCTAAAGCAATAATGGAGCCTGCTTTTTCACTGCATATTCACTGCATAACCGTACCTGTTTAAAAATCTCACTTCAGCTGATCACTTCTAGTTCAGTTGTTTCAAGATTGCCAATCCCAAGTTATTAACGTGAACTAGGTACTCAAAATCGTGACTTGAAAAAACAATCTTTCTGTTCCTGCATGCCTCCAGGGTTTCAAGCTGGCGTTGTTGAGAATACTGAGTTTTACCTAGAGTTGTGAAGGCTAGACCCTTATCACTTCTCTGGGGAAAAGCTGAGAGTGTAAAACAGTGCCAGCTGCTGCAGTGTTGAGAAAAAAATATGTAATATTAATTAGATATAAGAATTGGAAACACGTGACTTTAATAGTGGACTACTGTTTGAAATGCAAAAATAGAAAACAATGTTTCTAATTGAAAGGGAAAAGTTGAAAACAATGTTTCTACTTGAAAGGGAAAAGAAAATACTGGCATTGGAGTACATAGAGTCAGTTCTGTGCACAGAACTCTTTTTCTCAGAGAGCTGTCTCCGTGTAAGAGCCTTGCCAGCTTCAAATGAGAAATATTTTGTGCGTAAACCATATTTTTTTCCATTGTCACTATTCTAGAACCCCTTTGCGTCTGAACAGGAACCTGGGGGGGCGGGGGGGCAGGGAGAGGGGAGGGAAGGCAGTTTTTAGGAAACCTTCCAAGGCAAAAGTTCTTGCTCTTTTTTTTTTTTTTTTTTTTCCCTTCAGAAGGTTGTATTTAGGTTTAAGTGGAAAATAATTGGAAAAGGAAATTAGGGAATTCCATCATGAAAAGTCCTGCAAGGCACTGATATAGTCTTGACTCCTTCTGAGTGGTCACCCTCCCTTTTCCCTACATTGCTTTCATACCTCTTTGTTGCATGTTACTCCCCATATGCTGCATAGGCTGACCACGTTGGCCTCTTAGCTCTGCTGGTGTTTTCGTCCAGGAAAACACTGGCAAAGGCTAAGTTTAGGAGATTCAGACTACAGTTAGTTTGAATTCATGAATCCATCTTTTGAGCTATAAAAGTGCTTTTGTGGTTGAGGGAAAAATTCCTGAGGTCTTCATTGCTCTCCTAGAGTAGTATTGCATTATGTATACCTCTGCATGCATGAATGAGCACTGTGGTAGAGTAAGATAGGATTAAAATTGTCCATCAGTTTTGGAGGGAAAAAGGAGACTTGGTCTGTACGAAAAATCTGTAGACAGATAGTTTCTCTGGAAAACATTTTAAAAATCCCAGTTTACATTAATAATAGAACTACTTTCATTTCGCACTGCTCTGCAATAACCTGTGCACTGCTTCTTGAAGTAGCCACCAGCTTCACTGGTGCCTGTTTCCAAGTGACTGACATTGGATAGTGCGTGACTGGAATCATGCAGGGCATCAACAGGATTTTGAATCAAAGAAGCATTTATGTACTCTCCAGCTTTTCCTTTTTCTTTCTAAAGAGCTGGTGAATTTCAAAAAGGTAATTCCGATGGGCAGTGATACGTTTTCCTGTCTCTGAATGGAGCTCTGTGACTTCTACCCTTGGGAATCCATTGCTGTGTTTTCCTAGTCATTCCTAGGGAGATTTAAAAAAAAAGAAAAAGTAAAACTTCTTTCTAATGACTTCTCGAAGAACTTTTGAGAGATGAGATTAAACGTGTCCTCTTTAGCTTCAGTGCACTAATTTGATTTGTGTTAGTTCTGTGCACAGAACTCTTTTCTCAGAGAGCTGTCTCTGCCTAAGTGTCTGCTGAGGTTGAAATGATAAATATTTTGTGCATAAAAGACAACTTTTTCCAAGTGGCATCGTTCCAACTCTGTTTCAGTGTAAGGGCTCCAAACCAGTTAAATCCTGCATCTGTGGGCTGCAGTATTCAGCTGTGTTATCTGTGGAGAAAAAAGCACAGTTATTCAGTAGAGTGACTATTAAATCATCTAGACTGTAAGAGGATTATATATTCACACAAGCTTAAATGTAACTGAGTGCCTTAGCATTTACATATACAGCTCCTAATTGAATTTTGTCACTAAACATTACAAACACAAACTCAGGAGCCATTTGACTCTCATTTATTGCAAAGTGCATCCTCTGCAACAAAAGCATTTTGAGAAAATAGGCTTTTCTTTCAAACAGAAAGTTAAACAGTATTCCAGAAAGAGATCTGGAAGTGGTAAAGAGCTATTCACAACTTTTGTGTGCTGGAAACCCCCTGTGGTCAGCTACAGCCTGTATCTGGACTGCCTGCATTTCAGCCACGCATGCTGCCAAGAGCCTTCAAAAGTTCCTCACGAAAAAGCATTTGGGTTTTTTTTTCAGAGCATTGTATAGTATAATGCCGAGGAGCATTTTTTAAAGATGGGAAGCCAACACGTGCATCTTTGGTGTTCACAATACTAGATATCCCGTGCTGAACAGGACAAGAGCTGTTCAGAATTACCAGATGGGTTTAAAAATGGAAAAAAGCATAGCTCTGTGCCTGACTTGATCTACCATTAAAAGTGGCACCGGGCTTCTGCGGTTATAGTGCTGCTGGGCGCTGGTGTTTCTAGTGCAGCACTGCATGGTACCTTTGTGCCTTGAGCCCCCTGGCAGTCTCCAGCCTACTCATCCTTCGGACCACTGCCCAATGTAAGACAGTGATGACATTCCCCTTTTTGAAGCGCTGGAACTGACACACAGAGACTTGTCCCAGGGAAAAGTCGGGGACCAAATACAGGTCCTGGAGGTCTTAAAGTGGCATCTTAACAGGGTTTTTTCAAGCTACATTTGAATCTGAAAGGGCAGAAGTACAAATAGCTTGGGTGGGGTGCATTTCTCCTCTAAAACATGGAAAGATAAAACAAGTTTCAGTGGAAGATTTGTAAAAAACCTCATCAGTTGAAAGCTACAGCCACTTTTAAGATTTTGAGCTTTGACAGAAGGGATGTTTTTCTGTCCTATTAAACTCAACCCAGGGGTCTTTATCTCAACCCAGGGGTTTTACTTTTTTTTCGATTCTCTCCCCCATCCCACTGGGCGGGGGGAGTGAGCGAGCAGCTGCGTGGTGCTTACTTGCCGGCTGGGGCGAAACCATGACAGTAGTTTTTGGCTTGCGTTGGGCTGTACAGGTCTCGTGCATGGGTAGAGGAGGAGTCTGATGGAGCAGTCACTTGAATTACTGCACATCACCCGGTGTGCTCCTGCATTGCCTCTACATTCAGTCTTTCTGCTCCAGATAGACGGAGAGCAAAGACGACCTAAGCCCTAAGCTCTGTTGCTGCCTGGAAAAGTTCATGGGTCCTGAAACCGAGTAAACTGTGTTCGCATGACAGACAAAATGGAGGGGCAAAGGAGGACCTGTGTCTGAACCCTTCTACCTTAAGCAAGTTTAGGTGGAAACCTGAGAGATCGGCCAGGCTTAGAGACTTAGTTTTTTCAGATAGGTTTGGAATGCCTTGCAAAAGAAAGGTGTTTGTCACTCCATGTGCCAGCTCAGATGAAGAAGTGAGGAGCACAGCAAAGAAGGGTTGCATTATTTTTCACTTGAAATGATAGTTGGTCTGGATTTTTTTTTTTTATGTTTTTGAGTAAGGCTCTGTGTAGCTGTTTCGTTTAGCCCTCAGCTCAGTCAGACAGCGACAGATTTCACTGTGTTTGTTCCTCTGTGATAGGAATGAAGTATGCACGATTACAAAAGTTTGAAGATGTAGAGAGACACTAGGGTGGAAGAAATTTATGGGCAATGCCGGAGAGAAGGTTCTTTGGGAAACCAGAGATAAGCCGAATTATTTGTTCTTTAAGGCAAATTAATTGTCAGTCTTTGAAGTATTTAAGACCACGCTTTGCTGGCACAACCTTAGCCCTAAAAGTGTGTTTAGCTTCTTGATGCAGAAAAAATGGGAGTCATCAGCTCGACAGCTTTCCCTGTCACATGATAAATCACATGGCCTCAGAGTATCAAAGCTATCTAAATGACTGAGACACTTGCAGGAAATGCAAGTGTCTGTTACTGCTCTCTTAGGGTGTGTCGTTTCTACAAAATTATCAATATTGCTGCAGGGCCTGGTGACTGTCGGTATTGCTGCAACTCCGCGGAGCTCGACGCTGGGCAGAGCCGGGGTCTGGAGCCAGTCCTGCCACGGAGCCACGATGATCTCACTAGGCAGGAGAGAAGAGAGAGGTAAGGTGGGAAGCAAGGGTAAAGTGACACGTCCAGATGCTGGCTGTGGTTTCTAAACTTTTCAAATTGCCACCCTGCCACTGCAGCCTTTTTCTGACAAGGCCATAAAGGAAACCTGTTAGCTGGTGGTTGCGTGACTGTTTAGCTTCTGAACTCTCTCCCCGTGTTGTGTGTTACTTGGAAGGGTAGCGGAGGCTGGAGTAAGAAGTTCTGTCTGTCAGCATCTGCACTAGAGAGGTGTCTACCCACCTTGTTAGTGGGGAGATCAAGCCCAATTGCAAGACAGCGGTCTGCGATACTTTACCTCTTTGCGATACTATGAAGCCACGAGCAGCGTATGTGCGACTTAAAAATGAGTAAGGGGATGTTTCACACAGCCTACTTGGCTGGAGGAGGTGGGATGGCAGATGTGCTTCTCAGTGCCGGTCTTTTCCAGCTACTGGGTGATGCTGTGCCCAAGTGGTGCGTTTGGCCCTATGCAAGTTCGCTTGACAGTTGCTGCGAGGCTGTTCCTCGCGAACGTGCCTTATTTGAGAGGCTGTGAAGAAGAGCCATGAGAGGGGCAGGAGCAGCCTCCTAAGCTGCGCTCCTGCTCCTCTGCTCCCTGCCACCGTACACGAGTGTTGCCTTTTGCTGCACAGCCCCTATTGCTCTGAGTGGCATCCATGTTGATGCTGCACCGCCAGCTGCTCCAAGCCAGAAAGCTGTCCGTCCCACAGTAGTGAGGTGAAAATCCATACTGCCGAGTTATGCAGCAGAGGTCCTAGAGAGCAGAAAGCGAACCCTGTCCACCACAACCCTCCCTGTCCCATGCATCATCCCAGTCCCTGTTCTCTCTCACTTTTGCTGGATCTTACAATAGGCTGAGTCATGGGGGGAATGGCTGTGATTACATCAAGGGCGGGAGGGCCAAAAAAAAATAAACTACCTTGAAGGAGGAGGAGGGGAGAGGTGAAGGAGCTTAGAATCAGGCTGCTCTTGGATCTGGCACTTACAACAGACCTTCCTGCTCCTTCCAAAGGTAGGAAGGGTGGAAAAAGCCTGATGGTCCTCGTGTTCCTGGCAAGTTCCTGGAAAATGCTATGAGACAGACATGGCTCGGTGCTGCTGTGCAGTGGCAGCCAGCTGTTAGATGGGAGTGGGGAGCAGGGTAGAGGTTGTTCCCTGCTGCTGCAGACCTCTCAATGGGATGACTACATCAACACAGAAAGGCTGGTGGGAAAGCAACAGGAGTGAAAACTATTTAGTCCCTGGAAGATGACGAACCCCATGGTGTTGCAAAGAGAAAGTACTTTCTGGCTGCAGGCTTTGGTTTCGAGAAGCAAGCCAGAGAGACAAAACCCCAGCAGAGCTCTCCCCCAAAATATGCCCACAAAAGAGCTTGGAAAGGCTCAGGAGAGACAAGATGACAGCTGAGATGATGACATTGTGGTTTCTACAGCTGTGCACCCTGGGGTCAAAAAGCAGCTAAACCCAACCCAGGGCAAGGCAACCAAACCAAGCCATCGCTGTACTTTCTCTCTGAGCTAATGCTGATAGGATTCAGCTTAGATGATGACACTTCCCTATCAAAGCCCTCCTGGTACCGTAACTGTGGGATTTTAGGAGAACGTGAGGGTACAAGGTATGTGCAGAGAGGTGACATTTGAGCGCATGCCTCCTGTCAGCCTCTGCACCTTCCCAAGCTCATTCTCCTTATCCCTTCTCCTCTGGTGGTATTTCTACATTTCTTCTCTCACTCCACCTTTGTCCTGGAGTAGAGATGTACAAAATGTCTCTGCTGGCCAAATGAGAAGTGAAATGCCAGCCTGCATGAGGTGAAAGCTGAAGGACAGTTTTGGGTTTGTGTGTTGAGGTTTTGGTAGCGGGGGAGGGGCTGCAGGGGTGGCTCCTGTGAGAAGTTGCCAGAAGCTTCCCCGGCTCCAAGTCAGACCCACCACTGGTCAAGGCCGAGCCCGTCAGCGATGGTGGTAGCCCTCTGGGAGAACAGATTTAAGAAGGGGAACCTGCAGCGGGGGAGGAGAGCGGGATGTGAGAGAAACCCCTGTGCAGGCAGCAAGGTCAGTGAGGAAAGAGGGGAGGAGGTGCGCCGGAGGAGGTTGATGCCCCCGCAGCCCGTGGTGAGGCGGCAGGCTGTCCCCCCCCAGCCCATGGAGGGGAGCGGGGCAGCAGATGCCCACCTGCAGCCTGGGGAGAGAGGAGCCCACGCCAGAGCAGAAGAGTGAGGAGTCCTGCCCCTGGGGAGGAAGGAGCAGCAGAGACAACCTGTGAGGAACTGACCGTAACCCCCGTTCCCCATGCCCCTGCGCTGCCGGAGGGGAGGAGGTAGAGAAAACCAGGAGTGAAGCTGTGCCCGGGAAGGAGGGAGGGGTGCGGGAAGGTGTTTTTAAGATTTGGTTTTACTTCTCATTTTCCTTGTTTTGATTTGATTGGTAGTAAATTAAACTGATTTTGTTTTTCCCCAAGTTGAGCCTGTCTTTTGCCCCTGACCATAAGTGGTGAGTGATTCCTGCCTGTCCTTGTCTCGACCCACGAGCATTTCTGTGTATTTTCTCCTCATCCCACCAGGGCCGGGGAGGGGGGAGGAGTGAGCAATCGGCTCCGTGGTGCTTTGTTGCCAGCTGGGCTGAAAGCACGGCAAGGACTTGTTTTTCTTGGTAAAGGCTGGGGCTGGTAGAAATCACTCTGTACCTGCCAAGTACTGTTACCCCAAGGCTTGCCTCTGGCTTGGATGCCCATGCCCTTTGTCCATCCCTCCTTGACAGCCCTCGCCATAGCTGGGTTGCCCTGGCCAACATCAGACAGCAGAAGGAAAACAGAGCAGAGCAGAAGTGTGGGTAGCTGGGCAGAGAGTGGGACTGGAGGCAGGCTGAGGGCATCGGACCTGCGACGAAACCAGCTTCCCCTCCTGCCCGCTCTGCCCTCGGCATCTGCTGTGCTGTGGGCGTGCAGCTGCAGCAGGATTTGCTGCGGGAGGAGGCACCGCTGACATGGCCCTGCGGCTCCGGGGGCCCATAGCTGTGCCCCCCAGCCGACTGGTGCCCCCAGCCGACTGGTGCCACCCACGGTGGGGCGCAGTGGGAAAGGGAAGAGGCAGCAGGAGAAGGGGGAGAAAGCAGCACCCAGAGACCCCGAGTGCCAGGGAAATAGGCATTTATTTCCTTTTCCTTGAACAAACTGATGCTGGGGCCCTGCTAGTGCCGCCGGTGAGGCGGCCTCTTGCATGGCTGGGGAGAGTCCTGGGGGCCGGGGCCCTCCTCTTTGCGGGGTGCCGGGGCCCCCCGGGCGAGCGGTCCCTGCCCCGGCCGGGAGCGGAGGGGCTGCGGCTGCAGCCCTGGGCAGAGGGACCTGCTGCCGCCTCCTGCCCCGGCTCCTCCTGGGGCTGCTCCTGCTCTGCAGGGATGGGCACAGATGGGGGGCGGCCAGGAGCCCCGCAGAGGGCAGCCTCCGACGTGCTGGGTTGGTCCTCCCTGTCGGAGCCAGCCGGGCTGCTAGAGGAGGCCGGGTGGGGGGCAGGAGTCCCCCTCCCGGGAGCTGGTGGGGCTGGAGCTGGAGCTGGCCGCAAGACTGTCGTTCTCCTCCCCGGCAGGAGCGGAGGAGTGCAGCAGCCTCTGGGCCTCCTCGCTGCACCGGTGCACAATCCTGTTGATGAGGCCATGGATCAGTGGTGCTGTACGTTCCTGGAGGCCAGGCTGCATCTGCTGGACCACAGCCTCGCTGTCCAGCCCGTAGGAGCACAGAGCGTGCAGGATCAGCTTCTCTGCTGCCACTGCTAGCCACCACTCTTCCTCATATATTGCCGACAGCTCCTGGCGCAGCAGGGCAGCACGGGGTAGAGGAGGTGCTGGTTTTGCTGGAACAGTGCTGCCCAGACCTCGGGCAGGAGACCACCCTCACTAGCCCTGGCCTCTGTCCCCGCAGCCCCCTGCTCTTCCAGGAACGATGGAGGGGCTGCCGCGGGGCGATGGGGGCTGCTGTTGGCCAGGTGGCCGGGAGCTCTGCCTGCCTGGCTGCTGGCGACTGATGGCTCTGTGTGGTGTGTGATGACACGCTCCAGGTAGTCATCTTCTCCCCACACAGAAAACTTGGCCTTCTCGATCTGTGTTCTGCAGAGAGGGCAGTTTGATGTCCTTTTTGCCCACCGCAGGATGCAGCCCAGGCAGAACTGGTGTTGGCACGGCTGCACGAAGGCGATGCTTTTCTGAGCATTGCAGCAGATGGGACAGCTCCACTCTGTCTCCGTGGCCATGTTCCTGCTCCGCAGCAGGTTGGGAACGGCTGAGGATGAGGAGCTGCTCCCCCTCGCTGGCGCCGGCACTGCCAAAGGGTGTCGCGCGCTGCAAAAGGGAGAGAGGCCATGGTCGCTCGCTGTCCCGGGGAGGGGAATGGAGGGGAGGAAGGAATGCCCAGGCCCCTCCAGAAGGACACCCTCCTGGCTCCCCGAGCCCCATCGCCTGCCCCACGGCCACCCCGGGGGGACGCTTCCCCGCACAGCTCACCTCCGCTGCTGCAAGCTTGCCCCGCGGTGCCCAGCCGCCTGAACCTGGCAGGGCCGGGGAAACACAGGGGATGGCTCCGGGACGGGCAGCGAGAGCTGCCGACGGCAGCCCCCAAAGCACCACCCAGCACCAGGAGAAGCCTCGCTCGACCCTCCAGACCTCGCAGGCACGTTCGGCAGGAGTCCAGGCACGAGCCAGACTGGCCCAGGCTCTGCCGGCGCCCGAAGATAAGCAGCGAGGGACGTGAGGTCGCAGTCCATCGCTCGCTGACATCACAGTCCACTGCTCGGTAACTTCAGCCTTCACCACTCGGTGATGTCACAGCAGGCCATCTGCCCCCACAGGCACACGGCATTAGGAGAAAAAACAAAATAGCGTTTCTTGTTTTCATCTTCTACATTTCCGTGTTGCTCTCGCTTGGTCACCTGCAACATGCGCCCGTGACTGTGTGTCTCGCCCCCGCTGCTGACGCCTTGCAGAGGTCTCCTGCGAGAGGGAGCGTGTTGGGACCAGCTGGCGTGGACTGCCCGTGGCTGGGTGACGCCTGCCCCAGCTGGCTGCTTTTCCCTGTGCAATGCCGGGATTTTCAGGGAGGACCGGGGTGGTGAGTGGCCAGCGCTGGGCCAGAGTCTCCCAGCCTGCTGGGTCGTGCCCGCTGCCGGCAGGGAGAAGCCTGAAGGGGCATTTTCCGCCAGCCCCATCCGCTCCTGCTGGCACTCGCCCACAGTGCCGGGTCCCTCTCCGCTTACCAAGTTTGCCATACTTCTGGTAGCTGGTGCTCCTGGCCAGCTGTTGAATTGGTGGTCCTCAAAAGCACCAGCAATGGAGCCCGATCCTACATACGCAGGAAGGAGTTGTAGTTGCTGTCCCTCCAGAGTACGGTAGAAGGGCTGCAGGCACCCTGCTCACGACTCCGTGGAGCCCAGGATCAATCGCCGCGTGGGCCATGCTTTCATATCATCCGTTCCTGCCTCTAGCTTTTATATAATCATTTACAGTCCTGAGTCCAAGCACTTTTTCTTTATTTTAGAAGAGCATTATCTGTTAAAGTTTGACTACATGAGAGTGAAGGGTGCTGTGTAAGTCGGTGTGAGAGACTGAAAGAGTTAATGTCTCAAACGTTGTGGTGGGGCAAGTTCTGCTTAAAGACAAACCCTGCACAGCAAGGAACCAAGGTGAAAAGCCCATCAGCTCAGACACCAGCAAGAGGAGGGGGAGGGCGTGCTGGAGGGTGCGCATGTCCCTGTTCTCATAAGCTGTTCTGATACAAAAATCAAACAATGGCCGTGTCTGCAGGAAGAAGTTACTCCACAAACGACCCCCAAGCCCAAAGGCTCACAAACTGCTCGCTAACCTGAGGAGTTCGAGTGCCCCCCTGAAGGAGGGGCAAGGATGATAAAAGGACAAAAACTGAAGTTCCAGGTGTGCAAGCCCACCGGGACTGGACCCCTCGGCTGACTGGACCCCTTGGCTGACTGAACCAACGCTGGACCCAGGACTGGTGAAATCTTTCTCTCTTCCTTTCTCTCTCTCTGTCTTCTTCCCTCTTTCCTTTTCCGTTTCCACAATCCCTACACCTCATCCGTTTCAAGATATAAACCGTTGACCAAGTCTGAGACTAAGAGTGGATCCAGCCGCCCCTAGACCCTTCTCTGAGGAGGAGTCTGGAAAGCAAGGGGGTCTGCTCTGAACCTCGTGACTCAACGGGAGGGATCTCCTCATTCCCTGAATTGATGTATATGGTTACACGGTTTACAGAAGTAGTCTTATGCCAATTCCTGTTGTGAGAAACCCTGTCACCTACTACCACGCCTCCCCAGTTCCGTTTGCTTCTGTCATAAATAAAATCTTTAACCGATGGTTTGGTGTCGTTTCACCTTCATTTAGCCTGAGGGAATTTTAAATTAAACATGACTCCCTGGTCTGTCCAGTCTGGGTCGCGATAGTCGGCCACGTGGGTCTGCCCATTGAAATCCCGTGAGGTGACAGCCCATATTTTCTATTCCCAAGGCTCCTCATCTACATCAATGGGAGATGCAAACACATCCCGACATTTCAGGCCAGCCTCTGCACAAATTTTTTGCCAGTTTGGTTTTAAAGTCAGAGTTTTTCTTCTCTACAGCCCCACTGGATTGGGGGCGATGGGCACAAGGACACTTTGGTTCTTTTTGTAGGGCTGCACGATTTCTCTGCACTGCTTGCCCAGCAAAATGGGTCCCCTTGTTGCTATCTAGTGGTAGGGGAATACTAAACCCAGGAATGAGTTCTCTCTGCAATTTGTTTTTGCAACAGTTGCTTCATCTGCATGTTTACAAGGACAAGCCTCCATCCTGAGAACATATCTAAAATGATAAGGACATACTCAAAATCACAGCACCTGGGCCTCTGAATAAAGTAAACCTGCAAACTTACAAATGGTCCCCACGGTGTCGGGTGTGCAGCTATACTTGTCTTCTCCTTCTGCCTTTCATCATTTTGTTGTTGAAAAGTTGTGCTAACCATACGAAGACTGAGGATTTTTGAAGGGCACTATGCTAGCAAGCTTCAGTCATTTACACCTTCATTTCTGACCAAATGAAACGCCCTTCCTGATCGTTCAAGCTACAGAACTCTTTGAGTAACCGTGTTGAGTGTTTAAAAAGAGAAAGAAATCGTACTTAACGTTCTTTAACTTCCCTTTTCCAGTATTAGCCGTATCTTCAGATCCACCAACATTTTAATGGTGTAGTCATTAGCCCAGTGACTTCATTAAAGCCTTCTATTGCTCTCATCCCATTCCAAAATAATGTTGAGAATGGACAGATAACGGAAAAGGAGGCGCACAAGCAAAATTTGGGGCAAACCCATCAAACATGTGGAGCAAACCTATCCTGTCATGAAGCTGCAATCACCCCCCCCCGTGCTGGTGTGGGCCACTGGCTGGGCCACCCGAGCAAGGGCAGGTCTATCTGTTCTTCTTCTTCTCACTGTAGGAAGCGGGAAGTTTGCAGGGAGCTGTAAAGCACTCCAGCCAGGCTCACAGCAGGGCACCGTCTGCCTCCTTGGGTTGTTGTAGTACTATCAGGGGGAAGTGATCAAGTGAACTGCAGCTTGAAACCAGGGTGGGAGAGAAGGGGAGGGGCGGGTTCAGCAATAGGAGAGTTTCCCTACCTCCCCGTTACCGTCTTCTTAGGAAAATCTCCTAGGGAGAAATCCCTGGGCACATCACAGGAGTTTGAACAACCCCACCTTCTTCAGCCTTAAATACCTAATCTCAGTCACTGCTGGCTGAGCAGGTACTTCAGGTGGTATTCAGTACAAAGTGGAACTTCTAAAGCAAAGTTCCTGCTGCTTTGGTGAATGAGCCCGGTATCTCTGGTTCTCCATCAACGGGAGGGTCGGACTGAACACTGCCTCAGCTCTTTGCCTGCACTGGCCCCCTTCAGTGCCAAGGACGGCACCGCAACTGTCACCTGGCTGTCCCTGTGCCCGGATTGCTGTCATTCCTAAGGGCAGGATCTTCTAAGGATCCCTAGAAGGGTTCTGGCTCCTTAGGGAAGGAAAAGGTTAAAAAAACCCAGTCATCTGTCTGCCCGGATCAGGGACCTATCTGAGCATCCATGGAGATGAGGATCTCTCATGCCACTGGCAGCCAGACTGGCTGACCCTGGGTTGTCCTGCCCAGCCGCCTCTTGTTTACAAGCAGGATGGGATGCGTTTGTCTAAGGAGATTTGCATTTCCCCTAGGTACATTATTTACAGAGCCCTGTAATACTTGGTTCTACTACTTGTCTCTGTCAGGCTTAAGTCTCTGTAAGATGAGGCTACTCCTTTGCAGCTGTGCATTTCCCTTTCCTACCTGAATCTTCAGTTCTTCACAAATTTGGAAATTCTAACTGTGGAGAGCTTAGACTCATAGACTCACAGAATCATGTAGGTTGGAAAAGACCTTTAAGGCTATGGAGTCCAGCCTAGCACTGCCGAGTCCACCACTAAACCATGTCCCTAAGTGCCATAGACAAAAGTCCCACACCCACTGCAGTCAGCAGAAGAGGAAAAGACTTGTGGGTGTCCTGGAAGTCCGCAGCACTCTGCAGGGTTGGGCCTGGGATATCTGTTCCCTTTCCATAACATTTTCTCATGACCTTGTGTGCATGCAGGACTGCCATAAAATAGGATGGCTTCTGAGCACTTGGCTGGAAGCAGTGATTTTACTGATGCACTTGCTTGGGCAAGAGTGCGCAGGAAGAAGTATATTGAATGCACCGCGATAAAGAAATAGGATGAGTGGCACATGTCTGCAAGTGTAAATCAATACGATTCATGCATGCCAAGACACAGTGCCGCCTACCTTCAGCTCATCTCTGTAGGACCGAACTTTCTTGCTATCTGTCCCGACACTAGTGCATGATAAAGGAATCGAGTTAACGACAGAAGCTAAATAGAAATACTGAAGCTGTGAAGGTCATACAGGCAATGTTTCACCTGGGTGAAGATGACAGATTCAGAGCAGGGACCGTTAATAAACGCATTGGTAACACACCTTGTTTGCTAATGCATAATGAAAAGCAATGCCCACGGGTGGCAGGAGCCAGGTTCTGAGTTGGAAGGTATTCAGAAATGCTGACGTCGGGATGTCTTGGCTCTAACGCGAGAATTTCAACAGCCTGAAATCACCGCAAGAACTGTATTTCTTCCCGTCATTTCCATTTACTGACAAACAAAACACTGAATTGTAGGAAGGAGAGTCTTGCTTGGTGAATACAACTGTCACTTGGCACTCTCACTGACTCAGGATATTTAGACAGAGAAAGCCCAGAAAAGCTTTTGCCATATTAAAATGGCGATAGTGGTAATGATAAACCCCTTCATCTGTGTGATACCTATGGTGCATACTGACGTAGCCCAAATTCCCAGTAAGCTTAGCCTAAAAGTAGTTCTGAAGTCATGATGAAAAACCCAGGAGACTGGGGCTAGCCTGGTACTTGGGCCATCTGGATGTGCCTCCTCCTCTTTGGGCCCTCATCCATCCCTCAGGGGGACCTACGCTTTTCATGGCACACACGCACACACACACACACACACGGCCATCCAGTTCCACTGAACTCCTAGGAACATGGCAAGCCAAAACCAGGGATTACCTGGATCACTAAAGCTCATCTCCTGCAGATGCACCAACCGTGCATCGAGCAACCGTGAAGCGAGCATTTATTCCAGAAGAGCTCAAAGAACATCCTCCAGCCACTACAGAGGGTGCCTTCAGCATTCAAGAGCAAATGAATGGTCTGTCATGAAAGACGAGCTCCTGAGTCTCCATGAGCGTTCCCCAGGTAGCAGCCAACAGGAAAAGCTTAGCAGATCTCAAACAATGGTCAGTGATGGAAGATAAAGTGGAAACAAGGGAATTCTGAAAGACTCAGAGCCAT
The DNA here is from genome assembly GCF_026419915.1 of Harpia harpyja. Taxonomy (NCBI): domain Eukaryota; kingdom Metazoa; phylum Chordata; class Aves; order Accipitriformes; family Accipitridae; genus Harpia; species Harpia harpyja. Next base: position 37,197,722 of record NC_068969.1, read on the forward strand.
CACGCCTCCCAAACTTGCGCACTCGGGTAACTGTTTGGCACTGTGCTGGAAATAGCAGACCCTACACAGCTCTGCACACGGATTTGCTCCTCCGTGCTTGCTTTGAGAGGAGTTTTGGGGCTGTCCTCACAGTTGGTTTGTGGTGAAAGCAAGGAAACTCTGTAGCAGGTGCTCTTCCTTCTCTCAAACTCCCCCAATAGTAGGGGCAATGCAGAGACAAGCCCTGGATCTCCAGGTGGACCAAAAAGATCTTCCAGATGAAGGATCGTTTTCACAGGATGTAGCAAGCCTGCAGGCTGACGCAATGATATTAAACAGCCAGACTTGGGCACCCAGATGCTGCTATCAGATGGCAAAAGGGAACAGGTGCGCTTGAACAGGTATTTAATTTCCACATGGCAAAGAGTAGCTCCTTTGACGTGGTTTTGAAGCAAGTAAGGCTATTTTTCCCATTTTGCGGACAAGGCAGTGGACCAGAGGAAGGCAAATCCTTCTGTCTCAAGTCCCTCTGTGAGCCTGGAGAAGGGACTCCAAGGCAATACCTGAGTCGGGCTATGGAGCAAGGCTCTCTCAGCTCCACCCACCTTAACTTCCAGATCCCAGGACAGCGTGGCAGCCCTCCTACCCCACTTCCGAAACCTAACAACCCTCAAACTTGTTCCTGTTATGCTTTCAGCCCACATAGGCCCGCACAGCTGGTATTAAATCACTGGGAAGTGTGCTTTGATGCCTCTGACTTCCACTTGGTCTGTAACCACAGTTTGTATAGCTGAAGATACATTTAAACGGTGGGGACGTGGAGCATGGGGCAACTCAGAGGTGGTGGTGACTGACGATGGTTCAAAACTGTTTCAGAGCGCCTAGTGCAAGACTTGAGCTGCCCTCGTAGAAGCTAAAACAATGTCTCAAGGACAGCAGATGGCAGTGGAAAACCTGTCTGAGGACAGTGCTGCATCCCGGGGATGCCCTAGGACAGAGCAGGCAGCTGCTGATTAATTCCAGCTCCTCAAAAGCCACGGGGAGCAGGGGGAGGGGAACGTGTTGGGAAATTGATTTGGAAGGTTTCTTTTCGGTATCTTTTTTATCTCCTGATTTGGCTGGTAAAAGGCTGTCAGGATTTTCCTTCAGCTATTCTTTTCAGGAAACTCCTTATTAGGGATGAAAGAAACCCCAAATCTTAGGTCTCTAACGTTATGCACCCAGATTTTTGAGAGAGCACAGTGTAAGAGCAAACTCCTGAGGCTGAGTAGCTGCGTACTCAGGGTACATCTTTATATTTTCTAGACCAAGAAACAATGCTTACTGTGCTCTGCCAGGCACTCCCCCCAAGCTCCACTTGGGGTCCCTTGCCCTTCCCCCTTAGAACTGCTGTGTATTTTAATATTGACTTGGGTGTTTCCAAACTACGGTGCCCTCACTTTTGCGTGCCCTGTGGCTGGGCTGTAAGACTTCTGTTGAGAGATTCTTGGTTTGCACTTTTCTATGTATATACACAGAGAAGAAAAGGGAATCCAGCCTTAAAGAGCCTGCAGTCTAGCCAGGGTATAATAAAGGACGTGAAGAAGGCACACTCGTACCCACTGTGCAGGCAGGAAGAAAAATGCAGCATTTAAGGACTGAACCCACACAGTTATTCAGGGGCTTCATTTTCCTTAACAGAAGGCAGCAGCATCCTCCTTTGAAGTCCTGCGGCTATCATAAGGCCAAGGGCACGGAGGGAAACCATGGCTGAACAAAGACTGACCCTCGACTCCCTTCCCCCAGCTGTCTTGTAGGGCAGCATCTTCTTCTTCAGGATGCATGGCAGAGAGGGTGAGTGCCTAGCACAATGCATTCGGGCTTCATTACAGAGAGATCCTATCCTTTTCTTGCTCAGCCTGTTACAACCTGCGTTTGCCAGATGGCCTGGCTGTATTGCTCCTCAGCATTTCTTTTTACAAGGCTGAGAACTTGTAGCGTGCTGCTAGCTCACCTGATTTCCAGGAACAGAGAATGATTTTGATCTGAGCCCTTCTACAAGGGCAAGGCATTAACAAGGAGAGACGAATCCCTCAGTGCCCTGTATGTGATATGCCTTTCTCTTGCAGCAGTCCTCTGCAAATTATGCCCTCCTCGGACTGCCCGAATTTCCTAGATGAGACCCATCCTGCGGCTGGGATCACAGTGCACCTTGGAGGCAGCAGGGAGCGTAAAGGACAGCAAGAAACAGCTGGTGCTGGCAGCAAATTCTCTTATTAGACCTAGGTAACTGGGCTTGTGAAATTAAATTACAACCTGCTGCGGGGCACAAAGGCAGCAGGCGTCACGCAACATGTAGATGTGAGGCTCCAGGGTCAGAGCTTCTTATTTTGGTCCATCTTTGTACCATTGATGCAGGTAAATAGAAGAGGCCAAGTTCTGGCTGTCAGGCAGGTGGCTGAGCATCAGGGCCTTGCATTCTGAGAAACACTCTCAATTCCACACATGAAGCCGGGGATACAGAGAAATCCAGAGTCTTAGTGCCCGACTGAGATGTAGAGAGGAAGGACTGAGATTCGTGAAGCACTAGGAAGCCTTCTGGGAAGAGAGGAGCCTGAACAAGAAGAGAAGGCTGCACTTTAATCACAAGGAACGGAGGCTTCTGGCACTGACAATTCAAAGGCTCCTGGAGGAATATTGAAAGTAGAAGCTGGGGGGAAGCACACAGGCGCAGAGGAGCACCCAGTTCAGACTGATGAGATCTGAGAAGTGGATAGAGCTAGGTGCAATGCCCCTCAGGAAATACCAGAAGGGAAATGAAAAGAACAATTGCAATAAATAAGGAAAGCAAATAGACTGCTAATGTCGGTTGACTGGCACATGCCAAATTAAGTGTTGGAGTAAGGGCAAAACTCACAGGTGCTGGCAGGCACATGCACGCAGCCCGAAGAAGAAGTGAGGGGGCTGAAACAGTTGCCTTCAAGGAGCACCCTGTTACAGTGGGCACCTCAGAGAGCTGGGATATAGAGGATCGATGGGATTGAATGTTACCTGGCTGCCAGTTTCATAGGAATGCTGCAATAAGGTGTTCAGGGGTGCTGAACAGCACTCTGCGGGAAAGACTCGGAGAGCAGCAACAGAATCAAAGCATTAGGGAAAAGAAAAGCATCACAGGATGGATGTGGGTGGAAAGCACAGACCAACAATAAAAATGTCTTTTTCAGGTGGTACCACTGACCTCCTTGATCCAGAAGGAGAGAGCGATCAAGAAGCAGTCAGTAGGATTCGCAAAGCTGCGAATTTTGGACAGGTGGTACGAGGGGGATTCTGACTACAGGGTCAATGACTTCTCAAGAATGAAGTGCAGAGGGAACATCTCTGGGTGCAATAAATGACTGCTGCCTAAGACAACTAGTCCTAGAGCCTGCAGGAGAAGAGGCCGTACAGGATTTGGTCTGGAGTGGTGCATTACATGCATGTAAACTGAAGAGGTTTTATTACCAGGGCTGTTGTCTAACAAGAGCCAGCGTACAATCAGGTTCAATGGCACAGAAGGGAGGATAGGCCAAATAAATGCCACATTCAGGTATTCTGGTATTGCTGCTCAAGGAAGCGGGGAGAAAAGGGGGGAGATCATACTGGGCACTATTGAAAGATGTACAAGAACAATCCAAACATCAGGCACAGTCGACAGGGGTTCACAAAGGGAAAGTCCTGTTTAACTAATTTGACATCCTTCTATGATAAGGTCACCTGCCTAGTGGATGACGGGAAGGTGGTGGATGTAGTTTTTCTGGACTTTAGTAAGGCTTTTGATACTGTCCCTCACAGCATCCTTCTGGACAAGTTGTCCAGCTGTGGGATGAGCGGGTTCACAGTGCGCTGGGTGAAGAACTGGCTGGACGGCAGGGCTCAAAGGGTTGCAGCGAATCTGGCTGGTGACTGGTCACCAGCGGTGTCCCTCAGGGTTCAATTCTAGGGCCGGTTCTGTTCAATATTGTTATCACTGATCGGGATGCAGGGGTTGAATGCACCATTAGCAAGTTTGCTGATGATCCCAAACTGGGAGGTGCTGTTGAGTCTGCCGAGTGACAAGAGGCCTTGCAGAGGGATCTAGATAGATCGGAGCACTGGGCAGTCATCAATGGCATGAAATGCATCCAGAGGAGGGCAACAAAGCTGGTGAAAGGGCTGGAAGGAATGTCCCATGAGGAGTGGCTAAGGATTCTGGGTTTGTCTAGTTTGGAGAAAAGGAGGCTGAGGGGTGACCTCATTGCTCTCTGTAGCTTCCTGAGGAGAGGAAGTGGAGAGGGAGGTGCTGAGCTCTTCTCCCTGGGATCCTGTGACAGGACGCGTGGGAACGATGCAAAGCTGCGCCGGGGGACGTTCAGACTTGACATTAGGAAGCATTTCTTTACCAAGAGGTTGGTCAAACACTGGAACAGGCTTCCTGGAGAGGTGGTCGATGCCCCCTGCCTGTCAGTGTTCAAGAGGCATTTGGACAATGCCCTTAAAAACATGCTTTAACATTTTGTCAGCCCTGAAGGGGTCAGGCAGTTGGACGAGATGATTGTTTTAGGTCCCCTCCAAACGAAATATTTTATTCTATTTTGTTCTAAGCTATGCTATAAAGGAGACAGCGTGGGCTAATGTCATTGCAGTTTCTATGGCTGTGCACATGGGCTCAAAAAACAGGGTGAATAGACTTCGATGACCCCATTATTATCATCTAACTTAGGGGCTGCTCCCTAAGTGGTAAGTCACTTTGATGACCCTGTAATTATCATCTGAACGTGTTGACTGTTTTCAGGAATTGTAGCTTAGTTTGCTCTGGGATTTTGCACTTGGGTTTATATTATTGTTGGCCATATACCAATCCCTAAGAGCTGTTCTATGTAAGACCTTAAGGAATGAAGGATTTTGATAGGTTGACTTTCTGTTGTAGCCAGTTGGTACATGAAAGTGTAGAACAAGGCGTCACGCAAGAAGACGCCGGAACAACAATGCCAAATATGTTCGAGGATAAGGAAGAAGAAAGGGAAGAAGTGTGTGGATTAATGACTGTAAATGATTATATAAAAGCTAGAGGCCCACCAGTGCAACAGCTGGCCAGGAGTACAGAAGTATGGCAAACTTGGTAAGCGGAAAGGGACCTGGCACTGTGGGCGAGTGCCAGCGGGAGCGGATGGGGCTGGAGAAAAATGTCCCTTCAGGCTTCTCCCTTGCCATCGGCAGGCACGACCCAGCAGGCTGGGAGACTCTGGCCCAGTGCTGGCCGCTCACCACCCCGGTCCTCCCTGAAAATCCCGGCATTGCACAGGGAAAGGCAGCCAGCTGGGGCAGGCGTCACCCAGCCACGGGCAGTCCACGCCAGCTGGTCCCAACACGCTCCCCCTCGCAGGAGACCTCTGCAAGGCGTCAGGAGCGGGGGCGAGACACACAGTCACGGGCGCATGTTGCAGGTGACCAAGCGAGAGCAACACGGAAATGTAGAAGATGAAAACAAGAAACGCTATTTTGTTTTTTCTCCTAATGCCGTGTGCCTGTGGGGGCAGATGGCCTGCTGTGACATCACCGAGTGGTGAAGGCTGAAGTTACCGAGCAGTGGACTGTGACGTCAGCGAGCGATGGACTGTGACCTCGCGTCCCTCGCTGCTTATCTTCGGGCGCCGGCAGAGCCTGGGCCAGTCTGGCTCGTGCCTGGACTCCTGCCGAGCGTGCCTGCAAGGTCTGGAGGGTCGAGCGAGGCTTCTCCTGGTGCTGGGTGGTGGCTGCCCGTCCCGGAGCCATCCCCTGTGCTTCCCCGGCCCTGCCAGGTTCAGGCGGCCGGGCACCGCGGGGCAAGCTCGCAGCAGCGGAGGTGAGCTGTGCGGGGAAGCGTCCCCCCGGGGTGGCCGTGGGGCGGGCGATGGGGCTCGGGGAGCCGGGAGGGTGTCCTTCTGGAGGGGCCTGGGCATTCCTTCCTCCCCTCCATTCCCCTCCCCGGGACAGCGAGCGACCATGGCCTCTCTCCCTTTTGCAGCGCGTGACACCCTTTGGCAGTGCCGGCGCCAGCGAGGGGGAGCAGCTCCTCATCCTCAGCCGTTCCCAACCTGCTGTGGAGCACGAACATGGCCACGGAGACAGAGTGGAGCTGCCCCATCTGCCGCGATGCTCGAGATGACGTCTCTTACGCGATGCCCTGTCGCCACCAGTTCTGCCTGGGCTGCATCCTGCGTTGGACAGAGGTGAAACCAGAGTGCCCACTCTGCAGAAGACCAGTAGAGAATGTCAGGTTTTCTGTGCTGGGAGAAGACGACTATCTGCAGTGTGTCGTCGCACACCCCGAAGAGTCGCCAGATGATAGCAGCCAGGCAGGCAGTGCTCCCAGCCCCCTGCCCGAAAACAGCCCCCACCACCCTGCGGCGTCCCCTCCATCGTCTCCGCAGTGGATACCGTCCCCAGCTGAGCCGGGGGCTGCAGAGCCGGAGGACGTGGGTGGCCTCCTGCCTGTGGTCTGGGCGTATCTTTTCCAAAGACGACAGCATCTCCTCGATCCCGTGCTGCCCTGGCTGCGCCAGGAGCTGGAGGCAATATATGGGGGCCGGTGGTGGGAGGCAAAGACTGCAGAGAGCAGCATCCTGCACACCCTGTGCGTCCACGGTCCGGATGAAGAGGTCATGCTCCAGATGCTGGAGCCTCTCCTTGGGCACTATACAACATTAGTGGTCTATGGCATCATGCATATCATTGAGTGTCAGTGCAGCGAGGAGGCCTGGAGGCTGCTGTGCCCCCATGCTGCTGGGGAGGAAGGCAACAGCCCTGCGGCCAGCTCCAGCTCCTCCAGCTCCGGCTCCTCCAGCCCCAGCTCCTCCAGCCCCAGCTGCACCAGCTCCCAGGAGGGGACTCCCACCCCTCACCTGAGCTCCTCCAGCAGCCCGTCAGGGGCAGAGCAGGAGCAGCCCCAGGAGCAGCCGGGGCAGGAGGCGGCGGCAGGTCCCTCTGCCCAGGGCTGCAGCCGCAGCCCCTCCGCTCCCGGCCGGGGCAGGGACCGCTCGCCCGGGGGGCCCCGGCGCCCCGCAAAGAGGAGGGCCCCCAGCCCCCAGGACTCTCCCCGGCCCTGCAAGAGGCCGCCTCGCCGGCGGCACTAGCAGGGCCCCAGCAAGAGTTTCTTCACGGAAAAGGAAATAAATGCCTATTTCCCTGGCACTCGGGGTCTCTGGGTGCTGCTTTCTGCCCCTTCTCCTGCTGCCTCTTCCCCTTCCCCCCACGCCCCTCCATCAGCCAAGGGCCCCCAGAGCCCCAGGGCCGTGTCGGCATGGGAAATCCTGCTCCCACAGGAAATCCTGCTGCAGCCACAGAAACGGAAGAGGTTCTGAAAAAGCCCAAAAATGAGGAGAAAAGGGAGAAAGGGAGGAGAAAAGGGAGGAGCCCAAAAGCTGAGAGCAGCCCCAGAGAGTCCAGCGGCAGGGGCCTTGGCCCTCACGGCGGCCACCCGTCTCAGCGGGAGAGCCGTCAGCAGCGGGTGGCAGGGCCTTTGCAAAGGGGAACGTGCCAAATAAAGGCTGCTGGCGCCTGTGCCCAGCCGGAGTGACTGTGCTGCTCCCTGCACTGCCTTTCTCTGCGGCCAAGGGGACAGGTCGGAGGGGTTTTTGGGCAAAGGGGCCGGGGGGACTGGTCCTGCCAGCCAGTCGCGACAGGCCATGCGACTGGAAGAGCGGTGTCCTTGCCAGGGCGCAGGGCACGGGGGCTGCAGAGCACAGCTTCTCTGCATGCAAACGCCACATTGTAAGGGATAAGCAGAGCTCCGTGGCAGGTCACAGCACTCTCTCAGAGCAGATTCACACTGGCCAAAGGAAACAGTGGGCTTGGTGCTCCCTGAAGAGCTATACTCGCATGGATGGAGAAATGTGCCTCCTTGAAGACACTCCTTAGTTGAGCCCTTGGCTCACGCTCAGGAACTGTCCAGTGGCTTTCTTGGTAGAAAGTTTATTCCTTTAGGAAAGAGAGAAACTTTTGAAAGTGAAAAAGCCCTTTTTTGGCAAGGTAAACTACAGCATGAAGAAGAAAGCCCTGATCTGGCAAGGTAAAAGAGCACGAGCAGCAGCATGTGCAACTAAGCCAGACCCATGTTGCTCAAGAGTCTATACTGGGACAACTACTACTGGGCATCTTCGTTACTGACATAGCTAGTGGGACTGAGTGCACCCTCAGCAAGTCTGCAGACGCCACCAAGCTGAGCGCTTGGAATCTGGGGGTTCTTTTGGACAGTACAGAGTCCAGCTCCTGCGGGACCTGGAAGGGTGAGATTCCCATCTCTTTGCGTGCTGCTGGTGCTCTTCCCTTCCATAGTGTGTGTCTTGCCCTGAGCGATGGCAGGACAGGCTGGTCTGTGAGGCTGCCCAGTGCGCTGGCACCTGCACTCCAGTGCGCCGGCACCTGCACTCCAGTGCGCCCTGCTTTTCTGGATGGCTCATGGCTAGCCTTTTTGGGGGAGGCTTCAGCCCCTCAGGGCCTCCTTGTCGCTCTGGTGTTGGGGCTTGGGCTGATGGGACCTTTGCTCCTTGCTCGGTGTCCTGGTTTCAGCTGGGATAGAGTTAACTGTCTTCCTAGTAGCTGGTACAGTGCTATGTTTTGAGTTCAGTATGCGAAGAATGTTGATAACACTGATATTTTCAGTTGTTGCTCAGTAGTGTTTAGTCTAAAGTCAAGGAGATTTCAGCTTCTCAAGCCCAGCCAGTGAGAAAGCTGGAGGGGCACAAGAAGTTGGCACAGGACACAGCCAGGGCAGCTGACCCAAACTGGCCAACGTATTCCATATCATGTGACGTCACATCTAGTATATAAAGTGGGGGGAGTGGGGGCGGGGGGAATTGCCGCTCGGGGACTAACTGGGTGTCGATCGGTGGGTGGTGAGCAATTGCACTGCACATCATTTGTACATTCCAATCCTTTTAGCATTGCTGTTGTCATTTTATTAGTGTTATCATTATCATTAGTAGTTTCTTCTTTTCTGTTCTATTAAACCGTTCTTATCTCAACCCACGAGTTTTACTTCTCTTCCCGATTTTCTCCCCCATCCCACTGGGGGGGGGGGGGGGGGAAGTGAGTGAGCAGCTGCGTGGTGCTTAGTTACTGGCTGGGGTTAAACCACGACACTTGGGTAACAGTCTCCTCTTTCCCTCTGCCCACGGGGCTTTCTCCTGGCGCTGCTGTTAGCGTATCTCTTGCTCCTGGAGCTGTGCTCAGGGTCCCCACGGGACAGTGGGGCCCCTGGGGGTGGGGCGGAGCGTTTAGCAAAGCCTTCCAGGACGGCAAGTGTGCGCGAGAGGATGCGTTTGCCGGGCACATTGTGTCTTTGCAGCAGGCCATGCGCCATGTTCTGTTGCGGTCCTCCTTTGCGGATCCTGGTGTGGTGAGAGAGGTCCATCCCAGTGGCCCCTGGGGGATAAGAGGGGCTGCGTGTTGTCTTGTGAACCACAGCTTCGGGTGGCTTGCCCTTGTGGCCTGGGGTGGACCTCTTGTTAAGGGAGAAGCTGCCGCCCCAGCGTTCACACACCAATCCAGGAGTCGGACGCGCACCACCCGAGACTTTACCGGCTAGGACTGGAGTCCCTTCGCAGCGGGCCCCTCCAGTGAGCCGATGGGTGCCCCTTTTGACTCCTCGCACACACACGCTCACCCTCGGGTGCTGCTTCTTCCCTCAGGCTCAACCCTAGGTTCCCCAAAGCAGAATCCCTAATCGAGGCCTTCAGAAGAAAAAGCATAATGTCTTCTATCTACGGTGCACAAATTTAGAGAGCTTGAGCTGGTTGCCCTGGGGACAAAATCCCTGGGCGATTATATCCTCACAATCGAAGTTCCTGGCCCTCACACCATAGTCTGGTCCACAAGTAATATTCGGGTCTGGGGTGTTCTTCTCTCTCATTGGGTCCTTCTCCTCGTCTCTAGGCAGGTTCTTTCTCTTCCCTGGTTTTTAGGCTAGTTGTTACCTCGTCTCCTTTTCCTGGCTTAAACTGGCTCTGGGGCGTTCCGAATCACCTTACGTCTCCGATCAGAGAATAGGTCAAAGTTAAGCGAAAGCATTGAGAAAGCTAGGAGTTCTGCTTTACCATGAACGACTACTTTTAAGCAGCTAAACCACGCCCTCAAAGCCCTCCAGAATATAACAACAGCCTCTGCAGTTTACATCCACTCCTGTGCTACCACAGCCTCAGAATCTTATCCCAGGATTGCCAGATGCTGTTTAGGTCTCATTCAGGGGCGGCCCGTGTGCTCCCGTAGCTCAGCTTTGCTGCCTTCCACAACACTCCCCAGCCCTGTTCTGAGGGCGCGAAGCCCCTTGGGCATTAACGCCCGTTCCTTCCCGGCTTCTGAGAGTTTCTGCGTGGCCAGCCGAGCGGGGCTGCGTTGAGATACGCAGGCGGGAGTGTCAGCGCAGCAGCCTGAGGTGCCCAGCGGGGCTGCCCTGCCCACGCTGGGGCCAAACGTGGGTGGGTCCACCTCTACGTGACACGGAGGTGGCTGCTGCGGCGGGTCCCCGCAGCCCTGTGTGACACGGCACGGTGTCACAGTGGGACACCCGCATCAGAGCTCCCCACCGTGCCTCTGTCCACACTCCCCGGCGAGGCCTGGGCAGCACCAGGGCTGCTCTCGCCAGTGCTGTGCTCCGCAGGAGCTGCCCTGCTGCCAGGAGGAGCCGAGGGGAGGCCGTGGGAGAGTGTTGGAGACGCCGCTTGGGGAAGTGGCGAGGAGGAAGGAGGAGGAGAGGAGCAGGGGGGTTTTGAGGCAGGACAAACACCTCTTGCCCAGCTGCTGCGGTGCAGGGGGGCAAAGATGATTAAGTACCTGCTCTTCAAGCCCTTGGGGCCCGAGGATCTGCCAACCCTCAAGGAGCTCACCACCAGCGGTGAGGCCCCCTTGCAGGAGCGCTGTGGGAGCCAAGATGAAGTGGAGATGAGCTGTGGAAACCCTGAGGCTGGGGCTGGGGCTGGGGCTGTAGCGGGGGTCTTCTGGAGGGGACCGGCGGCTGCAAGGGAGCCCTGCCTGATGGTGCCTTGGGGCTCGAGGGTGGCTTTGGTAGCCCAGGCCTCTAGCCGCTGCCCAGGTCAAAGGGCGGGATCCCCTTCCCCAAAACACTACTGATGCCTGCCTTTTGCCCCCAGGCCTCTCCGGGGCACAGGGCGGGCTTCTTGGAGGCTGGGGGTGGTCAAGAACGCAGCCGGGCAGCCCCGGCGCTGCGAGTGCTTGCTCAGGGCGAGGGGTGGCTTGAGCGCACTCCGCTGTTGCCTCCGGGGGCAGGGGAGTGCTGGATGGTTGTCCATTGCTGACTCAGAGCACGGCATCCTTTCCTTTGCTTTCCAGAAATCTGCAAAGTCTGGGCTGGCGCATCTAGGTACATCCGGCGACAGCTCTTGCAGAAGAGGGTGAGCCTTGCCTCCTGCCCGTGGCCCATCCTGCCCCTCCGGGCCTCCGGAGCAGGGCACGACGTACCATCCCCAGGGCCGCGTGAGTTGTCTGGCAGCCTTCCTGCCTCGGCGCAACCCTGCCAATGCTCCCCCTCCTTGCTTGCGTTTTCAGGCGGTGGAGATCGGCGTTGGGACATTTGCACTTGTCCCAGCGCGTGCCACGGTGGGAGAGGACACGGCTTTGCCCGTTGAGAGACCCGTGTTCCGGCCGTGCAGGTTTCTGAAGAAATTTTACAAGCTCAAGTGTGCAAAGGCCAAAATTCCTGGTAAGAAGACGGGTGCTTCCCCTGCACAGCCCTTGCGTTCGGCTTGCTGCCGACACCTCTGTGACATGGCCGAGCAAAGGCTCTTCCGACCTGGAGAGCGCTGAGCGTGGGCACGCGTACGGCAACCCAGCAGCCTGCCCCTGCCCGGGGAGCCAGCCTCATCTCCCCAGCTCACCCTCCGCTCCAGCTGGTTGCTCGCAGCAGGAGGCAGAGCTTCTCTTTGCCTTCTCCTGTCCACCAGGTCCGCTCCGGAGACGTGGCCGAAGCTGAAGGGGGAGCGCTCTCCAGCAGAGCGTTGCCCGAGGGCTGGGTGCCGACGGCACCTAGTCTCAGAGTCGGCTGAACTGCAGTGGGAGCGACTTGGTTGCTTTGCGCTTGTTTCCTAGACGAGACGCCGTTCGTTCAGCTGGACTTTGAGCAGATTGCCGCCGAGATCCACTTCCGCCGAGAAATCGTGGAGCGGTGCATACACGAGACCCTGCTTTTCTTCGCTGGGGCCCTCCGAGACAACAAGGAGGTGGAATTCTCCTTCAAGGGCATTGGCATCCTTGCCGTGCGAAGAAAAGTGGTCAGCATGACCTTCTTGGATGACTGCCTGCTGGAGCTGGACGGCACGGGCAACATGCTGGCAGCTCTTCTCGGGGTGAGCTTGTCATTTCTGCGGGGCTCCTCCGCAGGGCTCTGTGGCAATGCTGTCAAAGCTCTCTCCAGCTGCTTTCTGTTGGCTGCTGTCACCTGCCTCGCCACCCGGCCTAGACACGCTCTCAATGAGCCAGGCCAAGTCTCGGTAGCGCCTCGGCCCCTTTGAGGGTGGGGCTAATGACATCAAGGGAGAAGGTGGTGCGAGGCTTCCTGAGAGGCAGCCTTTGTGTCTCTGAGCAGCGAGACGGCTGGCCACCTTTGTGAGCAACCAGCACGTGTCCTGGGCGTCTGCTGATACGTCCCTGTCCCCTTGCAGGACTCCAAGATGATGCGTACCGTGGCCTTCGCGGGCAAAAACGATTTTAGTCGGCTCAGTCGAGACGAGGTCATCACGCTGCCAAGGTGAGCAGGACGGCTTCTGCAGGCCCCAGCTGGTCAGGGAGCAGCTGCTAAGCCCCTGCTGTGGGGGCACCCTCTTGCCGAGGCTCCTCTCCTGCCAAGCTTAGGCAAGACCAGCTCCTTCCCAGGAGAGCTTCCCGGTCTGCCCGCTGCTCGCTCCTCGCCGGGCCGCCCGCTGCTCGCTCCTCCCCAGCTTGGAGAGTGCAGACAAAGCGGCCAGTCCGCTCTCGATGTGCCCTGAGAGAGTGAGAGGCGGGAGAGTCTGCGGGGGCAGCAAGGAGGGCGTGTGCTGCCATCGCCAGCTTTCTGGCGGGAAGGCAAGGGAAGCACCGGCAGAGGCTGCTGGAGACGGTGGGGCCCCTCAGGTGCCACAGAGAGCCGCGTCCTCCAGGGACTTGGCAGTGGCTCCCACGGGTGCCTGCCAGCAGCTGATGAGCGCCAGCCCCCAAGGGAGCGTGGTGCCCTTTTGCCCAGCTGGTGCCTTCCTGTTTTCCAGGCTTGCAGTTGAGACCCCCCACCAACCGTCGGCCCCTGCGATTTCTCTGAAGCCCAGGAGAGAGCCGGCGCCTTGGGGCGGGGGTGCCCGCAGAGGTAATGTCCCAGCCGAGTGCTGGCCGGGGACTGTGGGCGCTCGTGTCGGGCCCGCAGGGTCCCAAAGACGCTGTTGTGCTGTCCTCTTGCCTCCCACTTGCAGTGAGCGTGCTGGACCCGGTGTTCCTGGCTCAGCGGAGGGTTTCTCTAGCCAGGCAGCGGGCGAAGGAAGGCGAGCGGGCGAAGGAAGGCGAGCGGGCGAAAGCCAAGGAAGCTGGCCAGGCCAGGTGAGCCTCCCGGAGGAGCGGTGCGGCTGGGGGCGTGGGGGCACACCGTGTCCTCGTCGTAGTGCGAGGGAGGTGTTTCCCTTGGCCGGGGGGCTGCCTGCGCCGATGCCGAAAGGCCCCGGAGACGTTGTCTTGCTGGACACGCGGTCCTCCTGCCGAACAGCCTGGCGGGGCTGGAGCCGGGCGGCAGGCTGCGAGCCTGTCCCGGAGCAAGCGGCTCAGACTGGGCTCCCACAAGCTCAGCCTGCCGTGCCTCTTCAGAGTCCTGCCAGTAATCCGGGAGAAGTCCCACGAGGAGCTGAAGCAGCCCAGACCTCCAGCTCAGCCGCGGTTGCAGCTCCCTGCGTGTGTTCCGCAGCCTTCGGGAACGGTATGCCCCAGGGATGTGCCAGCCCTGCGTCACGTCTCGGGCTCTGGGCCAGGGCAGAAGAGGCGGCAAGAGCTGCCCACCGTCCCAGCCCTCCCGCCCTGCCCAAGCCCGAGGAGACTAACGCCGCCTGTGTGGTGTGTGCCTGGCCTCCAGGGAACGGGCTCGCTCCGTGCCGAGAGGGCAGAAAAACGGCTCCGGCTGCTGATGGCATCCAAGCGCCGAGAGGTGGAAGCGGACGTGTGGCGCCAATACCATGCCAACAGAGCGGGGCGGAACACGGAGCGAGGCCAGGTATGGCATGCACTTCCCAGCCCCCAGGAAAAGGGCATTTCCCCTCCCCGCTCCCCGGGAGGGGAGCAGGGAAGGTCTCCCGGCACGGGCACGGCAGCAGTGCTGTGGCCAACTGGCCAGGCAGGGGCCTTCTGTCTGCCCGCTGCCCTGCACGTTGCCCTGCAAGAGGAGCTGTCCCTACGGCCCCAGGCCGAAGTGTGCAGTTGGCTGTGGCATGGGCAGTCTGTTGCGTGCCCATACCTCTCTGCGAGGGCTCAGCCCCACCGCCCGGAAGACTAAGCCAAGGCTGTGCAAGTCACGCGCCTGGGCTGAAGCCTTGGGAGCAGCCCCAGCGAGTGGTGGCGGGGCTTTAGGAGAGTCTCTTCTGCCTTCGCAGAGCCCCTGCCGCCACGTGTTTGAGGATCCCTATCGCCCTCCCCACCTCCTGAGAAAGGCCTATGCCGAGAAGCTGAAGGAGGGGCTGCAGGAGAAGGAGAGATGCCAAAGCGCTGCAAGGCAGAGAGCGTCAGAGGGGCCGGCAGAGCTGCACCTCCCGGGGAGAGCGTGGGCAGAGTAAGTGTGTGCCGGGGAAAGCCTTGGGCGGCTCCCACCACTGGAGGCGTCCAGGCTGAAGACGGAAGGCTGGCTCAGCTGGCTGGGCTCTGCCTTCCCAAAGCAGGCAGCCTGTGCTTGCCCTCCCCGCACAGTGACTCCCGGGCACCCGGCCCTCAGCTGCGATGCCTGCTCTGTCCCGGCTCTCGGCCCTGCCCGGCTTCAGCCCCGGCCGATCTGCACTCTCCTCGCCGCAGATGGGTTGGGGCACGAGGGCCCACGAGACGCCACACAGAGCAGCAGGCTGGCCTCAGCAGCACCTCCAAGAACCGCTGGCCTGAGCCAGGCTTTGGGGCGTTGCGGGCCCTTCTGCCCGGCCACAGAGCTGAGGCCCTTTCTTCCGTGTCCTTTAGCAAGGGGGAGAAGACGAGGCTGTTGGAGCGGCGTGGGAAGGCCCAGGGACTGCCAGCCACGCCACGAAGCTGAGAGCAGCCCCGGAGAGTCCAGCGGCAGGGACCTTGGCCCTCACGGTGGCCACCCATCTCAGCGGGAGAGCCGTCAGCAGCGGGTGGCAGGGCCTTTGCAAAGGGGAACGTGCCAAATAAAGGCTGCTGGCGCCTGTGCCCAGCTGGAGTGACCGTGCTGCTCTCCGCACTGCCTTTCTCTGCGGCCAAGGGGACAGGAGGGGCCCTGCAGCCCCCTGGTCGGAGGGTGTTTTGGGCAGGGGGGCGGGTGGGACTGGTCCCGCCAGCCAGTCGCGACAGGCCACGCGACTGGAAGAGCGGTGTCCTTGCCGGGGTACGGGGGCTGCAGAGCACAGCTTCTCTGCATCCGAACACCACTTTGTAAGGGATAAGCAGAGCTCCAGGTCCATGCTGGCCAAAGAAAACCCCATCGGCTGTGCAACTTGCTGGAGTACCACGACAGTCGTGGTATTGCACTGATGTACTATCAATCTATTTTTTCAGGGCATCAGCTTTACTCTTGGGTGATTTCATTGCCAAGGCTGCCTTTGTCTCCAAAGGCTGTAATCAAAATACTCTTTTGCTCAATACGGATGGACTGTCTCCAGCTACGTTATTCATTATACATTCAAAACTTCTATTTCTATGCAGATGAATCTCTGTTTTACTTTGCGTATATGTCTGTGTTGCAGATGTAAACCTGGACCAAATTTCATTGTTTCCCAGACGTCAAACTAAGGATGAACCTGTCCAAAGTTAAAATTTAGACGAGACAAAATTTTTGCTTGCTGGAGTCTCTCTTCACTGTGCAAGTGCTGATTCTTAACACCCTTCCCCCCCTCCGCCCCCCCCCCCCTTGAAACGTTTGGAAATGAAGCTTATTTTGCAAATACAAAGTGATTCTGTGATTATCTGCATATATTCTGCACTCACACCAGTGTAAAACCACCGTGAATTTACTAAAGCCTGTGAAATCACTTTGGGTTTGTAATGATAAAATCAAAGGAAATTTAGCTTTGATAACTATATTAGTTCTTTTTTCCCTATCGACTATAATGACAATTGGGTAGTGTTTAATAAGAGTTTGCTCCCTTTCCTCTACAGATCTACTCCACTCTTACATACAGAGACGTTTTGCCAGTTTGAGTGCTTAACAGTTTGCTTTCAAACGACGTTTCAATTGCTTTCAATATTTAACGTTGCAGTGTTGATACACTTAATATGGACATATCAATGGATTGTTAAAGCATGTCCCAATACCATTTTCACTCTCCCAAGGAAAGTAAATTTCACAAAAGAGAAACTTCTAACAGGTGGCTAAAAGAAATTGCCTTGTGATTATTTTATGAGAGTGACACATGAAGAAATGTTGACTTCTCTGCACATCTCCCAGGCTACACTGGGTAGTCACCACATCTTCTAGGACAACATTTGTCTGGTATGAATGTGAGTGTTACTGCGTACATTAATCAGACTTTCATGACACCTGTGTGTTTTGAAAGCATTTCCTTTCTCTAGATGAACTATGGTTTTTAAACTGGAGGGGAGTTTTGCAGGAAACCTGACTGCGGTATTCTTTTTTGTGCCACGGGAAGATTCAGTATTTGAAAGAAAGTCACAGATACACTCTGCTAGCACTGAGCCAGCAAACTAACTTAATTTGGTAGAAACCCCTGATAAGAAACTGTCTGGAGTTTCCAAACAAGCATTCCTGAGGAGGGGAAGTGGAGAGGGAGGTGCTGATCTCTTCTCCCTGGTATCCAGTGATAGGACTCGTGGGAATGGTCCAAAGCTGCACCAGGAGAGGCTTACACTGGGCATTAAGAAGCATTTCTTTACTAGAGAGGGGGGTCAAACACTGGAACAGCTTTCCTAGAGAGGTGGTCAATGCTTCCTGCCTGTCACTGTTGAAGAGGCATTTGGACAATGCCCCTCATAACATGCTTTAAGCTGGTCAGCCCTGAACTGGTCAGGCAGTTGGACTAGATGATTGTTCTAGGTCCCATCCAACTGAAATAGTTCCGTTCTGTTCTGTTCTGTTCTGTTCTATTCTGTTCTGTTCTATTCTGTTCCATTCTATTCTACTCTGTTCTGTTCTGCTCCAATCTGTTGCAACATGTACGTTGTGGAGCTCTCTCCAAGCACAGTACCTTCAGTGAACAACAGGGAAATTGAGAAATTTAAATATATTCTTTTGTTTCTGAGTTAAAAAAACAACGTAGGAAACACTTTTTAAAATCACTTACATCTCGGTTTCAATTCCACCATCGTTATCATTACTGGCTGCTTTTAGGATGAAGAGTTAAGGCATCACTTTGTATTGCAGGCAAAATATTAATCCCACCCCTGCTTTTGTGAAATTTGTAGTATCAAATGCATTAGTGTTTAGAAGTGGCTTCTGTTTCTTTCATATAACAAATGAAACCTATAGGGAATCCTAATAGAGATTATTTATTATCTATTAGCTGATTGACTGATTGGGCAATATGACCTGTTTCCTCATGGCTTCCTCACAAGAGAAGGCCTTGTTTCCGTTCACTGAACAAATGCAAGATGGAAAGGATTGGGGCCTTAAACATTTTCCGTGGACTTGATGAATCTTGGTAGTTTACTCCCAAAGAAACACCTAGCAGAATTGCCACTCTTCATTTTAGTTAGCTGGGACACAACTACACAGCTTGGTAAGAAAGGGTACTGACGTAGCTGTCGTGTAGTCGTATGCCGTTTACGTAGAAAACTGATTTTGCATTTAACAGTGCTACTGCTGAAAGGCAGCTTCAGACAAATTTTGTCACATGACAGCTAACCATATGTTTTGTAGGGAGGCTGCAGTAAACAGTATGAAATAGTAAAATATTGCCTTCCACATGAGAGAGAGAGAGAGACACTTCCTAACTACTTCACACACCAAAGGATTTTGTTCATCAAACCAGTCCTTGTGTTTCTGTAAAGAGTGAAGGAGAAACTGTTTAAATGCCTCATATTTTGACATTCTAGTTGGCATATATTTAGCTTTTTCTTTTTCTTTTTCTTTTCTTTTCTTTTTTTGTTTTTTTTTGACATGATAAAGTACCATTACAAAAGGAAAACAAATCCATGTGGAAAAATCCTTGGACTTCTGAAAAGAAACTTTGAATAGGGTATCAAACTCTTTTGACTCTCAAAGTCCAATTTGTTAATTGCTGTTTTTTTCCTAAGATACAAACAGTTTTTTCACAATATGCATTATATTGATGTCTCAGAGACGTTTCGTAACTGATCGGTTTGTTCTGTCCTCTGCTGTCATTTCTAAGTTTAGATTCCTCAACTTAGAGCAGAATTTTTTCTCTGAATTATTTTACACGTTGGTCTACTCAGTCCATTTTCTATTCCCCTGGTCCTCAAAGCCATGCAATTCTTCCGGTACTTTATTCCAAAACTGTCTTTGAGAGGGTGGATGGTCCATTGTGACATCACTGTGTGGTGGAGGGTGATATCACCTGGTGGTGGACTGTGACGTCAGCGAGCGATGGACTGCGACCTCGCGTCCCTCGCTGCTTATCTTCGGGCGCCGGCAGAGCCTGGGCCAGTCTGGCTCGTGCCTGGACTCCTGCCGAGCGTGCCTGCAAGGTCTGGAGGGTCGAGCGAGGCTTCTCCTGGTGCTGGGTGGTGCTTTGGGGGCTGCCGTCGGCAGCTCTCGCTGCCCGTCCCGGAGCCATCCCCTGTGTTTCCCCGGCCCTGCCAGGTTCAGGCGGCCGGGCACCGCGGGGCAAGCTCGCAGCAGCGGAGGTGAGCTGTGCGGGGAAGCGTCCCCCTGGGGTGGCTGTGGGGCGGGCGATGGGGCTCGGGGAGCCGGGAGGGTGTCCTTCTCGAGGGGCCTGGGCATTCCTTCCTCCCCTCCCCTCCCTTCCCGGGACAGCGAGCGACCATGGCCTCTCTCCCTTTTGCAGCGCGCGACACCCTTTGGCAGTGCCGGCGCCAGCGAAGGGGAGCAGCTCCTCATCCTCAGCCATCCCCAACCTGCTGCGGAGCACGAACATGGCCACGGAAACAGAGTGGAGCTGCCCCATCTGCCGCGATGCTCGAGATGACGTCTCTTACGCGATGCCCTGTCGCCACCAGTTCTGCCTGGGCTGCATCCTGCGTTGGACAGAGGTGAAACCAGAGTGCCCACTCTGCAGAAGACCAGTAGAGAATGTCAGGTTTTCTGTGCTGGGAGAAGACGACTATCTGCAGTGTGTCGTCGCACACCCCGAAGAGTCGCCAGATGATAGCAGCCAGGCAGGCAGCGCTCCCAGCCCCGTGCCCGAAAACAGCCCCCACCACCCTGCGGCGTCCCCTGCATCATCTCCGCAGTGGATACCGTCCCCAGCTGAGCCGGGGGCTGCAGAGCCAGAGGACGTGGGTGGCCTCCTGCCTGTGGTCTGGGCGTATCTTTTCCAAAGACGACAGCATCTCCTCGATCCCGTGCTGCCCTGGCTGCGCCAGGAGCTGGAGGCAATATATGGGGGCCGGTGGTGGGAGGCAAAGACTGCAGAGAGCAGCATCCTGCACGCCCTGTGCGTCCACGGTCCGGATGAAGAGGTCATGCTCCAGATGCTGGAGCCTCTCCTTGGGCACTATACAACATTAGTGGTCTATGGCATCATGCATATCATTGAGTGTCAGTGCAGCGAGGAGGCCTGGAGGCTGCTGTGCCCCCATGCTGCTGGGGAGGAAGGCAACAGCCCTGCGGCCAGCTCCAGCTCCTCCAGCTCCGGCTCCTCCAGCTCCAGCTCCTCCAGCCCCAGCTGCACCGGCTCCCAGGAGGGGACTCCCACCCCTCACCCGAGCTCCTCCAGCAGCCCGTCAGGGGCAGAGCAGGAGCAGCCCCAGGAGCAGCCGGGGCAGGAGGCGGCGGCAGGTCCCTCTGCCCAGGGCTGCAGCCGCAGCCCCTCCGCTCCCGGCCGGGGCAGGGACCGCTCGCCCGGGGGGCCCCGGCGCCCCGCAAAGAGGAGGGCCCCCAGCCCCCAGGACTCTCCCCGGCCCTGCAAGAGGCCGCCTCGCCGGCGGCACTAGCAGGGCCCCAGCAAGAGTTTCTTCACAGAAAAGGAAATAAATGCCTATTTCCCTGGCACTCGGGGTCTCTGGGTGCTGCTTTCTGCCCCTTCTCCTGCTGCCTCTTCCCTTCCCCCCCCCCGCGCCCCACCGTGGGTGGCACCAGCCTGCTGGCGGGCACGGCCATGTGCCCCCGGAGCCCCGGGGCCACGAAACCCCAGCAAATCCTGCTGCAGCTGCAGCGCAGCAGATGCCGAGGGCAGAGCGGGCGGGAGGGGAAGCTGGTTTCGTCGCAGGCCTGACGGGGACCGGACTGGGCGTCAGCCCTGGTCTCTGTTGGCAGCCCCCGGTGTCCCCGCCCGGTCCCAGTGCTGTGAGGGGCATCCCGAGCTCTGCGCGGCTGGAAGGAGCATCCTCGGAGCCCTGGACCGCGCTGCGGGCTGTCGGTGTGGGGACAGCCAGGAGGGGTCCCCCCACCCCGGGTGTGCCTGAGGGGCCGGGCAGGGGCTTCCTCTCCCAGCGGGGCGCAGCCTGGCTGGAGCACTCCCACCGCGGGCAGGAGGGCTGTGCAGACGCGGGGGGGGGGGGGGCTGACAGAGCTCTTCTCCGGGGGCAGCTTGCCAGCATGAAGCCAGAATTCTTGTGGGGAAGAAGATCCTTGTGTCTCGTTTTGCAAGCTGAGCTTCCTATCCCCTTTCGAATCCATTCAGTCCGGCCCCTTGTCAACCTCTCTTTCCCGTGATGGGAATTCATCCGCCCTTTCAAAGCAGCTTTGCTTGAGAGAGAAGAGGTCTGGCTTGCGGCGCGTTGTTGCGCTGCAGTCCTTAGGAAATCACTTGCTGCGGTCCTTACCCACCTTCCTGTCAGACAATTGCAGGTGAAAGACCGAAACTTTGGCAGCTGTGAAGGTGGCCCGACGAGAAGGCAGTTAGGGGCAAAATAATGGAAATTATTACTGTGTTGGCAGGCCTGGTACCAGGTGGGCGAAACAAGGACCCTAAAACATCTGACAATAGCTCAGCTGGCAATCAGGGAGGGCAAAGTGCAATAAAGGAAGAGGTAGAAACATCAAAGGAAGGAAAGGACTACCTACAGACGCTGAAAGTAGCACAGAAAAGAGTAAACGGATAAAACAATGAAAAAATAAGTGTAGGCTGATATTTAAAACAAAAAAATCTCCCGAGCTTGCGTTCCGTTATTGTCAATAAAAGGAGTTGGGATGAGCTATGACCTTGCCACCTCCAGCGCTCCTCTCGGCACCCCACAGAGTGTGACAAAGCAGGACCCTCTCCAAGGTGGGTAGAGGTTTGTCCTGCTGGCGGTGGCTGTGCCTGTGCCCGGGGGTTCGTGTACGTGCGTGCAGAGCTCAGTTTCGGTCGTCTTTGGAAGCAGTGAAGAAGCCAGGTGTGGAAGGGAGTGACCGGCCAAGGAACAGGCTGAATAATCCCCTGAGTTCCCCCGTTTCGAAGGCTTCTCGTGTTCAACAGCCGCTGACAGCACCGCTTCTTCAGCGCTCCCATCTGGCGTGCTGGTGTCTTGGAGGAGCAAGCGTCGGAGCCATGTTCCCGGCCGCAGACGGCCTGTGGGTTTGTGACGGTGTAATTGTGGAGAGCTGTCACAAGAGGGTGCAGAGAGCTGGTCTTCCTACTGCTGGCTTCAGCAGCTGCCTGTTACAGGGCACTAGCAATGACAGCAGCGTGCTCCTTTGTCTGATGGCTTCTCTGCCCGAAAACAGCGTTCTGAACACTGCTTTATAACACGGATTCCTTCCTCCTCGGGCTGTGCCTTGGCAGTCAGAGGAGCCCAGCTACTTTCACAGGAGGCGTGAGAACACAGACCCGTAGGCAGAATGTGCCTGTCCGTAGACCTGGTCCCAGCACGGGCGGTGCAGAGCAGCAGTTCCCGGGGTGAGCGGGTGTTTACCCCCTGCGACATGCTTTGTCAGCTTTCTGCCTGTGTCTCTGAGACACTTTGGTTTAGGAGAGGGGCGACCTGAAACCAAGAGGCAGGGATTGGTTCTGACAGAGGAAAGACTTTCTTAACGTCACCCTCTAGTTACACATGAACCCATCCTCGCCCTCCCGCGGGGCCCTGAACTGCGTGGGAAACAACTTCTTGCTGTGTTTTCGGGAATGCAGGAACGACTGGTCTCAGCATAGGCGAGACCTGAGAGTCAGAGCTTCTTCCATAGCTCTCTTGATTCTGCGTTGCCAGCTGAGGACCGGATGGATGCTCCGGCTTCAACGTCCCTGTTTTGCACCCCAAAATTACAGACCAAACAGGGGATCTCGAAACACCCTGCTGCTGAGGACACTCCTTCAGTTTCCCCCATCTTGGCCACAACCAGCGTCTCCCCTCTAGAGCAGCACTCACAACAGGGGCACAAACTCAGAAAGCACTGGCATCACCAGGCGGCGGCATCAATCATCCCCCATTTCCAGGCTGCAGGGCGGCGGCACTGTGTCCGTACTCTAAGTCCTTGCCAAGACTCCTCCAGCTCACGGCGGGTGCCTTTGCCAAACCATCGCTGCCTCAGTGGCCATCAGCTGCATAGCGGAAAAAACAAGAATGGGAACCACCGTGCTGCATCCCGCAGCTCTGGTTTCCCAGAAAAACATCAAAGCTTGCTGGAAAAACAGCGAGCGAAGACTCTTCCAGGATAAAATGCAAAATTATGCATTTCATAAGCACCGTATTTCGGGTAAGAGGGGAGTGGGAGAAGCAGAAAAGTTCCGGCAACAGCAAAATATTCCAAAGAATATTAGCTGTGAACACTATTTAATTCTACAAAGTCAGAATTAATTTTTTTTGTCAGTATGAAATGAGGAGTGAGAACATGTTCACCAAAAAGACTGTGGTGGGTTAACCCTGGCCAGGTGCCCACCAAAGCCGTTCTATCGCTCCCCCCCCCTGCCTCAGCTGGACAGGGGAGAGAAAATGTAACTAAGGGCTCGTGGGTCGAGATAAGGACAGGGAGAGATCACTCAACCAATTACCGCCACGGGCAGAACAGACTCAACCTGGGGAAAATTAACTTCATTTATTGCCAGTCATCAACCAGAGCAGGGCAAGGAGGAATAAAACCGAATCTCAAAACACCTTCCCCCACCCCTCCCTCCTTCCCAGGCACAGCTTCACTCCCAGATTCTCTACCTACACCCGCCCAGCGGCGCAGGGGGATGGGGAATGGGGGTTACGGTCAGTTCATCACACGTTGTCTCTGCCACTTCATCTTCTTCAGGGGCAGGACTCCTCACACTCTTCCCCTGCTCCAGCACGGGGTCCCTCCCACGGGAGACAGTTCACGAATTTCTCTGGCGTGGGTCCTTCCCATGGGCTGCAGTTCTTCACAGACTGCTGCGGCGTGGGTCCCTTCCATGGGCTGCAGGCCCTCAGGCACAGACTGCTCCAGCGTGGGTCCCCCGCGGGGTCACGAGTCCTGCCAGCAAACCTGCTCCAGCGTGGGCTCCTCTCTCCACGGGTCCGCAGGTCCTGCCAGGAGCCTGCTCCAGCGTGGGCTTCCCACGGGGTCACAGCCTCCCTCTGGCATCCCCCTGCTCCGGCGTGGGGTCCTCCCCGGGCTGCAGGTGGATATCTGCTCCACTGTGGACCTCCGTGGGCTGCAGGGGGACAGCCTGCCTCACCATGGTCTTCCCCACGGGCTGCAGGGGAATCTCTGCTTGGGTGCCTGGAGCACCTCCTCCCCCTCCTTCTTCACTGACCTGGGGGTCTGCAGGGTTGTTTCTCTCACATGTTCTCACTCCTCTCTCCGGCTGCCGTTTCTGTGCCCCCTGCAACTTTTTTCCCCTTCTTAAATGTGTTATCACAGAGGCGCTACCACTATCGCTGATGGGCTCGGCCTTGGCCAGCGGCGGGTCCGTCTTAGAGCCGGCTGGCCTTGGCTCTGTCGGACATAGGGGAAGCTTCTAGCAGCTTCTCACAGAAGCCACCCCTGTAACCCCCCTGCTACCAAAACCTTGCCACACCAACCCAATACACTCATCCATCTAAAATGGATCTTTTCATAAGATTTGTCTTATAGACAGTGGTGATGCTAGGGCAGTACGCTCCAGCTAGGCCCACACTAACATTTCAGAAGATCAGGATCTCGGGAAACGGTTTCCGCACGCCCGTGCCTTTCTCTCGGTTGCACAGCAGAGGGAAGCACGAGGCCCACGGCGCAATGAACATGCCCTTCCCTCGTCCTTCGGAAACAACAGAAAAGAGATCCGTTTATTAAGGACAGAACATTCTTCCACCGTACCACGTAGAGCCCATGAAAAGGGGCGGCAAAATCACTATGTGAGGCAGAACATCTGTGTCCTTAAGGTATGGCAAATTTGAATCACTGGCAGTTAGTAAGGTTCTTGGGGTTTGGTTTGGTTTTTTGGTTTTTTTTTTGTCCCTGTAGCACTGTGTCTTAGGTGAGAGTTTAACTGCATGTCGCATGACTGATCTGACGCTGAGAGAGAATAGCCGGGAAAGGAGTTTTGGTCTGCAGTAATTTCTTCCTTCACTCCCATGCTGTTAGGATTTCCTCACGTCTCACTGCTGAGGAAACCGGTAATTACAAGCTTGCCCGAATTCATCTGTACAAAGCCACTGAATGCAGTCTTTTATACATAGGAAACTAGTAGATAAACTCCGCTATCTGCAGATGTCGCTAACGTGACAGTAATCCTTGGAGTATTCCAAGAGGAATAATTCCCACAGGAGTAATCCTCGGGCAGTTTTCCATTCCTCATACTGGAAGAAAAGTTTATGCTTGGAGTATTGTCACAGTGCAAAAACTATATAAAAGTTCAGGAAGATGATTTCTTGTACCAAAATGGAAGCTCCTTCTTCTTAGCATGATATATTAGTCACGACATCAGCTGAGACATGTACAGTGAGGTAATACTTATTTCAAAGAACAAAGTTGAAACTAGTAAGACCAGTCAGGAGAAAAATAGAACAAACATGATGGGAGTAGGACAAAAATGAGCCAGCAGTGTGCCTGTTACATTTTAAAAGAAATCAAATCTGATTACAGCTAAAATCTTAGGAATATAAAGTTATAATGTGTGACTATAGTAGATAAAGAACTTAAAGAATGTGCAGTACTGTACTTTTAGCTGATTATCGTTGGCTTATATTTTCTTTTAAGAAGCCAAGAAGATTTGCTTCTTGGAAACTCCCTACCTTTCCCATCTTGATAACTGAAAGACCAATCATTGAAAAGGTTGGATTTCAAAAGAGAACATAGTATACATTTTAATGCAAACTAATATAGATAGTGATGAGAATCATACTGCGCAGAATCAGCTAAAAGAGGTCAAGAAGCGGACAAGTGAGGAAGACTATGGAAGACCACCAGAGGGCTTCTGAAGACCACCAGAGACCTTTGCTGCGCCTGCGTGAAGAGACATATACATATGCTAATGATTTACTGGAAAGTTGATGATTATGTATAACATTTCCCAGAAATTTAATGAATATGTATAACAGGTGTGTATTTAACTGTATTGTTAGACAAGACAGGTGCACACGATAGGTGGACCGATCCCCCGTGTGCCCAGGAGTGCCTGCTTCTTAACTTCTCATTGCTGTTAGAGGAGTTTTTATTCCGGATTTCGGCAACAGTTTGGGTGACCCAGATGGGACCTTGCGAGTGAGACTGGACGAGATCGAGTGGTGATCGAACTCCAGCCGGCACTGAGGGATTCTCGGGGAGGAACCATCACTCTTGACTCACAAAGTTCCTCGCAACGTTCCCTGGAGAAAGGGTAAGACACTTCTTCTCTGGAATCTGTTCGGATAGCCTGCCCGTAAGGCGCAGCGAAAGCTTCGCAGGGTTGGGGCTCAGAGGGTACCCATCTGTGTAGAAGCCTAGGCGTCTGCCCGTAAGTCATAAGCGAAAACTATTGCTGGGTTGGACATCTGTGTATCTGGGACAAGTCTGCCCGTAAGTCAGAAGCGAAAGCTATTGCTGGGTTGGACATCTGTGTATCTGGGACAATTGTCATTTGCATTTGTTTGGTATTTGGTATTT
Organism: Harpia harpyja; assembly: GCF_026419915.1. Taxonomy (NCBI): domain Eukaryota; kingdom Metazoa; phylum Chordata; class Aves; order Accipitriformes; family Accipitridae; genus Harpia; species Harpia harpyja. Next base: position 37,223,955 of record NC_068969.1, read on the forward strand.
GATATTCGATATTTGATATTTGATATTTGGTATTTGATATTTGGTTATTAATATTTGGAACTTCGATAATTGATATTTGATGCATTTGATATTTGATATATAAGTATAATGGCATTAGCCAAATTATTTAAGAGTAAGAGTATGGGAAGTATAACCACTGATGAAAAGATACCGAAAACATCACCATTGGGATGTTTATTGGCACATTGGAGTGAATTACATGATGATTTACATAAAAGTCAAATGATTGAATATTGTAATCATTGGTGACCTTTGTATGTTTTGGAAGATCAGGAAAAGTGACCAACAAATAGAACTTTAAGTTATAATACTATATTACAGTTAATGTTATTTTGTAGGAGAGAGGGTAAATAGAGTGAAGTACCATATGTGGATCTGTTCTTTTATTTGAGGCAGAGAACGGATTGGCAAAAAGAATGCAAGTTAATTAGTCGAGACAATTTGGTCGAGACAATTTACTTCAGAGAACAAGAAAGCTAAGAGTTGTTGTTCAGCTTGTGATATTAGAAGGAGGTGCATTAGATGTACGGTACCAAAACTGGATGAAATGGAACTAGAATTAGAAATAGCCCCACCAAGGGAGGAGCAGGATCTCTCTCCCTCACATCCACGGGAAAGGAGTATTGAGTCAGAGAGAATAATAAAACTGGATAGTACTAGAATGAGGGAAGAAGCTGATGAGACACCAGAAGTAGTAGTTCATACCCCAGTGTCTTGGAGAACTCGTCAGCAATCTCAATTGTTGGCTCCCTTGAGACAGGGAGTGGGACAGCATGGGCCAGTATATGTCAAGGTGCCGTTTTCTATTATGGATTTGATGGCATGGAAACAGGCAACAGGGGTTTATAGAGAAGATCCAGAGAGAGTAGGAAGAGTTGTAGAAACAATTATTAGAACTCAGGATCCCAATTGGAATGATTTACAAGTAATATTGGATAATTTATTGGATAGTACTGAAAAACAAATGGTATTAAAAACTGGAAAAGCACAAGCAGAAGCAGCACACATGAATGACACTATTTCTGGAACTTTGGAACAGAATTTTCCTTCGGGAGATCCCCAATGGGATCCGAATGACCCTGTACACAGGAGAAGGTTAACTCGATATCAAAAATGGGTATTGTATGGAGTAAAGCATGCAATGCCGAAAGCTTTGAATTGGTCTAAATTATATGAGATAAAGCAAGACAAAAATGAATCTCCCTCTGTGTTTTTGGAAAGATTGAAGGAAACCGCTAGAAAATATACTGATTTGAAATTGGAAACAGAAGCAGAACAACAACAATTGGCTTTGATTTTTATGGGACAGTCAGCACCTGATATAAGACGGAAACTCCAAAAATTGGAGAGAGAGGATTCAAGAAATTTAAATAAAATGTTAGAAGCAGCATGGAAAGTCTATAATAATCGAGAGAAAGAAGAAGAGCAAAGAAAAGAAAAGAAAGAAAAGATCAGAGACAGTAGGTTAATAGCTGTCTTAACAGGGAATGCAACAAGAGGAAGAGGACGAGCTCGGGGAAGAGGAAGTTTTAGAAACTTTGGTAACCGGGAACCTAATGCACCCCTTGGAATGAATCAGTGTGCATATTGTAAGGAAGATGGACATTGGAAAAAGGATTGCCCCAAAAAGCAAATAAATCAGCAAGAGGCTACAAAAATGATGACTTTAAATGAATGAAGGGGACCGGAGGGGAACCCAGCTGAACCTCTGGTTACAATTAAGCTGGGAAATGATAAAGTTAAATTTTTAGTTGATACGGGAGCAATATATTCTGTTTTGAATACTTATAAAAGGAAATTGGGAAATAAAACAGCGAACATAATTGGAGCGACTGGGAAACAGGAAAATAGACCATTCTTTCAACCCCTTGATTTAAAATTTGGAAATAAAACAATTACACATGAATTTTTATATGTGCCAGAATGTCCGATACCCTTGTTGGGTCGAGATTTGTTATCCAAATTAAATGCACAGATAGCTTTTGAGAGAGGAGAAATTCTTTTAAAAATACCAGCATCAAAGACAGGAGAAATATTGATGATACAGGAGAAGGTTAAAATTCAGGAGATGCCACAAGAAGTTGATGATGCTGTGATCCCTACAGTTTGGAACACAGAGATACCTGGAAAATCTAAAATGGCACAGCCTGTAAAAGTAGAACTGAAGGAAAATGTGAAACCAGTGAGATTAAAGCAGTATCCAGTTAAACCTGAGGCTAGATTGGGAATCAAGAAATTAATTGATAAATTTTTGGAATATGGAATCTTAGAGGAGTGTGAATCTGAGTATAATACTCCAATTTTACCAGTGAAAAAACCATCAGGAGAATATAGATTAGTACAGGATCTGAGGGCGATAAATCAGATAGTGAAAGACATACATCCTGTAGTAGCCAATCCATATACACTTTTAACAGCTCTAGGGGAGAATCACCAGTGGTTTACAGTGCTTGATTTGAAGGATGCTTTCTTTTGTATACCCCTGGAAGAAGGAAGTCGAAAATTATTTGCTTTCGAGTAGGAAAATCCAAAAACAGGACGAAAACCACAATTGACATGGACAAGATTGCCGCAAGGATTCAAGAACAGTCCAACAATTTTTGGGAGCCAATTAGCAAAAGAACTTGAGATGTGGAAATGAGATGGTCCCAAACCTGGACATTTGCTCCTACAGTATGTAGACGACATATTGATAGCGACAGAAGAGAGACCAGCGTGTATAAAGGTAACAATTGATCTTTTAAACTTTTTGGGGTTAAACGGATACAAAGTCTCTAGAACTAAGGCCCAGATAGCAAAACAGACTGTGATATATCTGGGTTTTGAAATCTCACAAGGGCAAAGACAGTTGGGAACAGACCACAAAAAAGCAATTTGCAGCATCCCGGAGCCGAGAAATACCCACGAATTGAGAACCTTTTTGGGAATGACTGGGTGGTGTCGGCTATGGATAATGAACTATGGTCTGTTGGCTAAACCATTATATGAAGCTCTTGAAGGTCCACCATTTGAATGGGGTCCAGATCAGCAGCGAGCTTTCAAGAATCTAAAACAGGCCCTGATGACAGCACCAGCCCTGGGACTTCTGGATCTGACTAAAGACTTCCAGTTATTTGTACATGAGAAACAACACATTGCACTGGGAGTGCTGACTCAGAAGATGGGAAGTTGGAAGCGACCGGTTGGATACTTTTCCAAACAATTGGACTTTGTAAGTAAGGGCTGGCCTGCTTGTTTGAGAGCAGTAGCAGCCACTGTGATGATAATACAGGAGACCCGAAAATTGACTTTGGGAAGGATGATGGTGGTATATGTACCACATATGGTGATATCAGTGTTAGAGCAAAAGGGGGACCATTGGCTCTCCCCAAGCAGAATGATGAAATATCAGGTAATTTTGATGGAGCAAGATGATGTACTTTTGAAAACCACTAATTTGACTAATCCTACAGTCTTTTTGAGTTCTATACAGGAAGAAAGACAACTGGAACATGATTACCTGACTACCATTGAGTATGTATATTCCAGTCGAGAGGATCTGAAAGATGTACCTATGGACAATCCGGACTGGGAATTGTACACAGATGGTAACAGTTTTGTTGAAAATGGAATCCGCTACGCAGGATATGCGGTAACAACTGAAAAATAAGTTATAGAAGCCAATACTTTGCCAAGCACAGCTTCAGCTCAGAAGGCGGAATTAGTGGCTTTGACAAGGGCTCTAGAATTAAGTGAAGAAAAGAAAGTGAATATTTGGACTGATTCAAAATATGCATTTGGTGTGGTCCATGTCCATGAGATTTTATGGAAGGAAAGAGGATTATTATCCTCTCAGGGGTCCAACATTAAATATAAAGAGGAGATTTTACATTTATTACAAACAGTTCGGAAACCAACTGCAGTAGCAATCATGCACTGTAAAACACATCAGTCAGGGAATACAAAAGAGATTGTAGGGAACAGATTAGCAGATAAATCAGCTAGGGAAGCAGCCAAAAGGAATGCCCTACAAATGGCATTAATTCCTACAAAAACTATTACATTACCAAAGGAAAAACCTAAATATTCAGAGGAGGATGAGAAATTGGGGAGGCTATTAAATGCAAGGAAAAATTTGGAAGGATGGTGGGTGACATCAAAAGGACAAGTAGTAATTCCACCATTTGTAATGAGGGAAATAGTACAGACAAAACATAAAGAATGTCATTAGGGAGCAGAAGCATTAGTAACTCTTTTGAAAAGACAAGTAGTATCAGTAAAAATGCTAGAAATAGCTAAAATGACAACTGTGAAATGTGAGATATGTTTAAAGAATAATCCAGTTGTAAAAAGGAAGGTTCAAATGAGAATGTTGAAATCAGGAATGGAACCAGGGGATTATTGGCAAATAGATTTTTCGGAGTTACCTCGACAGAATGGGTATCGATACATTCTGGTGGGGATTGATACTTTTACAGGATGGCCGGAAGCCTTTCCCAGTCGAACTAATCAAGCAAAGGAAGTCATTAAATAGTTATTGCAAGAGATTATCCCGAGATTTGGGGTACCTATTAGAATCTCGTCTGACAGAGGTTCCCATTTTGTTGCAGAAGTGGTCCAGGGTGTTAGTAGAATTTTGGGAATTACATGAAACTTACACACACCTTGGAGACCACAATCTAGTGGGAAGGTGGAAAGAATGAATCAAACATTGAAAAGACAAATTAGTAAAATATGTCAGGAAACTAATTTGAAATGACCTCAAACCCTCCCACTGACCCTTTTACGAATTCGGGTTCAACCAAAGAGTGGGACATTGATCAGTCCCTATGAACTATTATATGGTAAAACTTATGAATCTCCTGAGCCAAATTTGAGCATACATTTAAAAGGAAAGCAAGATGTGTATAACTATCTGCTTTCTTTAGGAAAAACTCTAACTGCGCTTCGGAGTGCAATCATTTAGAACAGACCTCTGTCTTTGGAAAATCCAGTACATGATTTCCAGCCGGGTGATTATGTCTATGTGAAGACATGGACTTCTGAACCTCTTCAGGAATGCTGGAAAGGACCCTTCCAAATATTGTTGACTACCTTCACCGCTGTCAAGATTGCGGAGTCAGATGCATGGATTCATTATACTCGAATAAAGAAAACACTAACAGGGAACTGGAAGGCTAAAGAAACTGGTCCTTTGAAATTGAAAATTTATAAATAGTTGGCATACTGTTTACTGAACTATGAATCACTTAATTAGGCTGGTAACACTTTTTTGTATCTCACCCCTAATCTGTAACCAAAGAAATACAGAATAACCATGGTCCCAAGCTATTGTCCAGTATACTCAGAGTATGGGACGGTATCCCAAAGGCCATTTCCCAAACTTAACCACTGTAGTAATGCATGATTCTGAAGTATACCACCCACTTGAGTGAGGGGAATGGGACAGAAAAGACTGGATCCGTGTCCTGACTGGAACGGTTAGAGAACAAATCCAAGTGGGATGCAGAAAAGTGGAAGGATCTCTTTATGAGAAAGCCTCTTCAATTACCATCTCTGGAAATTTATTGGACCCTAGTTCCAACATCACTACGAAACTCTGTCCTACTACAGAATGGAGATGTAACAAACAGGATTCTCTCATTATGTGTTGCCGTCAAAAAAATGTTGGTAACTATTCCCTAGACCCAAATACCAACAATGTTGAAATCACCAAATCCTGTATTAAGGAACAAGGAGACTGTTGGTACAATTTCACTTTGACCAAACCAGTCTATGTGGTGTGCAATTGACGATCTAATCCACCGATAGGTGAACTATCAGGCCTAACATTTAAATTCAAAATGAATGCTGTAACTAGACCTCTAGTGATGCTTGTTGCAGTAGTCACGCACAATGACATAGATACCCTCTTCCCGCTAACTGACAAGGATGAAGTTATACCCCCTTTTACAGTGATACAAGGAGATAACGTCACAATAAGATGTAGACTGATCACTGAATCTCACATGGAATCCACAAATAGTTATGGGATTAGACCATATGGCCCTATTTTGTTGTATAAAAATCAAAATCTAGACTGTTGGTTAAATTTGACTGCTGTACAATATTCTTATAAAGTTATGTGTGGTAAAAGCAATACTAAATACTGGGGAGGATTTGAAATAGATGTTGTAATACCTACTACCCAACCAATTGTTGTACTTAACCCAAAAATCTTTGAAATTGGACCATATGTGATCAGAAATACGGACCTACAACAAATGTTGCTTAACCCGGCATGGTCTCTCAAACGAGTTGAATTGTCGATGCAGAATAATGTTTCAGACATTCAGCCAGCTTACTCACCTTTCCTAAAGACTTCTTACGAGGGACGGACAACCTGGCTGCAAAAACGAACTCTTCCCATGATAAGAACACCGAGAAACCTAACCGGTGTTTTGGGAACAGGATTGGGAGTTCTGAATAACATCGACTCAGAGGTAATAATGAACAAGTTGGCTACTTCAATTAGAGATTTGGCTAAATTACAACAGCCTTTACGATCTTCGTTATTGGCTTTGGGGACTAACCAGTGGCTGTTGTCCAATATATTACCAAAATGGGAAGAGGTAAATATAAGGGACCACGAACTGATTACTGATACACTTGGGGTGGTCCAAAATAACCTCTCTTTGGCTCTCAGTTGTATCCAGGCTCAAATATGGATGCAGTCGGTAGCCGCCTCAATTATAAGAGAAAGTGAAGAAGACATTCTCCCTACTGAAATTCGGAAAATAATTTGGGACAGTGCCACTGATTTTGAGAAGGAACTCCAATCCTGGTGGAACCTGATAAACTTTACTTATGATCCCGTTACAAACACAGCTACAACTTTTGTACTTACTATATATAATGCTACCATATACCCAATTTATCCCATTATTGCATTAGGGTTGAACCACAACGGAACTATACTCTATCCTTTTGAGCATAGAGTATGGGCCCGAAAAGAGAATGAAAAATGGCAAACTGTTAATTTGGAATCTTACATTGTACAGGAACAACAAGGATTTGTTTGTGAAGGTAATGCAATTGAGACACAAGATATTTGTTTAGATACTGAACAAAATATTTGCCATTTTGAGATTCATCCTAATGAAAACCCTGAAACAGTACTTATATATATCAGCAAAAGCTGTGTATGTTTGAAGACTGTTTGTGACTTTTTATCTGTAGACGAGGTAGTTGTAGAGACTAAAAATCATCCAAATTATTGTGTTTGCAATTTTACTAAGATTGTTAGATGTGACTTTTCCTATTCGACCCCGGTCACGTCTCACAAACTTTTACAATCTAACTACATGTTGATTCATGAATTACTACCTATACCCATCGGAATGAATCTCACTTTGGTAAAACAGTTACTACAACACAAGGATTTAGTTGAGATTTTGGAAAAAATTAGGGAAAATGGACAGAAAACCTTAATAACTGTTCATAACAATGTGAAAGAAATACACCGAGTTTTTGAAAGAGTGCAAGAAGATGCAGAACATAAATGGTGGGACACACTTTTCGGATGGTCACCTACTGCTACAGGCATCCTGAACAAGTTGTGTCACCCCATCGTGGTTCTTTTAATATTGGTTTTGATCAGTTTAACTCTGTCAGCAATATTATATATCCTAACCTGGAGAATGATGAATCGGTTAACACGTTTGACTCGTGAAACTTCTTTCAATCATATGATCGTCCAAGCTGTTGCAAGACAACAAAATGGACAAATAAACCCAGAGCCTCCTCCAACATATAGTAAATGACCAGTAAAATTATAGTGAAAGTATTGAAATGATTTTCAAAACTTTCAAAGGGGGGAAATGTTACATTTTAAAAGAAATCAAATCTGATTACAGCTAAAATCTTAGGAATATAAAGTTATAGTGTGTGACTATAGTAGATAAAGAACTTAAAGAATGTGCAGTACTGTACTTTTAGCTGATTATCGTTGGCTTATATTTTCTTTTAAGAAGCCAAGAAGATTTGCTTCTTGGAAACTCCCTACCTTTCCCATCTTGATAACTGAAAGACCAATCATTGAAAAGGTTGGATTTCAAAAGAGAACATAGTATACATTTTAATGCAAACTAATATAGATAGTGATGAGAATCATACTGCGCAGAATCAGCTAAAAGAGGTCAAGAAGCGGACAAGTGAGGAAGACTATGGAAGACCACCAGAGGGCTTCTGAAGACCACCAGAGACCTTTGCTGCGCCTGCGTGAAGAGACATATACATATGCTAATGATTTACTGGAAAGTTGATGATTATGTATAACATTTCCCAGAAATTTAATGAATATGTATAACAGGTGTGTATTTAACTGTATTGTTAGACAAGACAGGTGCACACGATAGGTGGACCGATCCCCCGTGTGCCCAGCGCTACAATAAAGGAGTGCCTGCTTCTTAACTTCTCATTGCTGTTAGAGGAGTTTTTATTCCGGATTTCGACAACATGCCCAGGTGGCCAGAAGGCCAACGGCATCCTGGCCTGTATCAGAAACAGTGTGGCTAGCAGGAGCAGGGAGGTGATTGTTCCTCTGTATTCGGCACTGGTGAGGCCGCACCTCGAGTACTGTGTTCCGTTTCGGGCCCCTCACCACAAGAAAGACATTGAGGTGCTGGAGCGTGTCCAGAGAAGAGCAACCAAGCTGGTGAAGGGTCTAGAGAACAAGTCTCATGAGGAGCAGCTGAGGGCACTGGGGTTGTTTAGCCTGGAGAAAAGGAGGCTGAGGGGAGACCTTATTGCTCCCTACAACTACCTGAAAGGGGGTTGTAGTGAGGAGGGTACTGGTCTCTTCCATCAAGTAATTAGTTATAGGATGAGAGGAAACGGCCTCAAGTTGTACCAGGGGATGTTTAGACTGGATATTAGGAAAAATTTTTCACCAAAAGGGTTGTCAAGCATTGGAACAGGCTGCCCAGGGAAGTGGTTGAATCACTATCCCTGGAGGTGTTTAAAAGACGTGTGGATGTGGCACTGAGGGACATGGTTTAGTGGTGGAATTGGCAGCATTAGGTTTACGGTTGGACTCCATGACCATAAGGGTCTTTTCAACCTAAAGGAATGTCTAAGTCTAGTCTCAGAGCTCTGTTCCACCGCGGGCCCCGGCGCCTCACCCCGGGGGCGCCATCTTGTGGGCAGGCGGCCATTAGCCGCGGGCGAGCTGGTCACGTCCCCCCTTCTGCTGGAGAGGGGTCCCGAGCACGTGGGCCAATCAGGGCGGCCGACGCTGCGGAGCAGGCGGGCCCCGGCCGGGTCGGCGCGGCGGCCGGTGCCGGGCTGCCGCCGGCCCCTCAGTCCCGGGCTGCCGCCGGCCCCTCAGTCCGCGGTGCCGGCTGCGTCCGCCGAGGGCCGCGGGAGTTGTGAGCTCAGCTAGCGAGTTGCCCGCCAAAACGCGGCTTTGGCGGCTGTAGGAACAGCTTTGTTGGGCCACTGCTGTGCTGAGGGTGCCCGAAGGGCCGCCTCTGCCCACAGCGCTGGGTGGCGGTCGTTCAGTCTGCTTTCAAATAGTGCACGGCCTCGAGGGGCGACAGATCCTCGGCCAGGGTCCGCCGCGTCCCACGTCTTGACACAGCGACTGCGAGAGTGCCGCGCGTCGAGGGATAACGTGGCGTGCTGTTCCTGTGAAGGTGTGCGTTGCAGCCCCTGCATCCTTCTCGCTGGAAGTGGTGCATGCCTGGCCGTGGGTAGCCGTCGGGCAGCCTGTTCTTCATCGCAGCGTGTGCTTCAGCGGGAGGCCTGGGTGAAGGCAAAGTCTGAGTAACGGGCAAGCTAATGACGTGCGGAAACAGACTCCACAATCAGTGCGATTGTAAAGTAGGTATGTTTATTCAGCGCTGGGCAGCACGGGGGGTAGTCCCACCAAAGTCGTGCGCACCTGACACGGCAACTGACTTCAAATTTAAACAGTCAAGTGTTACATATACATAAGATTTTCTAATACGCTTACAATATGCATGACCTATCCCCGCTTCATATTAAAATTAGTTCCAAGAAGTCATTTCCCTAAGTCCCTTCTAACTGAGCCTGCGCAATGCCTCCTTGTGGTGGTCGTAAAGATGAAGGCTATATGTCTTCCTCGCGATGAACTCTTTACCTCTTGCTCCTGCGCAGGCTCAGTCGCCCTTTGGCTTTTGTTCAGATCGCGTGGCCAATCTTGGCTGGTTCTTGGGGTCGACTCCTGCTTCTCATCAGGAACTATCCCTTGCTTCAGTTGGTTACAACAACATATACATTAATCATTGTCCCTTATCCCTTTGAACTATGTCTATTGCCATTAAAACTCTATTACAAGTTAGATAATCATTAAACCCGTACCTATATCTAAAATAAGTAACCATGCTGATATATTTCTCCTAAAATTTCTAGCCCCCCCCATTTCAGTCCCCCCTTTTTCTGAAAATTTAGTAAATTCTTTTACTGTTATGTTAATACATGGTTTCTCTGTCTAACATCCTCTCAAAATATTTGTTAGATTCTAGTTTACGCCTCAACTGATTCTTCTTCCATTCACTGCATGAGTCTCCCGTGCTTTTAAAGCACCATAGGCTACACCGCACCATTATGCAAAGGACCATTGACAAGAGAATAATTACTATTACGGTAACAAATAGCTGTTTCAACCATGCCAGGTTTGGTAACCAGGAGGTCAGTTTATCTCATACTTCAGTAAATCCCCATGATGTATCATCCATGGTAACGAGATGTAATTCCTTGGAGACCTCCCAAATCTTTCTAATATCTGTTTCTACTTGTTGTCTTTCATCTAAATAAGTACAGCAGCTTTGATTTATAAGCACACATACCCCCCCCGCCTTGGCAGTGAACATATCTAATGCAAGGCGGTTTTGTATCGTCATCTTTGTCAAGGAATCAATTTCGGCTTGTAACTTCCCTAGAGCGTCAGCAGTGGTGTTGGCTAGAGTCTCGACCATTGCTGATATGGAGTATGAAGTTACCAATCTATACCCAAATAGCAGCTAATTTGTTGTACTATTTTGAAACAAAATGTGGTCCTCTGTCAGAGGATATGGTTATTGGAACCCCAAAACATGGTGTTATCTCTTGTACCAATATTTTGATTACCTCCTGAGCTTTAGCCGTTCTTGTTGGGAGTGTTTCTGGCCAACCTGAAAAGGTATCAGTTAGTACCAATAAATACCGATACCCTCTTTTTCTCGAAAGTTCTGTAAAATCAATTTGCCATTGTTGTCCAGGTCCATTGCCTTTTCCAATCTGACCCACTTCCAGCTTGGGGGTATTCTTAGGGTTAGTCTGGAGGCAAAGATCACACTGTTGTGTCACCTGTCTCACCGTGGTGTGCAAATTTCTAGCTATGATTTCTTTTACCAAATGATTATACAGAGCTTTTGTTCCCCAACGTCTTTTGTTATGCCCGTCTCGTATCAAATGCCACAATAAGGAAGAAGGAATAATTAGTTTTCCCTGTGGGGTATGAGCCTATTCCTCTTCATTATGTGACCCTTCTAAATCTGTAATAAGCTTTTGATCTTCCTTGGTATATTCTGGCTTACCTTTCAGGGAGAGTTGTCTATCGGGAATGAAAGCTCCTTCTATTTTTACCTTTGTTTTGGCCACTTGTTTTGCCTCTCTGTCCGCCAGTTCATTCCCTTTCTCCAAATCAGAGCTCACTTTCTGGTGTGCCTTCATGTGCATAATTGCTACTTTCTTAGGGAGTTGGACAGCCTCCAGTAGCTTCAAAATCTCTTCTGCATGTTTGATGTTTTTCCCTTGGGAATTCAATAGTCCTCTCTCCTTCTAGATTGTTCCATGTGCATGTACAACTCCAAAGGCATATTTTGAGTCTGTATAAATGTTCACAACTTTGCCCTGGGCCAATTCCAGGGCGCGGGTTAGAGCAATTATTTCTGCCTTCTGTGCGGAGGTGTTCATAGGCAAAGCCCCTGATTCTATTACCTCTTGGCTGGTGGTGATGGCATATCCCGCATGTCAATTACCATTTAGGACGTAACTGCTTCCGTCTGTGAACCAAGTTTCCTCGTTTTCCATGGGGTTGTCTTTCAGGTCTGGGTGACTGGCGTACGTTGCTTCGATGGTTTCCAAGCAGTCATGATGTACCGGTTCTCCTGTGTTTCCGCTGAGAAAAGAAGCTGGGTTGATAATGTTAGTGACTACAATCTCCACATCATCCTGCTCTACCAATATAGCTTGATATCTCAGGAATCTTTGTGGAGAGAGTCAATGTCCACCCTTTGCTTCCAGTACTGCTGATACCGTATGAGACACTAAAACAGTCATTTTCTGGCCCAGAGTAAACTTTCGGGCTTCCTGTATGTTCAGTATCACAGCTGCAACCGCCCGCAGGCATCCAGGCCAACCTTTTGCAGTCGTGTCTAACTGCTTAGAGAGGTAGGCAACTGCCGGTTGATATGGACCCACGTTTTGTGCTAATATTCCCAGGGCAATGCCCTGCTTCTTGTGGGAGTAAAGAAGAAACGGCTTACTCACATCTGGGAGTCCTAAGGCCGGGGCTGACATCAAAGCCTTTTTCAGTAGCTCAAAGGCTCGTTCGGTCTCCTTGTTCCATTCAAGGTGTTTCTGCTCAGTGGCTGTCAGCGCATACAGTGGTTTAACAAGCGATCATAATTATAGATCCACAATCGGCACCACCCCGTCATTCCCAGAAAAGTTCGTAGCTCCTTTACTGTCCGAGGTCTCTGGGTTTGGCATATCGCCTCCTTACGGGCCTGTCCCAAAGTTCTTTGTCCTGCACTAATTTCATAGCCCAAATAATTCACTTTATGTTGCATTACTTGTGTCTTTTTCTTGGATACTCGGTACCCCTGGAGTCTCAGAAAGTTCAACAGACTCACCGTCCATGTCATACAACCTTTCTCTGTCTTGGTGGCGAGCAGGATATCATCCACATACTGCAACAATTTTCCCTCCTCAGACGGGGTTTCCCAGGATTCTAAGTCCTTTGCAAGCTGATTGCCGAAAATGGTGGGACTATTCTTAAATCCTTGTGGCAACACCGTCCAAGTGAGCTGGGTCTTTCGACTACTCTTGGGGTTTTCCCATTCAAATGTAAACAACTTTTGACTGGCTTCATGGAGAGGGAGGCAAAAGAAAGCATCCTTCAAATCTAAGACAGTAAACCAAGTTAATTCAGGTGTTAATACGGTCAACAGGGTATGTGGCTTTGCCACTACCGGATAAAGGTCTTCAGTTATCCTATTTACTGCACTTAAGTCTTGGACCACCCTATATGACCCATCGGGCTTCGGAACAGGTAATATAGGGGTATTGAATTCAGACTCACACTCTTTTAGTAGTCCCAGCTGCAAAAATTTTTCTATCACGGGCTGGATTCCTTCTCTGTCTTCCTTCTTTAGGGGATATTGTTTAATTCTTACCAGCTTTCAGCCTTCCTTGATCCTAACTTCAACAGGTGGAGCATTTCTTGCTCTTCCAGGTACATCGGTCGTCCATACCCCGGGTACACTTGGTTTAAGATGTCTTCATTAATGCTTCCTTCTAGGGGTAGACTGGTTAAGGTTAAGCTCAGTATTTGGATATACTGCTGATCTTTCACCTCCAGAGTAATTTCTCCCTTTTCAAATACAATTTTTGTTCCCAATTGTTCCAACAAGTCTCTTCCCAAAAGTGCCTTTGGGGAATTAGGCATATATAAAAATTTGTGAATGCCCCATTGTTTCTCTAATTTATATTCCAAAGATTTACAAAAATACGCCTTCTCACTTTGGCCAGTTGCTCCCTTTACCATAACATAATCATTTCCCAGGGGCATCAAGGCTTGGTTTAAAACTGAGTGTGTTGCTCCCGTATCTACCAAAAATTCTACTTCTTGTTGTGTTTTCCCTCGCTTAACTATAACCAGTGGATCCGCTAGGGTAGATTCCCCGGGTTCCCGTCAATCTTCCTTCACATGGGCTACCGTTCTTCCTGTTTGAGCCCTCTGATTTTCTTTCTTATTCTGTGGGCATTCCTTTTTCCAATGACCAAATTTCTTACACAAAGCACATTGGTCCTTGTCCAGTCGGGGTATATCTCGTCTAGGCCCTCTTCCTCTTTCTTCCTGGATAACAGCCATTAATTTTCTTTGCCCCTGCCTATACCCTTCTTCTCTGTTGCTAAATACTCTCCATGCCTCATCTAACAATATTTCCAAATTCCAGCCCTCAGTGGGGCGTAACTTCTGAAGTTTATGCCTGATATCTCCTGTTGATTGCCCTAAAAACAGGGAAACTAATTGTTGTATTCCTACCTCTGACCCAGGGTCCAGCGGCGTGCTACGGTGCATCACATCCCTCAGTCGATCCAGGAATTCGGATGGAGACTCGGAAGGACTCTTGTTTGACTGCATATAAAGCTGACCAATTTATAGTTTTGGGGATTGCCCTCTCCATTCCTTTTGTAATCTAATCCTGATACCCCTGCAATCTTTCCATATGTGTAGATTTATTAACGTCCCACTTTGGGTCTTGGAGAGGGAAATATTCCTTAATGTCCCCTCCTGTAATCTTATAATGATCTTCAGCTAGGTTCCCTGCTGTTTTTAAAATCAGCTGTTTCTCTGTCTCAGTCATGTATTCTAATAATAGCTGTATATCCTTCCAATCAGAATTATGCTGTTTTATAATAAATTGGAAATGCTTAGTTACACTTACCGGATCACTCCTATAATCTTTTGCAACCTTTTTCCATTCCCCTAGGTCAGCAGTAGAAAAAGGTACTTTGATTAACATTGTCCCACCATCCGGCCCCACCGCCTCTTGGAGAGGTGCTTGTAAAGCTGTTGAGGTAGTTTTCTTCCTAGTACGGGAAGATACAGGACTGTCCGGAGGGGTTGGAGTTCTATCCGAGTCTGCACCCTGTTCCTGTGGTTGAGGGGGAGGCTTAAACAAATCAGTTAGATCTTGCTCTGGTACCCGATGAATTTTATTGGTCTTTGTATATCTTTGTCCAATACTACATGCCGAACAGCACCACCTCAGTTTACCTCTAAGCTCCTTGCCATTCTCTCGCTCAAGTGCAAGCACCATAGGGTCCTGTGGGGGTATCGTTCCACAGTCCCTTTGCTACTCCGGGTGGTTTCGGAGGGTGAAAAACATGTCTGCATACGAAACTTCATCCCATTTTCCTTCTCTCCTTAAAAACAGCATTAGTTGTAATAGAGTATTATAATCTATTGACCCTTTAAGTGGCCACTTAGCATCACCTTCTAGCTTATACAACAGCCACCATTGATTGCAATATTTAATAAGAGTCTTTTTATTCTCTGTGCCCCCCGTTCCAACAATATCCTTCCAGTGTGCAAGCACACAGCCCAGAGGACTCTTCCTCAATATTCCCCCTTGATTGTTTCCCATTTTATAACTTCTCCTTTTAATAAGCTTCCATGCAAATTGTTTCTTACACCTCTTTATAGTCTTCTCCCAGTTGTCCTCCCACACGTCCCGAATTTCCGGGATTAAATTTTCGTTTCCACACACCAATTTCACTATTCCGGCTACCTTTCCAACCACAAACAATCTCAACTGTATACGTAGTCTTTCCCCTCTTATCCCAGGGAGTCCAAACCCGACACTCAGGGCATTCAATATCCCCTCCACAATCTATTTGCAACCTCTGTTTACACCACACACATTCTAGGACATATGAGGGCATACACTCATTTCCTGAATGTAAAAGACACCACTCAAATACCCACATTTATGCAATGCACCATACAGGGACTTTCTTATATCAACACCACAAAATGATTAAGATAATCAAACTCAAACTTACAATTACAATGCTAACATATAAATTCAAATTCTAAATCATCAGGGAGTCACACTTCGTTCGTCTCCGGCCGAACCCCTTGTGGAGTTACGAAACTGCGGATCAGAACTCTACACACGCTCTGCAGCTGAGCTGCATCTCTTTTACTCAAACATTCAATTCACAGTTTTAGACATTTACACATTAACAAACATATATACACATATAAATCTCAACATCACACAAAATCTTTAACATTAAATTTCCAAACATTCACATCATACAATCATCGCTCCAGTTGACAACCTTTCAGCAGCTGCAAAAATGTACCAAACGCAATTGCGAGGGGGTCCACTTACCCCAAAAATGCACCAAGCGCAATTGCGAGGGGTGCGCTTACCCTTCTCCTGCCTCTTATATACCAGTCATCAACAGATCCGTCCTGGCTCCCAATACCGGGATGCAGCGGTCACCCCGGATTTGCTCGATCTACCCCCAAGACTGCTGGTGGCTGCTCTATCAGTCAGCAAATCCCCCCTTACCATACAGGGTACCCTTCTCCCATACGGGGACTACGCTGCACGCCAGGCGTCTCTGCGCGATTTACCAGCTGCCCCGGCCTGTATTTCTACAGGCTACCTTTGTAAACATACCGTTTAGTCCGTGGCTTCAGGAGGTTGTTGTCTGCTCCCGCGGTGAGCGGCTGGCAGCGGAGGCTCCTCCGAGGAAAGTGCTCAGGGCGCGCCTAGGGGCATCCGCTTCGCAGTCGGTCCCGCAGCCGAGCAGAGAGTCTCCTGCCTGGCTCGCCAAAACTGACGTGCGGAAACAGACTCCACAATCAGTGCAATTGTAAAGTAGGTGTGTTTATTCAGCGCTGGGCAGCACGGGGGGTAGTCCCACCAAAGTCGTGCGCACCTGACACGGCAACTGACTTCAAATTTAAACAGTCAAGTGTTACATATACATAAGATTTTCTAATATGCTTATACATATGCATGACCTATCCCTGCTTCATATTAAAATTAGTTCCAAGAAGTCATTTCCCTAAGTCCCTCCTAACTGAGCCTGCGCAATGCCTCCTTGTGGTGGTCGTAAAGATGAAGGCTGTATGTCTTCCTCGCAATGAACTCTTTACCTCTTGCTCCTGCGCAGGCTCAGTCGCCCTTTGGCTTTTGTTCAGATCGCGTGGCCAATCTTGGCTGGTTCTTGGGGTCGACTCCTGCTTCTCATCAGGAACTATCCCTTGCTTCAGTTGGTTACAACAACATATACATTAATCATTGTCCCTTATCCCTTTGAACTATGTCTATTGCCATTAAAACTCTATTACAAGTTAGATAATCATTAAACCCGTACCTATATCTAAAATAAGTAACCATGCTGATATATTTCTCCTAAAATTTCTAGCCCCCCATCTCACTAAAATGTAAGCACCTAACAGCATGTCACCACGGGCAGACATGCAGCTGCGCGTCAGTGGCCAAGAGTGTAGTGATGCAACAATGCCTTTGAAATCCGCTACGTCTCTGTTGATACGAGTTTCATGTGGTTTTTTTTAACAAGTAATTTAATCTCTCTGTTTCTCTCCTTTAGTCTTTAAATATGGACTGAACACCTCTGTACTGCATGAGTGTTAATGAGGCACAGCTTGGCACACTTGCAAAGCAAATGTGGAAGACGTCTGCGAGCGTGGGAGCGAAAGAGATGAGACTTGAGGGAGAGAAGTCTGTGGGACGGGGACTTTGCTGCTCTGCCGCAGATGGAGAGGTGAGGGCAGGGAAGAGCTGCTGCTGTAGGGTGGGGGAACCTTCAGACGCCAGCGTTTGTGGATGCTCTGACTGTCTCTCGGTAGCAACGTGACAGCTGGGTTTCTGGCACGCTGGCACAGGCAGAGGAAGCGGTAGGGTTGTGACCTTTTGCAGCCTCTTGAGGGTGGAGGTACCATCTCAGAGCAGTGACCCGAGGAGGCAGCCGACTTCTGTGAAAGACTCCATTCTCTATTGACCAAAGGCATTGCTCAGCCTGGTTAGATTTTTTTCTCCCCTCTTTCTTTTTCCTTCCCTCCTTCCCCCCAGTCAGATGATTAAGTGATTCAGACGGAAGTAATAGCAGCGATCATTAGCAAGAGTCAGACAGGAAATTGCAGTGCAAAACAAACAAACTTTCGGCAGTAGTCCATTTTTAAGGTACTCTGCAGCACGTTTAATGATGTAATTCTCCAGTGCATCTGAATGTTTAAATATACCTGCGAAGGAGAAGAGTCCCTGGCTCATGCAAAATTGCCCTGAAGTATATAATTAATTTTGATACATTGAAAATTCAGCAGGCCTGCACTGAGTTATGATGTTGGGCTTTTTGCGGGTAGTTCAATGCGTTTCTTCCGTGCGTGCAGATTTTATCAAAGGTGGCGGCTCTTGGTCTAGTCAATATAAACTTCTTGTCTTTTGGAGCATATATGCATTTCTGACATTATGTCCAGAATAGCAAAAGATTTTATTACCACTGTGTGAGGTCCCAGGAGAAGCCTAAACATGGAAAAAATACAGATTTTAAAAGAAATTGCTCATTTCCTTGTCTGTGAGTAAAATGTGAGTTTGCCGGACCTGGGCAGATGGCTTTTGCATTTTCAGAACCTGTCAGGTTTTTGCTTGGAAAGTGAAGAGTTTGGGATTTTTTCTTGAGTCACGCTTGTGAGGCACCCCCCATATTATGAGGAAATACTAATTTCTGTTTCACAAGCTACTTTGTGCCTTTCACACAATATTGAGCTGTGTCCGGTCAAAGATCCACTGCCTGTGCAACTTTACAGTAAGCATTTTTCCTCTGAGTAACTTACACAGCTGCAAGAATTTTTAGTTGGTGCTCTTTGCAATCAGCTATATAAGTGTCAGTACACCAAAATACAGAAACTACGTGGAGACAGCACAGGGTTATGTTACAGTTGGGATGTGGGCATAGTTCACGCAGGCATGGCCGGAATGGCCTAAAGCCGGCTAAGCCATCTTCTTGTAACAGCGTAACTGGGAAATCTCAAATCCAGGCAAGCAGCTTGGATTGTATGTGGAATATTCACCTCTGCTGCTGTCTTCCTGTTGCATCTGTGTTGCAATGGGTATCTGAATTAGCAAATTTTGAGGTAGCTCAGGCATATCTTGGAGACGACACGCTTGGTCTTTGTCAGAAACTTGCAGAAGTGCAGCTCGGGTTTCCAGGCTGTGGTATACGTGGCAGCAGTGCTACGGGGACCGGTGGCAGGCAGCTTGCTGCTGGTGTAGAGCTGGGTGTAGAGCCCAGCTGCAGGAGGTGGCCCAGCTTCCCCAATTTCTTGGCAGGCTGACTAAACCTTGCTGGTGTCTTTAATGGTATTGGCATGCCCAGCCTTCTCTTCTGACCATGTGACCTTTTAACAGCTTCAATCCAGTGGCACAGTTTATCACATTTTCTCTTAAGGCACCATCTCCCAGGGCTTTGGAGAGCATAGTCTGTGGTGGGCTCGCACCACAGCGAGGAAGCAGTGGCAACACCTGTCTCCTGTGCTGGGAACACCATGGCTGAGATGAAGAGGATCAATTCAAGCATTCCCTCCAGTGGTGTTTCCTCTGTTGAGCAACTCTGCCTGCCCCAGCCATTTCTCTCCCTCTCCTTACTCTGGAGGGAGAGTGAGGTGAACCAGCCCGCTGCCCTGCACTGCGTCTCCATCCCCATGAAGCCCATGGTATTTCTCTCAAGTCTGGGAGGACTCGGTTGCTCCCATCAGGCCAGAACTGAGATTGTGTTACAAGAACTCTGTGAAAACCAAGCGATGTTAGGTGAGGACTACAAGCTGCTGCTGCTGCAAGACCGAGTTCGCAATTTGCCGTTGCTCTCTGCTTTTGTGGTATTTGTACCGCTGCAGATGAGGCAGGAGAGCTTCACTCTGCTTATTCTGTGGTGGGTGTGAGCAGCCGTGCAAGCTGCAAGGCAGTGGCAGCGCAGCTCTCCATTCACAAAGCCCGACTTCATTGCAGAGAGGCCTACTAAAGAAAAATGGGCTGACTAAATTAGACTCTTCCAGTGTGGACTGGGAGAAGTGGGAGTATATTTTAATGTCAAAGAAGAATGAAATTTTTTTGTGTGAAATTGCTGTGTGCAGGGAAAGAGAGTGATGATTAGGGCTCTAGGTGAATCAACAGTGGTAGTAATACTACAGTGCAGTGAAATGTGGCAATACGTCGTTACTGGGCAGTAACGTTTCTGTTAACATCAGCAGCATAGAACATTAGCAAGAACTGAAAAACTGATTAGTAGAAAACAACTTTTTTTCCAAGGCAACGTACCTGATCTCCAGTGCAAGACAATCTACTGGGAGATAATAGCTAGAAGCTGTGTACTATAGGCAGATGAAAAAAGGGCAGTGCACCATGATAGAGGGAAAATTGCCTTTCCACCTGGAGTTATTAATTGGAGGAACTCTTTTGAAGCAACCACATTTTAAGCAAATACACAGTAAGGCACCTAGAAGTAAAAGTGGATTTCAATTTTTTTTTTTTACCTTCTCAGCCAATGTGTTTCTGGCAGAGCCTGCAGAAGTTACTGCCATTGGTGGAATTAATACAGCTGGGGTCCTCATCTGTGTGTGTATATATGAGGCTTCTTTCATGCGAAACCGGTGTTTTTCTGTAAAATCCTGTGCTTTAAGGCATGACCACTGTCCTCCCATCTGGGAAGCATATGAGAAAACTTTTTGTTGAAATCCCTTTGCTGATGTCAGCAAAATGCCAAGCTTCTGCTAACAGTGGAAATGAAGCAGTAAACCAGGGTGACCCATGGGATGTGCTTTTGGAACTGGCAGGCCCTGAACACGTAAATCCTCTTTGGACCTGTAGTGGACTGATGAAGAAGCCGTGAGAAAACCAAGAACAGGTGTCTCTTTCATGCCCTACCTCCTGGGGAAATTATCTGCATGTCCCTCAGAGGCTTTCCTCATTTACAGAATGGAGATTGGATTCCCTCCACCTCAAAGCTCTTTCATCAGCCCAGGGATGCGCTAGGTGAAACACAATACATCTAGGGAATGCCCAAGGTGATTTTCCTCAGGATGTCAGCATGGACTGTATCAGAGTCTGAAGGTTTGAAACTGGGACTGAGCAAAAGTTTGGATTTTACGCTGCTGTCCAAAAATTTGCTGTGCCTACAGCTGATCTTGATGCTGTATAGTAACCTTGCTGTCCATAGGAAGTGTTCCTAAATAGCTACTAGATGCCATTTTCTCCACCCAGAAGTTTGTGGAAGTATTGATGGTTGGTTTGCAGCAACTAAAAACATAATGCTGTCAAAGGATGTGAACGTTCTTGATTTTTAATTTCACAATCTAAAGCAATTACAGTGTCATTCCAAACCCTGTTTGACAGCAGCTTTTCCTTTGTGGGCTGCCTATCTGTCTATCACTATACAGTGAAAGGCTCGCATTACTTTTGTCGCGGGCTGTTAATGAGTCAAAGGAGACAAAAGAATCCAAGTCAAGATTAGAAGCAGAGCGGTTCCTTTGGGAGGCCATACCAGAGGAGTGGGAATGCCTGTGTCCTGCCAAAACTACTCCCGAACCACACCGTTGAACCACGCAAATTGCATCCTGCATGACAAAAGAGACTGTGTGTACAGAAGACCTCCAAAGCTGATGAACAGAGATGGGTTGCTGGTTGCTAGCAGCCTGCCCCCAGACCGTCAGGTCAGGGAACATGTCTCTCAGTCTTGGGAGAGCGAGGATGGACGGAGACAGTAATGGAAGCAAACTCTTCTCGTAGGTCACACAGCAAATGGGTGGTAGAGCTGTGACCTGAAGGCCAGGCTAAGGGAGCAGCACGCTTCTGAGAAGGGAGAGTTGGTGTACAAGTACCATCAAAGACTTTGCGTACAGCAGATTCTGGTGATTCAGGATTTATATGGGTTCTAGCTATCAGTCCAAAAATGTTCTCATGGAAGATGGATAGAAGGTGTTTTTTAAGACAAATGGATGTCTTGGCCTATGTTGGACTGTTTTGGAGAGTCAGAATAACATGACAGCAGATTATGCATTCTCAAGAACTGAGGACATGGTTTTGTGTAGTCCTAGCATTTTATTTGCAGAAATGCGTGCTTGGTGATACTAACATCACAGTCCAGGAAAAGAAATGTATTAATGATTTTAGTGGCCTGTGTAAAACGGAGTAGCCCAAAGCTCCTGTTTGCACAAGAATAAGCAGGGAGTTTGGTTTTGGCTTACTCAGGTAGAGGAACAGTGTTGTTGAAGTGGGAGAATAATAGATGCGGGCGATAGAATAGTTTAGCAGCACTAAATTATTCAGCAATGTTGATTCTGTTCTAGCAGCTTGTTAGCTGAAGGTGTTTGAAAAAGTTACCATTCCCTCACAAAATCTGCCAGCATAGCATTTACCTGAGCAGAGATCTTTGAAAAGATCGTTGTTATTTTGTGGACCTGTTGAAGGTGGTTCCTGGTGGACTAGTTCTTTCTGTGTAGCAAGACAGCAGGGGAGGAGGAACACACCCTTCCGACGGGAGCTATTTATTTATTTGTATCCTTTATTGAAGGATCCTGGCGTTTCACTGAATGTTGCCAAGTCAAAATTCCTGTGCTTAAAGCTGAATGTTATGATAAAAAAGCAATGATAGAATTATACTCCATTGCAGCCTGATGGATGCATGAATTAATTGACTGTAAGAGGTAGAACTGATTGAGCAATTCAGGTTGGAGAGGACCTCTGGAGGCCTCTGGACTAATCCCCCTCTCAGAGCAGGGCCATCTGGTTCAGGTTGCCTGGGGCCGTGGGCAGCTGAGTGCAAATACCTGCAAGGCTGAAAACTGCACAGCCTCTCTGGGCCCCCCCGTTCAGGTGTTTGACCACCTTTGTGGTGACCAGAGATCTGCTTTTCTCCAGCTGGCATGAGTCTGGCTCTGCCTTCTCCATACCTCCCCTAGAGGTAGTTGGGGAAAGTTCAGAGTCACCCAAATGACTGTCCCGATTAGTAGGTCTTCTGCATTTTTGATTCATCTATGTTTGCACTGAATACCTTTGCTTCACTAACTGTGGATTTGTATCTTTGCTTATATCTGAAGGGGGGAAAACCCCAATTTTCTGAGAATTTGGTCTGAAGATTCTGATCTTGTGAAACCACTGGTAAAAAATTCAAAGTCATCATCTTTAGGTGCATTTTTTTTTCTACAGTCTGCCAAATTCTGTTAGCTAAAGCATGGCCAAAATGTCACACTACGCATGAGAAAAGACAGTGGAGTAACCTTTGCCAGCTGCTGTGTAGGACACTGACCTTTGTACAGCTCGGAGAAAAAATGGAATATCAACTCCCTGGGGAAAAAAAGGAACATTTGATGGGTTAGGTGAGAGAGAGGCTGTGAACAATCTCTCACTTCAGTTAAAAATTGTTTGTAATCCTGGTTTACTCATTGGAGATACCCCAGTCTCACTAGCAACTCTTCTCTGTGATTGCTGTCCCTTAATGTTGCCCTTAGCTTTGGTATCATCGTGGCAACTGATAACTGAACTACTTTAAAATTGGAGTGACTGTTCATCTCCGCTGTGACACAGAGCAGCCTGTGGTTTTCTCTGCAGCAAGGAGCCGCTGCGTGGACAAGGGGGAATTGCTGAAACTGCTTTTCTTCAGTTTCTGCTGGCAAGCAGGGATGTCTTTTTAAAAAATAGTGTAAAAAGTATTGCTACAATAGCTGGGGAAGACAACACTGCAGTTCACGATTTTGCTGGCTGTGGGTGCCTCGCAAGCTATCTCCACAACATCAGCACAGTGGTTGCCTTAGGATGGAAATGGCACTGGTTAGTGGGAAGCTGTTTGGTCTTTTGTGCTTGTAGCAGTACTGCTAAAGAGAGAGGTCAATTTAGTTCTTTCATTAGCTTTGTCTGGGTCTTGTAGTTTCATCACTTTAAAATGAATCGTGTTTGATCCAGAAGGAAACAGGCTTCTGTCTTTGAAGGCTTGGCTGGTTGCTTTTCAGGACCTACACAAGGTCCTTGGTAGAGCTCACGCCTTGGGGCTCTTAGACGAAATGTAGCGTTTCACTTCCTCTGGCTGAGCAGGACACGGTTTACCATTTTTGAGAAATGACAGTTCATCTTCTCGTTCCGACAGTACTACAGAGCTGGCTGTACTGGCATTAATCCACCTAAGTCCAGCAGCATCAAAGAAAAAAATGTCTGTGAGAGAGAGACTGCCCAGATCAGCAGTGACACCAAAGACGTTAGTGCATGACCACAGCCAAGAAGTACCAAGTTTCTTCAAATCCACACGCAGGAGCCCCGCCTCCTTTCTGTTTGGTCCCTGAACTAACTGATTTAAAAAAACCAGTTCTGTCTGTCTTTGAGCAATCCAGTCCTTGCCTCGTTTGTCCTTCATACATTCTTGAAACCGAGTTTTCAGAAGCTGTGAAAAACAAGTTCTAATTGAAATGAAAGCATTTTTAATTTCTTCTGAAGTCAGGGCTTTCTTCTCCCAAAATGGCATTTTCTGTTGGAAATCATTTGTCAAGAGTCAAACAAATCCTCTTCAAACAATTACAAACTTGCTTTCTTTTTCTTAGGAAGGACTGATGTTGTCATCAAGGTCTGGTAATTGCCATTAGCACATGAATGCCACAGCTTGAGTGTGAAATACAGATACTGTATCATTTTTACATTTCACAGCTCTAAACGCACTTGTGTGTTTGGGTTTTTATTCATTCCCCGAGCAACATGCTGTGTGTTGCCTCTAGCTCACGCCTCTCTGTAATGTGGTTTTACTGGTTATTAGATTTCTAAGACCCTGTCAGAAATTTAACCTTTCTTTTTTTTTATTTTTACTTTTCTAAATAGTGAACAGTGTGCCATAATATTTGGCTGTGTAACTGTTCGGACGGAATTTCAGGTAGCTGGTAGCTAGTGAGTGGGAATAAAGCGGGTTTGTTTGACCTGAGAGAGTCAGTGAAGAAAAACAGATTCTAAGAGAAATGAGTGTTGTCTTTTTGAGAAACATTATTTTGTTTTGTTAGTAGACCTGCTGAATAAACGGTCAAAACTCTTTCAAGCCTTACCATGTGGTTCCCAGAATAAGTAATTCTTTTAGAGGAGGAAGTATTCATGCACAGTTCTGGCATTTCAGAAGGCTAGCGTTGTTTCTTGGGCTTCAGTGAAAATCTCTGAAATACCCTCGTCTGGGTGACCCCTGCCGATTTTCAGCAGACAGCTTGAAAACGGCAAGTTTGCAAACCTTTTCTTCTGTGATTGGATGCAAAGTATCTCCTGGTGTCTTCCTCACTGATCCTGCCTCAGGACAGGTATTTCATTATGTCAGGAGCGTGTGCCAGGGAAAAGAGGTTACTAGCAGAATGCCGCTTTACCAGGACGGTTTGTGCAGGCACCCAGGCTGCTAGGGAGGAAAGGAGATGGTTGCTGTGTTGAGATTTGAAATGGCTGTAGCGCAACGCTGCCGACGTGGCCCACAAGCGGGTGTGTGTTCCCCATCCACGTCGAGGTGCAGAAGGCAGTTTCATTTTTTGTTCTGATGTTCTTCTTAGGAGCCACCAGAAGGAGCCACCACAATGGAAGGCACTGACAATGGCACAGACAGAGAGAAGAGGAAAACCTCCATCTTGGAAATCGTAGCAGCGTACGAAAGTGAACGGAATGAAAAATTGGTGGATGTTCAGTGCTGTGCAGATATCCCACCATGTTTTATCCCGCTGCTGTCCACTCAAGTGCTAGCTTCTGGGATGCAGATTTACCCACGAGGAGCAATCATCCTTTCACCAGCTATTGCAGGTGAAATGCAATTAATGGCATCTCCTACTAATCATCTCCAAAACTGGAGAAAGTTATCCCACTTTAGTCTGGGAGGGGGAGAAAATTTGGAACTAGTGTAAAATAGTGAAGTTCAAAGCAGTATGTGTCATTCTTGTGTTCTTGAACTGCCCATACCACAACGTGCAAACCAACCTGCATTCAAGAGGCCAGTTCCTTTAAAATTTGGCACTTTTCTGGATTTGCGGTATCGAAAGCGGGTGGATGGCGTATTTCCTGAATGTCATCTCTCTTGCTTCCTGCTGTTTCTGCATAGAGCCATGAGGTCTGTTTTGGTTTCTGCACGCAGATGTCTTGCACTGCAGGTTTAAATGACAGGTTCATCCTCTCCTGGCAAATCTTAACGGAGAGGTTCTGAAAATACTTTTGTATCTTAGAGTAACTAGAATCCAATTAAGTAAGTGAGAAAAAGAAAAAGTTATTTACCATCCTGCCAGCATAAATGAATTTTTTGGAGAGGTTGTGTGTCTGAGCAACACAACATTTGACACTAGCCCGTCAGTTACATACAAACTGCTCGGCACAGTGGTAGCCAGCATAAGCTCTGCTTGGGCAAAACTTTACCTGACCTCCACAGGCAGTTAAATAACATTCCCTGGGACCTGTTCTGTTGCTTCGTTCAAAATGGGAGGATTCCTCCAGTTCCTGCTGGCTTGGCAAAACAAAGCTCCTGCCTCAACATGCCACCAGACAGAGAATAATCCTTTCTCTTAAAAATGAGTTGTCAGTGGTATAGATTCACTGTGCCATGTACAGAAGGAGTGTTCTTCAGAAAACAGGGTCACCAGTCACTTTTCATCCAGTGCTGAGTCACTCATGAGGTTTAGAGAATTGAGGCGATGCTTTAGCTGCTTTATGTCATTTGTGCAAACCTCTCTCCAAGGGCAGATATCTCAGTGGAGACCAGTGTCCTCTGGGATACTGACGGACTGGCTGGTGTAGCAGGGCTGTAACTCACACTGCGCAGGTCCAGGACGGCCACAGGCTTTGACATGGCATCTAAGTAGGTTAGCCAAGTAAGGGGGTTCAAAGGCAGCCAAAGCTGAACTTGAATAATGGAGAGCATTGTGGTGTAGTCCAGTTACTCACCCTGGCTTAAATTCGGCAACATCATGAATAACTGCCGGGGTTTGATTCTCCAGTCAGTTTGCCAATTTGCCAATTCCCAGGACATGCAGGACATGCTGGGGGAGTTTTCCTAGGAAAGCTTTAGTTTCTTTGCCTATCATCAACCTCATTTTTTTCTTTCCTGCTCAAAACTGCATTAGGAATCTACCCTGTGTGGTATTTAAATGAGTAGCATGAGAGTCAAGTTGTGAGTGAAGTGCAGTCACTGAACAGTGACCAGAAAAAACAGCATGTTAAGCTGTAAGCAGTACCTGTCAACTTTCACCCAGAGAAGCGTACCATGTGAGCATATTATTTGTTTGCAGCCACAAGGGATGCGGAGAGTATATCGGTAATTTTCAGCTTGCAAGGAGGACGCACAGCCGGCTTCTGTTTTGACACATCGGACCGCCAAATTTAACAAATGGGCAATGAGGTGGTTTTTATCTAAGATTTCTGCAGTAAATTAATTAGCAATTATGTTACACTGGGCCAGAGGAGTCTGTGTATTCTGAAGGAGCTACACATGCATCCTGCTGTCGTGAGATGTGTTTTGGACTACATCTACCAGTGAAGTGCGCCTGTGCAAAACCTGCTTTGATTAGATGCATCCTTTGGGCAAAGCACAAGGTTTGAAGGTTCAAGTCTCTTGCCTTTGGCTAATAGGCTCCATCAGGGAATGTTACATTCTCTCTGTGGAGGAAAATGTTCTGTCACCTTGGCCTTCTTGAATAGGACTAAACACATTTTTAAAAAGCTTCAAAATGTGTATTTAGACCACATGTAAAACAGCCTTTTCAAATGCAAGAAATTGAAAGTTCTTGCACTGCCTTGTTTTACAGATGTGGTCCAAACGTGTCTAAAATGTAAGTTTCTGTTTATAACGGTACCATAAATAGCTATCAGAAGAATTAGGTATTTGGTTTGGATAAATACACAGAGACAGCAAAGTATGAAATCTTAAGATAATCACAAAGTTTGGACTCGCACATTTAAAGTTCTGATGCGTTCTGCCAAGCTAGTGACCAAGCTCCACTGCTGTCTACAGGAGTGAATCTGACTGTGTGCCGCTCTCAATTCTTGTAAGAAAGTGGAGATTCCTGTTCTGTAATTAAGGCCAGAATTGTGTCCTGGAGTGATGCTGTAGTGGGGGTCCAAATGGTCATAGCATATAGTGAGGTGTAATACTGACGTTGGAAGGCGTTATGGATTTTTGTTGGCACGTTGTATCAGATGCCCCAGCTAAATACTGAATTAATTCTTCAAAGATGTCTATTATAGTGCTCATATAACTAATTATCAGTCATACAGTCTGTTGGATGTAGAGTTTCATGGTTTTTCTCCTATATGAAGCTACGACAAAGAGATTTTACATCTAGCACCAAGAGAGGCTACTTTGGGATACTTGATGCTGGTAGAGGAAGGAAAACAGATAGCCAACTATATATATAACCTTTTCTGTAAGACCGTGAACCTTTTGTGGGGTAGATTGTGTTTATAACGTAAGCTGTGATTTAGCTTAGGAGTGTGGTCATAAGTAATGCTGGCTCACTGGCAGCTGGGGAGGTAGGGTGCAGCACTCTTAATGCCCAGTAAATGCTCAGCTTGAACTGTATTTGCCTGAGCCCATTCTGCTTCACAGCAGTATGAGACAGACCAGGAAATGCACCTCCGGGTAATCAGGATACCTTCTGGGTGATTAAAGTGACTCTGCTTTTGACCTTTGGCCTTTCATGTTATCACACCATCCACGGTGTGCTAATAATCTCACAAAAATTCATGGCTTAAGCAAGGTATGCCACACCATGCATTATAAGGCTTTTATTTTGTTCTGTGCTGTGCAGTTGTAAACCCTGAAAGCTAAGCCCCGAGACTAATGATAGCAAAGGAGCCCCAAGAGAGAATTTCCCGTAGACAGATAACGTTCTTTTCTCCAAGTGAGGGCAAAGCTGTCCAGTTCTGGTTCCGTGCACACCCCTGTCCCTCCTGCAGGTCTTCCAAGACCACTTTTGACATTGCAGGTGGCTTTGAACAGGAGTTAGTTGTATCTGCTTACTTCTGGATTTTTTGTTGGTTTTTTTTTTTTTTATTTATTTTGTAAGAAAGCTAATTAAAGCACTGGAATAGTTGTATAAACCAATCACAGGCTACATTTCTTCCCCAGACTTACTTGTTTTTCCCCCAAAACACTGCTCTTTCAGTGCTCATCTGTCCTGTTGACAGAGATGGGTTCAAGCACAGAAAACAACAGGTCCAGGGGTCTTTAGAAAAGGCCAGATTCTGAGGATAATATCTCAGCAGCCAGAGAGGTAGGAGAGAAAACATGACCTGAAAAATCCAGAGGCAGGAATTCCCACTGACCCCTGGAGGTGCCTTACATCTGAAAGCCTTACTGGGTGGCCCAGTAAAATTCATTAGAGCACAGAATAAGCCTTTCTGAGGTGGTTCACCTGGATTTCATTCCCGTAGGATCTGGCTGGTGCCATGGCAATGCATGGTAGGGATTCTGCATTTTCTGGATGTTGTGGGTTGAGCCTGTCCAGCAGCTAAGCACCCACACAGCCACTCGCTCACTCAGCCCTCTCCCACGGGACAGGGAGAAAATAGAAGGAAGGTAAAAAGACTCATGCATTGTGATAAAGGCAGTTTAATAGGCGAAGCAAAAGCTGCGTGCACCAGGAAAGCAAGGAAGGGCTTTATTCACTGCTTCCCATCGGCAGGCAGATGTTTAGCCACTTGCTGGAAAGCAGGGTCTCAGCACATGATACAGCTGATTGGCAAGTGGAAGACAAAGGCCATAACCATGAGTGTTGCTGCTTCCTCCTCCCTTCCTTGAGCTTTTATTGCAGATCTTGACATTATATGGTTGTTACGGATGCACGACTAACCAAATCCAACAGGTGTTAAAACTCAGATTTATTCTTCAGCAAAAGTTAGTTAGAAGTCCGGTAACATTTTATAAAACCACAGGCTCAATGATGTAAAGAGAATTAATACTACACGGCCGACTTAAGAATCCCCAAGATTTAAAGTGATGGCTCAAAACGCGCGTATCACTCACCTGAAAGCTGAGGGCTCTCTCCCTCGAGGAGTTACCTCGGGTGGTGCCCTGGCCCGAGGGGGAGTCCCCGACTGCAGACCCGCTGCTCCGAGGAGGACTGCCAACGTGTCCTCCGGCGGGACCCCATTTCTACCCCTGTCGAATCTGACCTGTGGTCATTTAATTCTATTGGCCAGGAGGGTCACCTCGGTGTACCTGGCGCATCTCGATTGGCCAGTTCAAATTTCAACCTGCAGCCTCCAGGGTTTCCTTCCCCTTCTCCCTTCCTGGAGAAGTTTCGTTTCCTGCTGGCAGGATGGGAGGGGGGCGGGATGTACTGCCACAATCCACCCCGTGACCACAGTCATGATTCGACTGGTTTCTTTGGAGTGGTGGTACAGTCACCTCTTGCCTCCAAAGTTAAAAGGGGGTGCAGTTTGGCGAGTTTGACGCTCATTGTGGGTCATCGTTCCCTTCTGGTCTAGAACTAAAGTGGAATATCGAACACAGGAATATCCAGTGTGTGGACAGTTTAAAGGAGTATACTTAACCGTTAGTACAGGCTTCACTACTAAGCATTTGATAGAACTTATTGCAATATAGATTACAGTAATCATAACTACAAGCATTATTAAAGATTAGAGAAGGCTGGTCGCCCACCCCGTGAAAGAAAATCTGAACATATCAAAACTTTTCCCAACCAGTTGGTCCCCGGTGCAGAAGCAATTGCCTCTGAGTCTCTTGCCGTATTCTCTCGTTGATTTAGTCTTGAAGCCACATTGACACATTTGGAGTGAACACAGCAGTTGTCCATTGACATGTTCAAAACTTTACATATACCCTTCTCTTTCTTTGGCATCTAATCCAATACAGCCCAATTTTTGATAGTCATTTTACCAATATGTTTTAACCGATTGTTTGAGTCCCCGAATTGTTAGATGTAGCGTTGGCTAAGGTTGATAGCTGTAAACTCAGTTCTAGGGTGCTCTATTGATGTTCCTTGAGTACCATACACAGTTGCCCCCACGGAATTTCAGGGCATAGCGTAGTACCATTCCAACTCCACCCTGTGATCCCATGGGTTAGTTGGAGGATATAGTCACATCTGGTGTTTCATACTGAACTAGTATTTACTGCACTTGGTGACCAACTATAAACAACATGAGTATAACCTCCTCCCCCATCCAATCTGAACCTCCAACTATAATTGTTACATTGCTCTCATGCGAGGTCAAGGACTCGCGATATATTAATGTCCATCATTTTGCCACGACATTATCATCCAGATCTTCACCATCCACGCCTGTCACCGTCATCACTGTCAGCAAAAGGACTGGAATGACTTGTTCCTTCATGGTCCTGTAAAAAAGCACAAACTAGGCCTCGGTCTTAAAACCGGGTCACAGGGTTAGAAGTCCGGGATTATCCACCGGGCACTGATGTGGTGAGTCTTTCCACTCCCATGAGATGGTCTCAGAAGACCAATGTAATCAACCTGCCACGTGCTCCAAAGAGCCTTGCCTTGTCTGATATGCTGGGCCGGAGCTTGGTTTGGGTGGTTAGCTTTAAGCCTTATTCGGCATTGTGGGCAAGCTGTAAGAATTGCTTCACAGGTTTTCATAGACACTGGCCAACCCTGAGATTGGCGTTCATAATAGAGATCTGCTTTCCCTAAGTGGCTTCGTTTGATATGCAACCATTCTTGACTAACAGATTCCAGATGGCCTCAGCCACTTGTCCTACCTGTTCCTTGTTGTCCCCACCAACTAGGATATCATCTATATATTGATATATGTGGACACCTGGGGGTACCTCCACAGCATCAAGGAGCTCGGCTAAAGCATTGTGAGCGATAGTAGCGGAGTGCTTGTATCCCTGGGGAAGTCGATTAAAGGTGTATTGGGTCCCTTCCCAAGTGAAGGCAAACTGGGGTTTGTCCTCTTCCCTTAGGGGAACCATAAAAAACCCATATCTTTGACATCTAAAGCAGCCATCCATGGGTGGGCTGCAGCCTGTATTGCTGTTATCACTGAGGTGATACTTGGGACGGCAGAAATTAATGGTGGGGTATTACTATTCAATCTTCTATAATCAATTGTTAGTCGCCACCTTCCATCTGATTTACGGACTGGTCAAACAGGAGAATTATAAGGAGAATGTGTGCAACTGATGATCTCTCTTTTCTCCAGATCATTAATTACTTCCGAAATGCCCCGTTTGGCCACGGCTGGAAGTGGGTATTGAGGGACACGGGTTACCTTAGATTGCGGTAGTGCAGGAGCAACCTGCAATGTTCTCACATGAATAGCCTCTGCCTCCCTGCCCCCAATGCTCCACACCCTACCGTTGGGTAGGTCCCATTATCTGCCTGCCAGCACATCAAATCCCAGTGTATTTCCCTCATAGGGGCTTAAAGCCACCTCCACAGCTGTCATTCTTTTCCCCCCCCGGTAGCCAAAGTTGGGTTCGAGCTATGGGGCATTTTTCTGTCGCCCCTGTTACTCCTCTAATGTTTATAGCCTTTCTTGATGGCCTAATTCCCAGCTCACTAGCTTGTTGCTCATTTAAAACACTAATTTGGGCTCCTGTATCAATTAAGAATTCCAAACTTATCCGTTTTGGGCCTACAGGAATGTGTATATAAGGCTCCTTATCAGCAGACCATTGGCAGGTATTCCCCATGCGGATTGGGCGGCCTGAACCCCAAACCGCAGCTCCTAGTTTTTAGCCCTTCCAGTTCCTCTCGCAGTGCCGCGAAAGGGTCCCGTTTCTCTTCCCGAGGGGGCGGGGTTGCTGGCGCTTCCCTTTGGTCTCCAGCTTTCCCCTCCAGCGACTCCACCAGCTTCCGCATGCCGCCGGCAGACTGCCCGTGCAGCACGGCTCGGGCTGCCCCCAGTGCCGGTGCCTTCCGCCAGAGACCGTCCCTTCCGGGATCGTAGTTCCGACCCGGCGGCCCCCGAGTTCGAGACCGCTCGGGGCGGGGTTTACAACCGGCTGGGCGGACCTTCCTGCTGCCCTCCGTTAACTCCAACAGTCCCTTTTCCCGGATAGTAACAGGTTCTCCTGCCTCCTTGGGGTCCACACCCCCAGCCCAGTAAGCTACTCGGGACGTTATCGACTGATCACCCACCGGTCCAGCACTCAGAAACACTCCCGGTCCCCAGTAACCTCTCGCTTCATCATCACTCAACAGTATCCGATCCTCCCCCGTTAGAGAAACTCTCCACAAATACTCAGGTTCGGTTTCGCCCGGCTTGCGCGAAAACTTAGCTTGCAACTCGCCGAGTTCGGGTCCCAACCAAGGGACCGTGTGGACCCGCGTGCCCTTCTGTTTCAATAAGGGGCCGCACGTCCCTTTCCTCCAAGTCCACCTTCAGACAATCTATTTCCCCTTGCCTTTTCGCAGAATCACTCTTTCGGTTCTGTGCTTGAATCAAGCAGGCGCCCAGGAGGACAGACACACTGCCTTTGCCATCTCGACAAGTTCCGCGGCATAGTTCTACTCTCTCCACGACCGCTGCCGGGTCGGACCACTTCTCCTTCGCCCAGTCCAGACCTGGGGGAGAAGGGCTGCAGCTGCGCCTCCGTAATAATTCCTCTATTAACACCATCCTGCCAACTACGCCAAAATGTTACGGATGCACGACTAACCAAATCCCACAGGTGTTAAAACTCAGATTTATTCTTCAGCAAAAGTTAGTTAGAAGTCTGGCAACACCTAATAAAACCACAGGCTCAATGATGTAAAGAGAATTAATACTACACGGCCGACTTAAGAATTCCCAAGATTTAAAGTGATGGCTCAAAATGTGCCTATCACTCACCTGAAAGCTGAGGGCTCTCTCCCTCGAGGAGTTACCTCGGGCGGTGCCCCGACCCGAGGGGGAGTCCCCGACTGCAGACCCGCTGCTCCGAGGAGGACTGCCAGCGTGTCCTCCGGCGGGACCCCGTTTCTACCCCTGTCGAATCTGACCTGTGGTCATTTAATTCTATTGGCCAGGAGGGTCGCCTCGGTGTACCTGGCGCATCTCGATTGGCCAGTTCAAATTTCAACCTGCAGCCTCCAGGGTTTCCTTCCCCTTCTCCCTTCCTGGAGAAGTTTCGTTTCCTGCTGGCAGGATGGGGGGGGGGGGGGGGGGGGGGATGTACTGCCACAATGGTATGGAATACCTCTGTGGTAAATTCATGTCAGCTGTCCCAGCTGTATCCACTGCCAGCTTCTTGTCCACAAGAGGACAAGGTGGCAGCGTGAGGAGCAGAGAAAGCCTTGACACTGTGCAAGCGCTGCTCGGCAATAGTCAAAACACTAGCGTGCTGTCAAGGCTGGTTTAGTAACAAATCCAAAACACAGCACCTTACGGACTACTGTGAAGAGTAGGTAGGAAGAGGACTGGTCAAGCCACGATTGAAACTGTGGCAGGTGCCGCAAACTGCTACTTAGTGGTTGAAGTCTTCTGTCTTCACAGGATAGAATACTTCCACAATGGGGAAAGGAGTGTGTTTCTGGATGCAGGAATGGTCTTGGACTGGTCTTGCATTTTCATGAATAAAGGACAACTTGGTATATGCACCCCTACAGAAATAAATGATCCAAAATGTCACATATATATTTTGTATGAAGTTAAGCTAAATAAGTGGATACTGAAAACATTATAATGTTACAGTGCCCTAAGGTTGTTAAATTACAGTAATATCAGTGATAGCTATATGAACTGATTGTTCAAGAATTCCTATTCTCGGCTTCAGAATCATAGCAAAAAAATCAATATGTGGCTTGTGCACAATAAAAGAAAAAAGAAATATTCAAAGGCACCAAACAGGAAATGAATTTACTCTAGGATTTTTGTTTTCAATTTTATTCTTAATGAGTTAAAAAGAATCTTTGATAACTATATAGTTTAAAGAAAGTGTAATCTGGAGTTGTTAGAACGGTAAGGAGCGTCAAGGTACACAGCTAAGTGCTGTTAATTAGTCCTTCTGCTAATTTCAGTTATTAAACAAGAAGAAGAGTTTTTACCTTCTTTTATCTACAGAGTTTCCGAGTATGTAAGAATGAAATTTCCCAAAGGCAGAGATGATTTGACTGATTCAGTCACTGACTAAAGTACATTATGAGTGTACAGCTAGGTTTGCAGATACTGCACACAAACCTTCACCCTTAATTAGATTATAGCAGAAGTAGATAATGGTTTTACAGTCTGCTTCTCATCATCTTATTAAGTGTAACACCATATGAACTGGAAGCAAGGTGGTTTCGTATAATCCTATGTGGGGTCATATGGTTTGAAGCAGTCTGTGAATCCGTCTTCAGAGGAACACATTCAGGAAGTTTGTGCCGATCCTTTGATCTGTTCTGAAATGTTCCTATTTTCAGTAGCTTTTGAAACGGGATAGTGCCACCCAAGCTACCCAGCTGCGAATGAGAGCCACATAGAGTCCAGCTGTTCTTGCCTTCCAGTTGTCTTAATGAGGATGAAGAGTGTGGAGGACTGTTGTCATGAATTGCAGTTGTACCCACGATTGCATTAGGTTTTATGACACAGACATTTATCAGCATTTGAAGAAAATAATTGCTTTTCTTTTTTAAGTTCAATGAAGAGATTGGGACTGAAGGAGCATAGTAACTTAGTTCCAGTATTGCAGCTCTCTTGGTTGTTGGTATAAATAGCTTTGGGAATATGGAGTGACCGGGAAGACAACAGAAAGAAACAAGTCAACCGGCTCCACTAGCCTCTTTCTTGGAACAGACTGTCAACACCGATAAACAAAATGCATGATCATTGCTACCAGACCAGTTTTGGTCTCTTCCTAAAACGCTGATGC
The DNA here is from genome assembly GCF_026419915.1 of Harpia harpyja. Taxonomy (NCBI): domain Eukaryota; kingdom Metazoa; phylum Chordata; class Aves; order Accipitriformes; family Accipitridae; genus Harpia; species Harpia harpyja. The sequence continues at coordinate 37,259,577 of NC_068969.1, forward strand.
AGTGTTAGGTCTTGTGATCTCTGTTCTACTGATTTATGAGGAGAGAGGATGCGTTTTTATTCCAAGAGGATTTCTGTTCAAGGTGTGATGAGCTCAGAGCATTTGCTAAGTGTTTCAGGCTCTGGAGGTGGGGAAGACAGGTCTTCAGTGCTTTCCTAATGTGGAGACAAACCTGAACGTGACCCATACAGCAAACCGAGATGCCAACACTTAGCTTTTGTAGTTGCTCTTGCAAATGGAAAGAACTTCATGATTTTTCTAGGAACCAACTCTTCCTTGAGCCTGAGTCTCAAAACTCACATGCAACGGCCTAGCTTTATAAAAGTGAGCATGCCTTTTCCAAAACTGCTTCTGAGTGGGGCTTGAGCCTGCAAGCTTCATACCACGAGTTCTTTGAACTGAGATTCACTGAACACAGGGACAGATCATTTTCTGCTGTCTGATGAACGTCGTCTGCATACTGGGTGCATATGAATTTGTGAAGAATATGGCTCTAGTAAAGCTGCTACACAAGCTAATCTTGAAGCAAACCACAGTTATAATTACCTTTATGTTTCCGCTGTTGTTGTTAAGGTCAACATGTTTTGTTGTGAGTACACTGGCACTCTTTAGAAGTGTCATGTAATGATTTGATCTTGTATTTTAACTAAGCAAATGACAATATTCCCATTTGTTTTCTGGATGCAGGATCAGACCTTATTCTTCCCCTCTCTTGTCTCTGCAAAATTCCCCGACCTACAGCTATTTTTAAATACGGTGCTGCCCATGAGCTGAGTATCTCCAGTCCTACCTTTTAAACTTTTGTTAGTCTATTAATCAAATTCAGAAAAGGTTGGGAGAGAGTGACTCCCTGGTTTAAAAACCGAAAGTGTAGCTGTGAAATTATAACTCTCTGATGAAGAGGAAGAAGTTGACATTTTTAGCCTTTTCACGTCAAGATTTTGGCACAGGGCCTCATGTTCACTGTATCATTTTATTAAAGCTGCCCTACTTATGTCAAGAGCTGTGCAAGATTTGCATTCAAGTTTTGTTCCCCAAATACATTTCTAAACCTCATGCAAAATGAAAGACGGTTCTCTAATCGTGTATTGGGGATTTTTTTTCTCAGATCCGAGAATTGGCTGTGCACAAGGATGATAAGTGCGAAGCTCTTTTTGGTTGACAGGAAGGCTCTTTAGACAAGCTTTTCACATGGCATTGGTGTGACTATTGTGTGTGATCTTATACACAGAAAAGACTTGTATGCCATTTTCTGACATTCTTCTATAATTGACCTGGAATACGTAAGACTATCCCTCTTGTATAAATCATATTACGTTTATGAGTAAATATTAGTATAGAAGCGCACGCGCCTACAGAGTATAAATGCCCCCCCCTGCCTTGTTTTGACTGTAAAAGAAATGGGAGAGAAGTATAGAGGAGTATTCTAAAAACAATGCATAAATTAAAGCAGTAATTTATTAAAAACTACAAAATGTTTATGTTGCAGGCAAAAATTAATAGCCAATGTGGAATTCTCCCGAGGAAGATAAAAGAAACTCAGAGGAGGATATATAGAAATCTTATTCTTTTCTTTTGGTGGAAGCGGGTAAATTCTTTGGGGATTTTGGAACAAATGTCATCAGAAGTGTCACTATGTATAACAGTGCATTACTTTAATGACTGTGTTGTTGTAGCTCCACTCATGAAGGCTGGCTATTTTTATTCTTCCCTGAAGTTTTGATTTGCAAAATAAATACACTTCAGGCAACAGGATTCTTGAACTGTAGTAACGTACACTAGAAGTATGTAGGTTCCTCTGGCAAGAAAATTGAAGCTCCTCTACCTACAACAGATAAAATTACTACTCTTGAGTAAGCCATCCTGCCGTTTCTGAAACTTGCCAGACAAAAATTTAAACCTTACTTACTTTATGCCGTGGTTAAATTCACCATCCAACTTTCAGTAGCTGATTGATGCTGTCTGTTGCATTTTTTTCAAGTCCTAGTGGTAAAAGCTAGGCATTTCTGTTTCCTAATCTTCTAAAGACCATGATAAAACCTATTCTGTGTACTTCAACATTTCTCTGAAGTCAATGATAAGATGAATTTTAATGTGAGATGTGCAGAATTCTAATGTAGCTCAGTCCAGTTATGGGTTTTTTAACATTTTATAGAAGATGAAGATACCTTTTGCAACACAGATACGTGTATGATGTGGAAACAACTTATTAATGAGTCAGTAACAGAGCTGAGAGTGAAACACGAACATCCCTGCTCTAATTGCTAAATGAAAGCTCCTCCCTGCCATGGAAAATGGACAGATGGAGAGGGAACTGTGGTAGTATCTCTCTGTATGGCAAGCAAAAGGCACCAGAGATGCACATGCTTTGGGTCAAACCATATCGTTAGCTTTCTTTCAGTGTGCTTTTTGAGACTCAGACATATTCCACGTAGGGAAGAAAGGCCAGCCTCGGCCTTAGACTACCTATTTTTAAAGCCCTACCTTTTTTCAGGCCCATAATCAAAAGGCGAAATTGCGTAACACTCAGCGAGCCCACTCCACTTAATTCATTCTTCAGAATAAATCAAGTGGGATTGTCTTTAAAGAAAAAAATGCTTACCGTGGCTTCTGAAAACCCTCAATAGTTTTCAGCAGTTCTTGAGTCCAGCTGCCATAGCAACAGTATAAATAGTCAGCGATAAACAAAATGTCTCAGCTGTTTTTCCAGTGGGTGTTTTAAGAACTGTCAAATTCATGTGCACGTTGTTAATGTCTTCCTCAAGCCCTTCTTCAGTTTCTCTAATGGTTTCCCCTCCATTTCCTTCTGTCTTTTGGCAATGAGATGCAATTCAGGACTTAAAAAAACAGTTAAAGGTCACTAGACACCAAGTCAATTAAAAAAGAGCCTTAGCATCCAAATGCCACTGTATTAATGACATTCTAATTAAATATTACACAGTGTTTTGTACTGTATAGATGAAAACAGTGTAGGAATAAGAAAGAGATTAGCTATGAACGGGCACCTGCGTGGTCTCTGGAGGATGAGAGCCTTGCTGAGCCTCCACAGCTCCAAGGACTGGCAAGCTTGGCCGGGAACCTCATGTTGTAAATCGTACCAACCCTGGCAAAAATCATGCATTCATTTTGGGGTAGCTGTTCTGGCATGCTGTCCTTGGCAGCTATGTCGTCTTGGAAGGATGACTTGAATACCCTTTTAAAATCAGACTTTTCGTGTAGATTACACCCCAACTTGCTGGAAAACATTGAGCCGGAGGTTTTTTGATCAAAATCTCAACAAAAGTTCCATGAGCCCTTGCTAAATCCAAGGTGAGATTACAGCTAACCATGATTTTCCTCAAGAAGATTTGGAATATAAAGTGAAGGAGGAACAAATACTTTCTAGAATCTGAAAATGCAGCTTGCAAACTGAAGGAAGCATTTATCCTTCTGTGGTTCCCGTGCGTGAGATTTCTGGTGCTAAATTACAGCCAGCATTAAATAAGTGATAGTGATAGTAAGCTGGGGAAAGTCAAGACCATAAGAAGCTATACTTAATTTATCTCCTCTTTTGCCACTGTAGTAAATGGGAGCAGGGCCAATGAATGACCTACCCCGGATTCCAGCTTTTTCACTAGATTGCAGTTTCCTTTCCCTTTGTTTAGCAACAAGAAAAGGCGTGTAAAGAATTTGTTTGGTTACTGGCTTAATGGAAGTTTACTGGCAAAAACAGTGGATAAGCTGTCTCGGATCCTATTGCCCAAGCCAATATAAAACATAGCAACACTGTTATGTAAAGTAACTGGTTAGAAAATACCTAGAAGTTTTCCTCAAGTTTGAGAGCAGAAATTTTAAAGATACTGCTGGAGATAAGTCTCCCAAGTCAAGGCAGACTGTCACAGAATCATGGAATAGTTTGGGTTGGAAGGGACCTTTAAAGGTCATCTCGTCTAACCCCCCTGCAATGAGCAGGGACACCTTCCACCAGACCAGGTTGCTCAGAACCCTGTCCAGCCTGACCTTGAATGTTGCCAGGGATGGGGCAACTACCACCTCCCTGGGCAACCTGTTCCAGTGTTTCACCACCCTCATTGTAAAGAATTTCTTCCTTGTGCTCAATCTAAATCTACCTTCTTTTAGTTTAAAACCATTACCCCTTGTCCTGTTGCTACAGGCGCTACTAAAAAGTTTGTTCCCATCTTTCTTATAAGCCCCCTTTCAGTACTGAAAGGCCGCAAGAAGGTCTCTCCAGAGCCTTCTCTTCTCCAGGCTGAACAACCCCAACTCTCTCAGCCTTTTTTCATAGGAGAGGTGTTCCATCCCTCTGAGCATTTTTGTGGCCCTCTTCTGGACCTACTCCAGCAGGTCCATGTCTTTCTTGTGCTGAGGACTCCAGAGCTGGATGCAGGACTCCAGGCGGGGTCTCACCAGGGCAGAGTAAAGGGGCAGAATCACCTGCCTCAACCCACTGGCCATGCTTCTTTTGATGCAGCCCAGGATACGGTTTGCTTTCTGGGCTGCGAGCACACATTGCTGTCACATGTCCAGCTTTTCATCCACCAGTACCCCCAAGGCCTTCTCCGCAGGGCTGCTCTCAATCCCTTCATCCCCCAGCCTGTGTTGGTGCTGGGGGTTGCCCCGACCCGTGTGCAGGACCTTGCCCTTGGCCTTGTTGAACCTCATGAGGTTCACGTGGGCCCACTTCTCGATCTTGTCCAGGTTCCTCTGGATGGCCTCCTGTCCCTCAGGCGTGTCAACTGCATCGCTCAGCTTGGTGTCATCTGCCAACTTGCTGAGGGTGCGCTAGATCCCACTAAGTCATTGATGAAGATATTAAACAGTACTGGTCCCAGTACGGACCCCTGAGGGACACCACTCCTCACCCATCTCCATCTGGACATTGAGCTGTTGACCACTACCCATCCAACCAATTCCTCATCCACTCAACAGTCCATCCATCATATCTGTATCTCTGCAATTTAGAGAGAAGGATGTTGTGGGCGACCATGTCAAAGGCCTTACAGAAGTCGAGATAGATGACAGTCAAGGCATGTAGAGTTACTAGCTGAGCTAGTGACTCCAAAAATAAAAGTTATTTATTTTAACTGGGCAACATTAATGTTGCCAGAAAAGAATGTGCTACTGGACTGTTAGTTCCTGTTGTTGTCGCTGCTTAAGCCTGCCATGTACTTGTAACTCAAGCATGGCTGCCAAGTGCTTCATCTGACAGTTTCTTGCCTTGCAGTTAGTAGATGTTCTGAACTGCCTCTATACTTTCTTTGGGACATAAGCACCATGCAAACTTAGCCTACAACTTACTCACACCTAAAAATACCCTGCTTGCTATGTTCCACGGAGGTGAGGAGATTCAGTGGTTCCTGAGGTAACAGAAGCTTTTGATGACATGGATTTCACAGTGCATGATAAAATGAAATATTTGGCCTGTTTGTCTTCATTTCAAAGAATGGATATTTCTGCTGTCATTTACACAAGAATTACAGAGGAGTTAATTGATTAAATGTTAACAGACTTACTGTTTATAAACAAAACAGTATTGGTTTATGAACTTACTGTTGTTATAGAAACACCAAACCAGAGAAGAGTTTAATCCACAGTTTTTTGGTAAAGCTCAGGTCTCTTAAAAAGCCTTGGATTACAAGAATTACCGTATGAATTTGCAAAACTGGTAATAGCATCTTTTATGCAAATCCAAGGAGGTCAGATCTTTTTTTGGTCTTGTGCTTCCTTTTGATTTTTCTAGCTGGAGTTCCATATCTAAAGTTAGGGCTTTTCTTCAGCTTTCACTTAAGCTCATTGCTACTGATGTCCCTTCTTCCCCACTAGAGGAGGGCTGAAGTTGACCAGGTTATATCTCTGTCAATTTATATCTGTATCCAGCCAGCAGGAAGGATATTGGACCTTCTTAACCATTCAGCTTTTCTGAAGAGAGTCAGTGCTACACATCTCCCAGGGCGTTGGGAATGCCAGCTCTGAACCAGCGTACTCGTTTCTAGCTAAGGTGACTTTGTTCTCTTTTAAGTTTCTGACTGTGCCAGAAGTCAGACTGACCCTTTGTTTAAAATGTAAAAGAATTCTGTGCAGCAAGACTCCTGTCTGGACTTCAAGTTGGTTGAGACCTGGGCTTCTGGATGCAATTGCTGGTTTCGTTTCTAGCTGGTGTATCCACCATGCATGCAGATCCAGCAGAAGATATGGCAGTTCAACAGCTACTCCTGTTGGTGGTGACTTTTCCCATGAAATGACTGAGGCAGAAAGTGACAGCTGAGACAAAGAGTGTTAGAGAAACCTGTACTTTTCCAACAGCCCCATACAAGCAACCGTGCTTTTGCTGAAATGCAGATTTTGTAATGTTCGGTGGTAGGGAGCTAGTTGGCCTCATATTTTGTATTACCATGAACAAATGTTCTACTCCATATCTGTGCAAGGGGCCCAAATGGGATTTCAGAAGATGTTTCTCTTGTAAAGGTTCTCTTCTAGCATAAACACTTGCATACTGGAACACATTGGCCCTTCCCCTAATGGCTGCCTTTCTTGTCAGCCACAGGCCTTTCATTTCCTAGCCATGAATGCAGAACAGTCACTCAGGCTTAGATGAGTCTGATGAAGGTAACAAATTGCACACGTTTGGCCTATTTCTGGCCTATTAGTTATGACCACACTAGAGCTGTTCAGCTGCAGAAACCTGAGGTTTACCCACCCCTTTTGCCTTTACTTTCAACACACACTCATTTGCAAATGTGTTCCCATGTTTATTTACAAATGCCATGCACAGACAGAACAGGCAGTATGCAACAGATACGCGATGCACTTGCAAGTGTTTCCTAACCTAAAGAGGTTATGTTGCACCTGCACCGCAGTTTATTTCTGTGGAGCAACTGAGGTCCCATTCCACAGTCACACAGGCTTCACTCTGGAGAAAGGAGAGGTGGGTTTCCTTCCCCCCTGAATCAGCATTGGTCCTGATGCACAGGCAGGAGGCTTTGCAACCCAAAATAGTTTGAAATGGTGAGACTTACACCCACACCCAGGAACTGGGCTGCACTTCTGGATTCACCAGTTTAGATATAGCCTGCCCCTGCCGTTGTTTTATTTTTATTACTTTGCGTTATTCATCATTTTTGTTCAGTAGAGGGCCCGTGCAGGAGCTGACAGCTATTCTTTGATATGTCACATGTCATTATTTTGGGGTAGTTATGTCCCAGCCTACAAAATTAAAATAGAAAGGGGAAGGCTTCAGGAGCTTTAAAATATTTTCTGCATTTATTGTTGGAGTTATCCAGTTATCACTGGAGGCTTTGGACGGAAAAGCCAGTGTGAGGAAACTACTAAAATAGGACAAACCACAATTTTAGGTCTAAAGCATCCCCAAGCTTGATAGATAAGACTTTTTTTTTTTTTTTTTTACCAGAGTTGTGTAGTAGAAAGAATGAAGACTTTGGGCAGGAGTACCCTCTGGTTTCTGACAGTTACGGGCACAAATCTGGATTTCAGTAAGGGGTTGCCTCTAACACAAGAAATGTTCAAAGTTAAGGCAGCTCTTCTTACCTGTTGCACTGTGTGATGTGTCGGAGTTACTGTGCACCTGTGGTGTGTCCATGCCTTCTGTATGTCCTGCAGGTACAGAGTGTAACAAGCACCTTCTGGGTGATGAGGAGACCCAGCCTTTGACTGATTCATTTCCTTTTCAACTGGATTAATCTTGATTGTATTCACTTCACTTTCTGCCACCAAGATAAGATAAGGATAGGTTTCCTTGAGGCATTTTTGTGTCTTGCATGTTAGGCAACACTGAAATGTGACTAGCAGTGACTGAATTCCACTGAAACGGCAGCCTGTTCCAGCACCCACACGTGGAAGTTGCTCTGGCACTTGATTGTTCACAGTTCAACCCAAGTTTTGTATGTGTACGTGAACAATTTTCTTTTGCTAGATATTCTTCTGCATCTTCTATTTGTTCTGCAGGCAAAGATTGTTGGTAATAGAGATTCATCTCCAATATCAAAAGCATAGAAGAGGTCTAATTAAATGATTTTTTTTTTCATTCTTCATCTAGATAACTTTCTTAACCTCTCTGCATCATCTAGCAACTAGGATATAGCATCTCTGTTCCTTCCCCGTCCAATTGTCCTTATAATTTTTATTATGTTTGTTATTATTATGCTATTTATTACTTTTTAAAGAGTGATGCTTTATAACTATTTGTTAAAAAAAAAACATATGGGAGGAGAGGCATCACCAGTCTTTAGAAGGGTATTTCCTCACTGTGTATCCCAAGGGAGTTGTCTCCTAGGAGAAGACAGTGGGGGAGAGTCAGAAATAAAGGTTGTCTTGTTAAACTCTCTGGCTTGAGCAAGCTAACGTCCTCTGTGTGCAGGGTGCAGAGCGCCATAGGCAACTGTGGACTCTGCTAGAAGAATTCAGTTTTGCACTGCCTAACTCTGTGTTGAATCATGTGGGATTAAGTTGGTTCTTAGCTGGTACCGAACTGCTTTGCCAAGTCAGGAGAGAGTGCCGAACCAGGGCTCAGAGAAGGTGCCGCAAGGCTGGAAGTGAGGCTTCCCATGCAGCTGTGGTCAGAGGGTTTCCCCAGTGCCTTCCTGTCCCTGGTTTGCTCGCTCAGTCTTCTTTGCAGGCTTTGGCACTCTCATCTTGATACAAATGGTTGCACTCAGGTTAAACTGGCTGTGGCTTATGGTGCATAGAAATGATTTAAAAAAAAACAACAGTAGAAACTTGGCTCCTGTTGAAAAGCTATCATGATTTATCCACCTGTTTAGACACTTTGTTCTGTTGTGAATCTGTCTGCCTTAGCAGTACCTATCTGCATTTAGCCCTACTGCTTCAGAAGAGGAGTTGCAGCCTGTATGCTCTCTTGTTGGTACAAGGCTCAATTTGACTGACCAGATGCAGCCATCTGAAGTGTGTTAAGTCGAAATTCAGTCTGACAAAAAGTTAGTTTCCATGCCTATAAACATCTAAGTACTTGAGTTCACAGCACCTGAGCGTTGCCTTACAGACTCTCAGGAAGAAGCTGTTCCCAGCCTCAGGCTTTACAAAACTCACTTGGCAGTGTGCTGTCAGAGACGGAAAACCATGAATAATGTCCACATGGCTGCCGTTTCTCTCCATAGGGCTCTCTCATGGCCAGAGTCACGTAGCATTAGTAGTTGCAGCATGAGCGTAGGCATGTATCAAGTGGTACGTTCTTTGCTTCAGGCCCGGCTTGGCTGGTGTATGGATTCCCTGAGTGAGGACTTTAATGCCTTTGGGCAAATGAGGGCATTTGCGCTCATTTCAGTCTCTGCCAAAGCCTTTGAAATTCCTATGAGGCTGTGGGATAGCGGTGATCCTTATGCAAATTAAAACGAGAAGATGTTAAAACTCAGCAGAGCAGCGCTTCTTAAATACACAAGTCTTGCAGAGTAGCAAGAAACTATTCTCACTTAGACAGCAGGCAAGGGTAAGGGTTTGCTTCATAGTTCATCACTCGACTACTGTCTTTCATTGACGTAATACCAGTGTTACTCAGTCAACCTGCCCCTTCAGTGCAAGTCAGTCTAAACAATCTCTTGAGACATGCCAAGGGTGAAGTTGGTGGCCATTAAGTTTGTAGAAATAAAATCATCTATTTTCTGAGAAATGCCATGGAAGTAAATCAAGAGGGAACATTTGCAATTTATAAGATTTAGGAGCTAGGTCAGGGCAGGCAGGGATTTAATTTAATTCTTCCGCTGTAAGTCTTAGATCAAAAAAGATGCTTCACTTGGTCCAAGATTAAAGATCTCATCTTCTAAGTAAGATTGAGGGTTTGCCAGTGGTAAGTGAGAGGGAGATCAACAATGGGAGCTGTGGGAAGATGGGTGGAGACATACCCATGTGTTTTTTCAGAAACGTGCCTGGCAGAATGAGAAAGAGTGACACAGATTTTCAGGTGTGGATTGGCAGGTCAAACTGACTTAAATGCAGCACTGTGATCTGCTTTCCTTCTCCGTTTCCTCTGCTGACTCTGTCACACACTCAACGTGCAGCTTGGTGTACTTGCCTTACGTCCACTTGTTCTGGAAAGCTGAATTTCAGCACTCTGCAAGTGAAAAGCAGAGCATGTGTTTCCACAGTGCTCCATTTAACTGACTCCATGTTTCCTGTAGAAAGAATCCCTTCCTACTAAGGCAATGCCTACAGCAGTAGTGGCACCAACAGAAACTAGTGCCCATTGAACGTGTAATGGCATGATGTGGACACTGATTTAGTATGTCAGGTTCTCCCTTGTCTCTTACTGTAGCCCAGTGTACTTTCTTCCTATAACTGTTCTGGTAGGTTGCTGGGACAGTTCCATTAAACATTCACCTTTAAGAGTCTATATAACAATTTTGTGGTCATTTCCTCACTCCTGCCAGCCCTTACAGCAAATTTCTGTAAGAAGATTTGACACTCATAATGACATACAGCAATATGTATAACTGTAACTTTAGTTGCATACACACTCTCTTATATGCATATGTATACACATATTTATACATGCATGTATATGTACATTTGTGTGCGTATACACACACACACCCCCCCACACACCCCCAGGTGTGTGTAAAACTAGCCTGGGGACTCCCATTTATGAACACAAACCCACACATTTATGGGCTGCTGGCTTTTCTTGGTGCATTTTTTTTGACATTGAGCTTCACAGATAGGAAGTGTGCAGACTCAGCAGGAGGATCCTAGATGACTGGGAGTAAAAATGTGATGGTCTTATTTTGGAGGGGCCTTCATCTGTTCTCAGTCTGCAGATTTTTATGGTTTTCAATTAAGAACTTGTTATACCAAAGGCTTTGGTAAATACCTTCTGTAACAGTTGCTGTTATTTGGTAAATAGTGACCTTCTTAATAGGGTTTCCCACCTTTTTGTCAGCAGTGCCAAGTGTATTTTTGCATAGAAAAGGGGGAAAAAAGAAACATGCAAACCCTACTAATAGCAAAGTAATTTTGCATGAAATATCTCGGCACAGGGGTCTGTTCACCTCTTTCTCACTCAAAAGGAGAAAAAGTTCAGGTGCATTTTTTTTACATAATGCAAGAGTTTCTATTACCGTACACATCATTGAAACAGTAGCAGAAATGCATCCGGTTTAACTTGCCTGTGTGAAGGCATTCATTACCCAGAAATTTTGTGCAAGTTCAGAGAGACTGAGAAAAACTGCGCCTTATTAGCTCTTCCTCTTTCAGGCTTTGTTCCTTTATTTATACCCAGATGCACTGGGTTCTGCTTCCTCATACCCTGTATGAAACTAAAGCTATCGCAAATCATGCCAGAATGTCCTTTTCCGGCCCACTATAGTTTTTTAGTGGTTTGAGGAGCTCTCTGAATAGTTAGGGATAATCATGTTATCATTGACTCTCCCCCCACTGAAGTAATTCTGAAATATTTCACCTACATGCTAAGGTAAAAAAGATCTGTAAAAGAAATACAACTAATTTCTGTTTCTAAATGCTGGGGCTGAGTTCAGATAATATGTGATGGGACGACACAAGTTCTTAAATAAACAGATAAAACTGCATCTGGTTAAATCTCACTGGAAGAGATTTTTCTTGTTATAATTACATTATCTTAAAAGCACTGATAAAAGATCTGCAGTGGAACATGCTGGGATGAATTAGTGCAGTAACTCTTTCTTTTTCATTAGGATGATTTAAACCTTTGACAAATGTCATGGCATTAACATTTTATGCAGAGCCATGAAGAAATGGCTGCTGGAAGAATCAACAGCCTTTCTAAAAGTCAGCACTTTTTGCCTGTCTTTATGAGACCACTGGTCACTCTGCAATATTAAGTGACAGCGTTGCTGTAAGAATTATGTCCCTGTGTGATGTTTCGCTTGGGCATCTGGCCATCGCAGGAATGAAACTGCCGACGAATGCGATAGCAATCTCCATCACTGCGCTTGGGTATGGTTCAACCGTCCGTTTCCATTTGGCAAATATTTCTAATAAGTCTCCCTCAGGGCAAGTAACCTTTAAAAAATAATATTTTCCCTGTGAATTTGCTACAGAGATAGCTGCTCTAATATGTTGTTTGCGCGGTAGTATGTACTGATTGGCGATTCCTTCTTGCTTTCCACCATGCCTCTCCTCAGTCCCTCTCTGACAAAGTTGCAAAGGCAGCGTCTTCCCCTCCTCCACTCAGCTCAGATCTGGCCCCTTTTTGAAACCAGTCTGGACTTACTGGGAGCATGCTTGCACTGTCAACAAATCCCCCTGCCCATAGTGCTAAAAATCACTTCCTCTTCTACCAGTTTGTACCACCCATTTTTAGTAGATTTTCATCATTAATCTTTACTTCCGAGGAACAATGAAAATGGAAAGAGTCGATTCGCTCAGAGTTTACCAAAAAAGCATTGCTAATTTTAAACCCATAGTAAAAGGCTACCAAGCTGTATTTATCAGCCACATCGCAAGCATAAATGGCAAACTACAGACCAGAAATGAGGAAGTTTTACAGCTGCAAGGGATTATGAACACGGAAACAAAGGTTTAAATCATTGCAGACAAACTCTTTTCTTATTAAACAAATTAACTCAATCCATTTCTCTTCTATGCCTTCCATTTATATAGAGGACAACGTATCGTATGGTTGCTCTGGATATTTAATCAAAAGTTTAGCAAAAAACTCTAATGCACCCCTGCCCAAGTACCCTCTTTTTTTGCAACTTCTCTTACACCTTCCTTTCACTTGTTTGCAGTGTGACTGTGCTGCCAAGCGGCTCATCTTCCTCTGCATGCGTGACAGTGATAGCTTCATTTGGAAGAAGCAGCCCTATAACTGCGTGCAACAAAATCAGAAGGAAATTGTTTTCCTTATCATTATTGTTGTTGTTACTGTTCTTCCTTTATCTCTGATGTCCAAGTCAAACCGCCAGGGCTTTTTAAAGAGAATTTTGTGCTACAAGACCAGAAAACTGCCACGGGCAGCGAGAGAACATGTCTGGGCATCATCTTGCTCAGATGGTTTAACCAGAGCAGAAGTTGCTCCTGTTGAGTTCCCTGCAGGAACAAGAAGCATGCTGATGCGGCGGCAAACGCACACGTAGCGCCGTGGTCATGAATAAGGCAGCAAGCAAAGGAAGACAGACATTTTTAATTCTACTGCTGAGGTAACGAAGGCAATTATTCAAATGGGAAGCTATGTTACAAAACATAAACCAAACCACTTCAGTCTACTCCTTTAAACAAGTATAGTCTCAAGGACTGGTCTCATAAGAGATTGCCAGATGTCTTAGCTGGAGTTGCGGGCCTCCACCCTTAAGGGTACATGTAACGAGGCTGCTAAGGGGTGCCAGCTGGCAAGGTGGCTGGGAGGTTGAAGGTTCTGTGCTTGGAGGGTGCTACAGCTGGGAAAGGGGAGGTGCCTGTGCTTCAGTGATCCCATCTTCCATTTGCAGGAGCAGGAGGACACCTCCCGCTGGCCGGGGACTGATGTCTTGAGCAGCCCTCCTGGCCCCCTTTGAGGGAGAAGCTCTCTGGCGTGGGTGCAAGAGGGGGGCACAGCTGTGCAGACACTGTCTGACTCTATGCAAGTCACCTGGCTTCCCCAAGCTTTTTATTCTGTGCCTGTGCAATGGGGACCAAAGCACTTCCAGGCCCTCACAGGCCACTGAGAAGGCCTGCGTGCTAAACCAAATGGGACCTGTTCCTACCCAAAATACGTTAAGGCCTCCTAGCAGTGCCGAAGTGTAGAGCTGGGAGAAAAAGATGAACTTAATGAAGTTTGTTGTGTTTGTGGTGTGTACTTTTTCTGCATTTTATTACTCACTCCTGTTTGGACAAACGCTTGTTATGTCAGGCAGTAGTACTGCTTGTTCTGCTTAACTGAGGTGAATATTTACAGCAGGAAGACTCTAAACCCCATCATTCTTTTAAATCAAAATGCCATGGGAAACATGGGAAAGTGCTTTCAGTAAAAGCTTCCACTGATGGAGCATCTTCCAACCCTAATGGGTTAGAAATTCCCTGGTCATTTTTAAGTTAAATTGCTGTTCATTTATCCATGCCTCTCTCACATAACCAATGAAGTAGCTATCTAGATGTCTGCTCAGAGACCTGAGCTGTTATCTAAAGCAATAATGGAGCCTGCTTTTTCACTGCATATTCACTGCATAACCGTACCTGTTTAAAAATCTCACTTCAGCTGATCACTTCTAGTTCAGTTGTTTCAAGATTGCCAATCCCAAGTTATTAACGTGAACTAGGTACTCAAAATCGTGACTTGAAAAAACAATCTTTCTGTTCCTGCATGCCTCCAGGGTTTCAAGCTGGCGTTGTTGAGAATACTGAGTTTTACCTAGAGTTGTGAAGGCTAGACCCTTATCACTTCTCTGGGGAAAAGCTGAGAGTGTAAAACAGTGCCAGCTGCTGCAGTGTTGAGAAAAAAATATGTAATATTAATTAGATATAAGAATTGGAAACACGTGACTTTAATAGTGGACTACTGTTTGAAATGCAAAAATAGAAAACAATGTTTCTAATTGAAAGGGAAAAGTTGAAAACAATGTTTCTACTTGAAAGGGAAAAGAAAATACTGGCATTGGAGTACATAGAGTCAGTTCTGTGCACAGAACTCTTTTTCTCAGAGAGCTGTCTCCGTGTAAGAGCCTTGCCAGCTTCAAATGAGAAATATTTTGTGCGTAAACCATATTTTTTTCCATTGTCACTATTCTAGAACCCCTTTGCGTCTGAACAGGAACCTGGGGGGGCGGGGGGGCAGGGAGAGGGGAGGGAAGGCAGTTTTTAGGAAACCTTCCAAGGCAAAAGTTCTTGCTCTTTTTTTTTTTTTTTTTTTTCCCTTCAGAAGGTTGTATTTAGGTTTAAGTGGAAAATAATTGGAAAAGGAAATTAGGGAATTCCATCATGAAAAGTCCTGCAAGGCACTGATATAGTCTTGACTCCTTCTGAGTGGTCACCCTCCCTTTTCCCTACATTGCTTTCATACCTCTTTGTTGCATGTTACTCCCCATATGCTGCATAGGCTGACCACGTTGGCCTCTTAGCTCTGCTGGTGTTTTCGTCCAGGAAAACACTGGCAAAGGCTAAGTTTAGGAGATTCAGACTACAGTTAGTTTGAATTCATGAATCCATCTTTTGAGCTATAAAAGTGCTTTTGTGGTTGAGGGAAAAATTCCTGAGGTCTTCATTGCTCTCCTAGAGTAGTATTGCATTATGTATACCTCTGCATGCATGAATGAGCACTGTGGTAGAGTAAGATAGGATTAAAATTGTCCATCAGTTTTGGAGGGAAAAAGGAGACTTGGTCTGTACGAAAAATCTGTAGACAGATAGTTTCTCTGGAAAACATTTTAAAAATCCCAGTTTACATTAATAATAGAACTACTTTCATTTCGCACTGCTCTGCAATAACCTGTGCACTGCTTCTTGAAGTAGCCACCAGCTTCACTGGTGCCTGTTTCCAAGTGACTGACATTGGATAGTGCGTGACTGGAATCATGCAGGGCATCAACAGGATTTTGAATCAAAGAAGCATTTATGTACTCTCCAGCTTTTCCTTTTTCTTTCTAAAGAGCTGGTGAATTTCAAAAAGGTAATTCCGATGGGCAGTGATACGTTTTCCTGTCTCTGAATGGAGCTCTGTGACTTCTACCCTTGGGAATCCATTGCTGTGTTTTCCTAGTCATTCCTAGGGAGATTTAAAAAAAAAGAAAAAGTAAAACTTCTTTCTAATGACTTCTCGAAGAACTTTTGAGAGATGAGATTAAACGTGTCCTCTTTAGCTTCAGTGCACTAATTTGATTTGTGTTAGTTCTGTGCACAGAACTCTTTTCTCAGAGAGCTGTCTCTGCCTAAGTGTCTGCTGAGGTTGAAATGATAAATATTTTGTGCATAAAAGACAACTTTTTCCAAGTGGCATCGTTCCAACTCTGTTTCAGTGTAAGGGCTCCAAACCAGTTAAATCCTGCATCTGTGGGCTGCAGTATTCAGCTGTGTTATCTGTGGAGAAAAAAGCACAGTTATTCAGTAGAGTGACTATTAAATCATCTAGACTGTAAGAGGATTATATATTCACACAAGCTTAAATGTAACTGAGTGCCTTAGCATTTACATATACAGCTCCTAATTGAATTTTGTCACTAAACATTACAAACACAAACTCAGGAGCCATTTGACTCTCATTTATTGCAAAGTGCATCCTCTGCAACAAAAGCATTTTGAGAAAATAGGCTTTTCTTTCAAACAGAAAGTTAAACAGTATTCCAGAAAGAGATCTGGAAGTGGTAAAGAGCTATTCACAACTTTTGTGTGCTGGAAACCCCCTGTGGTCAGCTACAGCCTGTATCTGGACTGCCTGCATTTCAGCCACGCATGCTGCCAAGAGCCTTCAAAAGTTCCTCACGAAAAAGCATTTGGGTTTTTTTTTCAGAGCATTGTATAGTATAATGCCGAGGAGCATTTTTTAAAGATGGGAAGCCAACACGTGCATCTTTGGTGTTCACAATACTAGATATCCCGTGCTGAACAGGACAAGAGCTGTTCAGAATTACCAGATGGGTTTAAAAATGGAAAAAAGCATAGCTCTGTGCCTGACTTGATCTACCATTAAAAGTGGCACCGGGCTTCTGCGGTTATAGTGCTGCTGGGCGCTGGTGTTTCTAGTGCAGCACTGCATGGTACCTTTGTGCCTTGAGCCCCCTGGCAGTCTCCAGCCTACTCATCCTTCGGACCACTGCCCAATGTAAGACAGTGATGACATTCCCCTTTTTGAAGCGCTGGAACTGAGACACAGAGACTTGTCCCAGGGAAAAGTCGGGGACCAAATACAGGTCCTGGAGGTCTTAAAGTGGCATCTTAACAGGGTTTTTTCAAGCTACATTTGAATCTGAAAGGGCAGAAGTACAAATAGCTTGGGTGGGGTGCATTTCTCCTCTAAAACATGGAAAGATAAAACAAGTTTCAGTGGAAGATTTGTAAAAAACCTCATCAGTTGAAAGCTACAGCCACTTTTAAGATTTTGAGCTTTGACAGAAGGGATGTTTTTCTGTCCTATTAAACTCAACCCAGGGGTCTTTATCTCAACCCAGGGGTTTTACTTTTTTTTCGATTCTCTCCCCCATCCCACTGGGCGGGGGGAGTGAGCGAGCAGCTGCGTGGTGCTTACTTGCCGGCTGGGGCGAAACCATGACAGTAGTTTTTGGCTTGCGTTGGGCTGTACAGGTCTCGTGCATGGGTAGAGGAGGAGTCTGATGGAGCAGTCACTTGAATTACTGCACATCACCCGGTGTGCTCCTGCATTGCCTCTACATTCAGTCTTTCTGCTCCAGATAGACGGAGAGCAAAGACGACCTAAGCCCTAAGCTCTGTTGCTGCCTGGAAAAGTTCATGGGTCCTGAAACCGAGTAAACTGTGTTCGCATGACAGACAAAATGGAGGGGCAAAGGAGGACCTGTGTCTGAACCCTTCTACCTTAAGCAAGTTTAGGTGGAAACCTGAGAGATCGGCCAGGCTTAGAGACTTAGTTTTTTCAGATAGGTTTGGAATGCCTTGCAAAAGAAAGGTGTTTGTCACTCCATGTGCCAGCTCAGATGAAGAAGTGAGGAGCACAGCAAAGAAGGGTTGCATTATTTTTCACTTGAAATGATAGTTGGTCTGGATTTTTTTTTTTTATGTTTTTGAGTAAGGCTCTGTGTAGCTGTTTCGTTTAGCCCTCAGCTCAGTCAGACAGCGACAGATTTCACTGTGTTTGTTCCTCTGTGATAGGAATGAAGTATGCACGATTACAAAAGTTTGAAGATGTAGAGAGACACTAGGGTGGAAGAAATGTATGGGCAATGCCGGAGAGAAGGTTCTTTGGGAAACCAGAGATAAGCCGAATTATTTGTTCTTTAAGGCAAATTAATTGTCAGTCTTTGAAGTATTTAAGACCACGCTTTGCTGGCACAACCTTAGCCCTAAAAGTGTGTTTAGCTTCTTGATGCAGAAAAAATGGGAGTCATCAGCTCGACAGCTTTCCCTGTCACACGATAAATCACATGGCCTCAGAGTATCAAAGCTATCTAAATGACTGAGACACTTGCAGGAAATGCAAGTGTCTGTTACTGCTCTCTTAGGGTGTGTCGTTTCTACAAAATTATCAATATTGCTGCAGGGCCTGGTGACTGTCGGTATTGCTGCAACTCCGCGGAGCTCGACGCTGGGCAGAGCCGGGGTCTGGAGCCAGTCCTGCCACGGAGCCACGATGATCTCACTAGGCAGGAGAGAAGAGAGAGGTAAGGTGGGAAGCAAGGGTAAAGTGACACGTCCAGATGCTGGCTGTGGTTTCTAAACTTTTCAAATTGCCACCCTGCCACTGCAGCCTTTTTCTGACAAGGCCATAAAGGAAACCTGTTAGCTGGTGGTTGCGTGACTGTTTAGCTTCTGAACTCTCTCCCCGTGTTGTGTGTTACTTGGAAGGGTAGCGGAGGCTGGAGTAAGAAGTTCTGTCTGTCAGCATCTGCACTAGAGAGGTGTCTACCCACCTTGTTAGTGGGGAGATCAAGCCCAATTGCAAGACAGCGGTCTGCGATACTTTACCTCTTTGCGATACTATGAAGCCACGAGCAGCGTATGTGCGACTTAAAAATGAGTAAGGGGATGTTTCACACAGCCTACTTGGCTGGAGGAGGTGGGATGGCAGATGTGCTTCTCAGTGCCGGTCTTTTCCAGCTACTGGGTGATGCTGTGCCCAAGTGGTGCGTTTGGCCCTATGCAAGTTCGCTTGACAGTTGCTGCGAGGCTGTTCCTCGCGAACGTGCCTTATTTGAGAGGCTGTGAAGAAGAGCCATGAGAGGGGCAGGAGCAGCCTCCTAAGCTGCGCTCCTGCTCCTCTGCTCCCTGCCACCGTACACGAGTGTTGCCTTTTGCTGCACAGCCCCTATTGCTCTGAGTGGCATCCATGTTGATGCTGCACCGCCAGCTGCTCCAAGCCAGAAAGCTGTCCGTCCCACAGTAGTGAGGTGAAAATCCATACTGCCGAGTTATGCAGCAGAGGTCCTAGAGAGCAGAAAGCGAACCCTGTCCACCACAACCCTCCCTGTCCCATGCATCATCCCAGTCCCTGTTCTCTCTCACTTTTGCTGGATCTTACAATAGGCTGAGTCATGGGGGGAATGGCTGTGATTACATCAAGGGCGGGAGGGCCAAAAAAAAATAAACTACCTTGAAGGAGGAGGAGGGGAGAGGTGAAGGAGCTTAGAATCAGGCTGCTCTTGGATCTGGCACTTACAACAGACCTTCCTGCTCCTTCCAAAGGTAGGAAGGGTGGAAAAAGCCTGATGGTCCTCGTGTGCCTGGCAAGTTCCTGGAAAATGCTATGAGACAGACATGGCTCGGTGCTGCTGTGCAGTGGCAGCCAGCTGTTAGATGGGAGTGGGGAGCAGGGTAGAGGTTGTTCCCTGCTGCTGCAGACCTCTCAATGGGATGACTACATCAACACAGAAAGGCTGGTGGGAAAGCAACAGGAGTGAAAACTATTTAGTCCCTGGAAGATGACGAACCCCATGGTGTTGCAAAGAGAAAGTACTTTCTGGCTGCAGGCTTTGGTTTCGAGAAGCAAGCCAGAGAGACAAAACCCCAGCAGAGCTCTCCCCCAAAATATGCCCACAAAAGAGCTTGGAAAGGCTCAAGAGAGACAAGATGACAGCTGAGATGATGACATTGTGGTTTCTACAGCTGTGCACCCTGGGGTCAAAAAGCAGCTAAACCCAACCCAGGGCAAGGCAACCAAACCAAGCCATCGCTGTACTTTCTCTCTGAGCTAATGCTGATAGGATTCAGCTTAGATGATGACACTTCCCTATCAAAGCCCTCCTGGTACCGTAACTGTGGGATTTTAGGAGAACGTGAGGGTACAAGGTATGTGCAGAGAGG